>NW_027251144.1:1200000-1500000 GCF_044704955.1 Pristiophorus japonicus
TTACAATTTGCCGAAAGCACGAAACTTGGAAGTGTGGCGAAAAGTGAGGAAGGTAGCAATAGACTTCAAGAAAACAAAGACCGGCTGGTGGCATGCGCGGACAAAGGGCCGATGGAATTCAGTGCAGAGAATTGTAAGGTGATATGTGTTGTAGCAAGAATGAAAAGAGACCGTACAAACTCAATGGTACAATTTTAAAGGGGGAGCAAGAACAGACAGATCTGGGAGTGTTTGTGCACAAATCTTTGAAGGTGTTGGATAAGCTAATAAAGCAGTTAGCAAAGCATATGGGACGCCGGGCTTTATACATGAGAACACAAGAAATCGGAGCAATTTTGCCCCGTGAGACTACTCCGCCATTAAATAGCATCATGGCTGATCTGATCTTGGCCTCAACTCCACTTCCCTGCCCACTTTCCATATCCCTTGACTTGGTTATCATTCAAATATTCATCTACCTCCACCTTAAATATATTCAATGGCCCACCCGCCAGAGCTCTCTGGGTACAAGAGTTCCAAAGATTCATGACCATCTGAGAGAATAAATTCATCCTCATTACCATTTTAAATGGGCAACCCCTTATTCTGGAACTATGCCTCCGGGTTCGAGATTCCCCCTCGAGTGGAAACGTCCTAACTGCATCATCCGTGTCAAGCCCCCTCAGAATGTTATAATTTGCAGTAAGATCACATCTCATTCCTCCAAACGCCAATGAGTATATGCCCAACCAGCTCAATATTTCTTCATAAGGCAACCCCTTCATCTCAGCAATCAACCTCATGCACCTCCACTGAAATGCCTCCAATGCAATATATCCCTCCTTAAATAAGGAGACCAACCTGCACGCAGTACTCCTGGTGTGGTCTCACCAACGCCCTGTACAGTTGTAGCAGGACTTCCCTACTTTTATACTCCATCCCCCTTGCAATAAAGACTAACATTCCATTTGCTTTCCTGCATGCTATGTTTTTTCCATGCATATTAACCCCCAGATCTTAACCTATCTATATAGTTTTGCATATTATTTGCATCCTCCTCACAACTTTCTTTCCCACCTATCTTTGTATCCTCAGCAAATTTGGCTACAGTACACCCGGTCCATTCATCAAAATCATTTATATAGCTGGTAAATAATTGAGGACAAACACGGATCTCTGTGGCACCCCTCCAGTTACAGTTTGCCACCTCTCTGTTATTTGTTATTTAACCAATCGTCTATCCATGCTAATATATGACCCCCAACCCCCGATCACTTATCATGTGCAGTAACCTTCTATGTGGCAGCTTATCGCATGTTCCCTGGAAATCCAAATACATTACATCGACTTGTTCCCCGTTAACCACCCTGCTCGTTGCATCCTCAAAGAACTCTATAGCAAATTTGTCAAACACGATTTCACTTTTATAAAACCATGCTGACTCTGCTTGATTGTATTATGATTCTCTAAATGGCCTGATACTATTGGACTCCAGCATAACTGATCTAAAGTTTACCGCTTTCTATCTTCCTCCTTTATTTAATAGGACCGTTACATTTGCCGTTAAAATCGGGGATGCTCAAGGGGCCAGTATGAGGAGCGCAGATATCTTCCGGAGTTGTGGGGCTGGAGGAAATGACAGAGATAGGGAGGAGCGCCACCATGGAGGGGTTTGAAAAATTAAGGAATATAATTTTTAAATCAAGGCATTGCTTAAGCAGGAAACAATGTAGGTCAGTGAGCACAGTGGTGATGGGTGAATGAGACTTATTCTGTGTTAGGACATGGGCAGCAGAGTCTTGGATGACCTCACCTTTACATAAGGTGCACCGTGGAAGGCCAGCCACGGCAAGTCTAGAGGTAACAAATGCATGGATGAGGATTTCAGCAGCAGATGACCTGAAGCAGGAGCAGGGTCAGGTGATGTAATGGAGCTGGAAATAGGCAGTCTTAGTGATGCCACGGATATGTGGTCAGAAGCTCACCTCAGGGTCCAATATTGCACCAAGGTTGCAAACAGTTTGGTTCAGCCTCAGACATGTGGCAGGGAAAGGGAAGGAGTCGGTGGCTGCGAAATGCACAAGGTTCCACAAAAGAGACTGTTAGCTAAAATGAGTGAAATTGAAGGCAAATTATTGGAGTGGTTAGAAGATTGTTTAGATGGTCGAAGACAGGGAGTAGGGATAATGTGAATATATTCGAATTGGAATGTCGAACTAGTGGTGTCCCACAAGGATCTGTGCTGGAGGATCAACTATTCACTCTATTTATTAATGACATGGACAACATTACAGAGAGCCAAATATCTAAGTTTGCCGATGGTACAAAGTAAGTCGTGTAGATATAGTAAGTAGTGTAGATATAGGCATAACATTACAAAGATAAATTGATAGATTAAGTGAGCGAACAAGACTATGGCAGATGGATTATAAAACACACAAGCGTGACTTCATCCATTTTGAACCTGAGAGAAATAGATCGAGTATTTTTTGAGTGGTATAAAGCTGGGAGCCGTGGGTAGATTTAGGGGCCCATGTACATACACTAAAATATAGTAGTCAGGTGCAAAATATATTCACAAAGGCTAAAATAATTTTAGTCTTTAGATCTATAGTGGTGGAATATAAAGAAGAGAATGTATTACTAAACTATAAAAAGCCCTGATTACATCATATCTGCAGTATTGTGCACAGTTCTGGGCACCGCACCTTAGAAATGATAAATTGGCCGTGGAGAATGTTACCAGGGCTCCGTGTTAAACTGCGAGGATAGATTAAATAAACTAGGCTTCTGGTCCTTGGAATACAGCAGGTTAGGGAGCGATTTCATTGGGTGTATTGGACTTGGAAAGGAATTGAAGGGTAGATGGAGAGACACACTTTCCGCTGGCGGAGGACTCTAAGACAAGGGAACCCAACCTTAAAATCCCAATCTGGCAATTCGGGAGAAACGTTGGGAAACACTTCTTCACTCAAAGGGTGGTAGAAGTGAGGAGCTCTCTCCCACAAAATGCAGCAGTTGCTATCTCAATGAATAATTTTAAATCTGAAGTAGATGATGATTTTCTTGCTAAGGGTATTATGGGAAATGGAGCCAAGGCGTGTGGACACAGATCAGCCACAATCTCATTGACTGGAGGAATAGGCTCGAGGGGTTGATACATATTAATGCTTGGGGGTCACCAGACACCAGAGGGCGCCGCAGTCGGAGGTCATCGGGGTTTACACATGTGGCATGCGTGCTTGGTCATCTGTTTGTAAGCTGGGTATCTTTGTCACGCAGACACTCTCGGGCTGGAATAAAGATGGATCAGATTGCACGTGAGTGAGTTTACAGCAACAAGACACTTGAGTCATTACAATTGGCGACGAGGTAATTTAAGACCCTTCGCATGCACAGCGGGCACATTGGAAATCCTGGAGAGATTTGTGAAGGGTGAGGATTGGGCAGATTTTGTCGACCGCCTGGATCAGTATTTTGTGGCCAACAGCATGGAGGCAGAGACCTACACAATTAAGCACAGGGAAATTCTCCTCACCGTTTGTGGTCTGAAAATTTACGGCCTCATAAAGAATCTTCTCGCCTGTACTTTCAGTGGAAAAAGTGTATGAAGAATTGTGTACGTTGGTGGGTAACCATCTGAAGCCAAAGAGGGGATCATCATATCACGCTACCGTTTCTACACACATGTTCGTGCTGAGGGTGAGGATGTGTCGGGATTTATTGCTGACCTGCGACGTCTTGCTGAGCCATGTAAGTTCAGGAACATGCTGGAAGACATGCTGCGTGATGTCTTCGTGCTGGACATCAGCCATGATGCGATCCTCAGGAAGCTGTTGGCTGCAGAGACGCTGGATTTGAAAAAGGCCATCGCGACTGCCCAGGCTTGCATGACGACGGATGATAATTTGAGGCAGATATTATCGATGAGTCAGAGTTCCACGGCAAGTACTGTAAACAAGATGGCGCCGTTTTTGGGCAGAGCTGCTTACACGAAACCTGCCGCTGCTCAGAGCCCGCCAACTGCTTCGAACCAGATTTCACCCTGTTGGCTATGTGGGGACCATCATCAGCATCATCAGTGTGAGTTTAGACAATATTCATCAAATGAATGTTCGAAAGTGGGGCATCTTCACAGGATGTGTCAGTTTCCCCTCTTTATGCTCTGCAGATAAAGGCAGCATTGGACAACAAACTCGTCACTCCTCCACTGATTTGTAACAGGTAACTGTCGGTTGAGCTCACGATTTGACAACTAGACTTGTTGATCAAGACTCATTGACAAAAGCAACAAAACTGGCCACCAGCACCAGGTGTCTTTCATTTGTTGATCCCAATTTTCTGCAGCTGGGACAACATGAATTTAGATCCACCGAGATTTGAACTTGAATCACTGGATTCAGAATCCAGAGTGCTGACCATTACATGGAACCAACCATGGCAAAAAATTGGAAACATTTCCCAAAACAACAAAACCATCTCCAACATTACACATTGGCTCGGCATTTTCTCATCCATAACGTCAGTTTCCCTTCTTTACGCTCTGCTAATTCTTGATGCAGAGCAATTCACATAGATGCCATCGAGGCTGTGGGTTCTCAAGTTGCTGTTTCTGTTTCATTCTGTTCATCACAGCTTGTAATTAAGTCTTGCCAGGTAAAAAGTGCGTTGGCATTGCAATGCCGTCATGTAAAATGCTTGGCATGAAAAGAAAATGCAACGTGTTGTCGAGTGCAAAACATGCAGTGCCTGCATTTCAAAAAGCATTGCTTTTATTCATCCTGCTGATTGCATATTGCACAGATAATCTCAGCACACACTGTGCAGGCAAAAGCAGCATTAGACGACAAACTGATTTCTCCTCCGCTGACTTGTAACAGGTGTAGGGGGTGGTCTCGGAGGTCACGTTCACCTCTGACCTTCTGAGTGGTTCGAATTGCTCCCATTCCCTGAGTTCTAGACTTTGGATTTATTTGGGGATGTGACAAAGTGCAAGAGACAACTGGTTTGGTGCAAGAAACTTTGATTTTATTCAGGAAAGATAAGTACAATGTCAAAACTTACAATCTCTAGAAAAAGGAACACTTTATTGCACATGCAAAAGGGGTTACAGAAAATAATACACCTCCCACCTCCTAATACCTAAATCTGACTCGGTTAAACTCTAGGGCAACGGGGATAATGCTCTCCAATCCTCTTATTGAGAGTTAGCGGTGGATCACGGTTTCGGGGTTCGCTGGACTCTGTAGGTTCTGCTTGTCGTACCCCGAACATCGTGGAAGACTTCTTACTGCATAGTCTTCGGTTGGGTGGAGTCCGCTGATGCAGTAGGGTGTGTATTGGATTTATGGGGTGAGTATCCACTTTGCTCTGGTCGGAGTGGGTTGTAAAATTCCTTTCGGTAATGTTTTACCAGTTGGCAGCTCAGGGATAGCATGTAGAATGAAAACAGCTTGCGAATCTTCAGGTTTTTGTCGAGTTGACTTCGGTTTGGAAGTCGTTGGTCGCGGTGGCTTAATATTGCCAATTTGGTTGCTGGTAATATCTTGGTGGTTGTTTCTTGAGCCTCTTGTTGCCGTCGCGTGCTTGTTGTCCTGGTTGTTAAACATAAGATAAGATAAGAATTAGGAACAGGAGTAGGCCATCTAGCCCCTTGAGCCTGCTCCGCATTCAAAAAGAACATAGCTGATCTGTTTGCGATTCTGTCTTGGTCAATGTTCTGAAGATACCAGGTTAACGAAAGCTGATGTGCTGATCTTGAAGTCTGCCAGGTCTGAAGTATACGAAGCTGGTATCGGAGCAAAGGTGGCTACTACACTGTAAAACAGGGCCTCAATTATACCTTGAGAGCCTTGCGAATGTGCGCGCCAAATCAAACCCAATTCTTTGTCATAATTTTGGCGGGCTTGGTAATTCTTTGTTGGATTTTGGCGGGCTCGTTAACGGTAACTTGTTTTAGGATGTGTCGATCGGTTGAATTCGAATCGTAATTATATGAATTATATTCGGTGTTTACGTTGTCTGCCTCGGCCTGGGTTTTCCATGCAGGCCGGAAGGTGATTAACATTATGCACGTGCTGGATGGGTTTCATTCTTGGAGATATCGCTGGCTATCTCTGGGTCAATTGTTGCTACGTTAATGTCTCCTCCGGAGCAGAGATTTGGAGTTTACACAGTTCCGCATACGATTTGTTTTAGCTCGAATATCCCAGACAGCTCCAATACACAAAGACAGGTCTTTTCAGAGATTACTGTTCCCCTGGAACATTTGCAGTCCTTTTCCCTTGCAGACCCATGCAACCTTTAAAATCCCAAAGTTCATTTTAAGCGATTCCAAAATGAGCCTTCCTTACAGTTTCTTTATACAGAGAGGGAATCTTTGAATTTTAGAGAACTCGAGTTTTGCACAGGTAACTGACGGTTGAGCACACGATTTGACAACGAGACTTGTCGATCAAGCATCAATGACAAAGGCAACAAAACTGCCCACCAGCACCAGGTGTCTTTCATTTGTTTGTCTCAAAATTTCAGCAGCTGGGACAACAAGATTTGAACTCAGATCACTGTATTCATAGCCGAGAGGAATGAACATTACACCATGGAACTGACCATACCAAAGTTTTGGAAACATTTCTCATAAACAACAAAATCATCTCCAACATTACAATTTGGCTCGGCCTTTTCTCATCCATTGCGTCAGTTTCCCCTCTTTAGGCTCTGCTAATTATCGATTTAGAGCAATTCACAGATGCCGTCAGGTTTCTGGTCAATCGTGACCCCCAGGATGTTGATGGTGGGGGGTTTGGCGATGGTAATGCCATTGATAGCCGGGCCTGCTTAAGTTGCATGTTCCTGTCACTGATTGCTGCCAGGATCCTGTTGGCTCCGCCCCGTGGGTTTACCTCGAACTTTAAACCACAAAACAGGTTCTCCTGAATTCCAAGCTGTGTACGGAAATCAACCACCAAAAGTCCTGTCATTAACCACAGAGGTTCTGGCAATTTTCTGATCGCAAAGCACTTTCAGTCCTTCTCCTTGTCCAGAAAATTGCAGAGGTGGAAATTGGGGAGCTTAATGACATTGAAAGGAGAACATTTTTGATTTGTGCAGTTCCGGTCAGAGAAATGTTTGTAAAAGGAACTTTTTGCAGAGAGAGGGATTGAGCATTTCAGCTTGTTGCTAAACACTTCTCTCTGGGCACTGAGCTAAGCAGCAGTTTCTGTAGTGCAGTGGTTATCACGTTTGTCTCACCCGCGAAACGACCTTAGTTTGATCCCAGGCAGAGATATTATTCTTGAAACAAAAACTTGTGTGCGATAAAATTGAACAAAAGCAGTCCGGGTCACATTGTCGCATGATGCAAGCTAGCTCGGACCCGGGCCAAAGCTCCCCGTACACTGAGCACATGCTCAGGAAAACCCCGGAGGAGAGGATATCCCGGTCACTGGGCCTTCCAGCAACACTGAACAAGCGCCCGCTCTGAAACTTTCCAGAGTAATAACTTGCAACTGGCGCATTCAACAGTCAGGATCGCCGAGCGGTCTAAGGCGCTGCGTTCAAGTTGCAACCTCCTCTTGAGGCGTGGGTTTGAAACCCACTCCTGACACTAATTGTATTTAATTACAAACTGATTTGTTTTGACACCACTCTGAAGTGCATTGGGACATCCATCGAACTTCATAAAATTACTCCACTTCAACTACAAACGGTAATATCAAAGTTACTTCAGAAACAGCTTCGATCCCGGGTGGCTGTCGCGAAAGGAATGGTTTTGTGAAGTATTGAAAGGTGCCCTCGAAATATCTGGCACTGCTAATTTAAAAACAGGTTTATAAGTTGTTTCAGTGCAAAAGAAGGCAGGCTCGAAGGGCCAAATGTCCGACTCCTGCTCCTGGTTCTTGTGTTCTTATGCAGAGCACAGAACAAATTATTAAATTATCATCTCTCCCTCAGTTCGCATTTCTTTCATTGTGCAAAAGAAGATTATGGGTTCATTAATAATGTTTTCCCGTGAAAACAACATAAGATTTAAGGAAAATTAATCGCCCAACGTTGGGCTCGAACCCATGACCCTGAGATTAAGAGTCTTATGCTCTACCGACTGAGCTAGCCGGGCTTCTCAACGGCTATCCTGTCAATCCCCTTCAGAATATTGGCTGTTTCAATGAGATCACCTCTCATTCTTCTAAACTCCGGAGAGTATCGCCATATTCTACACAATCTCTCACCACAGGACAGTCCTCTCATCCCAGGAATCAATCTGGTGAACCTCCGTTGCACCACCTCCAAGGCAAGTGTATCCTTCCTCAGATAAGGAGACCAAAACTGTGCGCAGTACTACAGGTGTGGTCTCACCAGAGTCCTGTACAATTGTCGCAAGACTTCCTTACTCTTGTACTATGGGCTATTTATTAGGTACTATGGGCTGAATATCCTGATTTTCTGCTGATTCTATGGTTGTATAAAAATGTATTAAAATTTGACAGTCACTCACGCAAACTTATTTGTATTTCCTTCAATGTGCAGCACATGCGGATGGATTAATGATGATTGAAACAATTATTCAGTATCTCACAGACTTGAATTATTTTTGTCAACTTGCTCTGTAAAAATGCTTTCTGTGACCGAGAATCAAACCCAGACCACGGCAGTGAGAACACCAAATCCTAACCACTCGACTACCAGGGAACACTGCTTACAGCCTCTGCGATAGCTTTAAATATAGTCAGCTTACAATCACAGCTGAGAATTGTGCGGTGACACGGGGTGTAACTGGATTTGCTGGGAGCTGCGTGGAGGCCCCGACCTGCGTGAGAACACCAGCGGCAGGTCGGGGCCATAAAAGGAGCGGTGAGCGGCGGCCTGGGAGCAGCGTGGTGGTGTACCACGGCAATGTACAGCGCGAGCTGGTGCAGGAGGGCGATGGCAGCGAAGAGTGACGTCATCAAAGTTCAGGTCAGTGATTGGAGCGAGGGCAGGTACAGCAGGAGCAGCGAGAGACTGTGCAGGGATGTGATTGGGGACCAGGTGTGGCGTGAGTTCAGGGCCAGGGGCCCAGGGGCAGCACGGGCCAGCCCACACTGCGATATGTGTGTACACCAGATCCGTGCAGCAGAGCTGGTCTCCAGTCGTCCAGGCGTTGGAGCGGAGGGGAGATGAAGTGAGCAGGGCCCTTTAAAGGCCCAGCAGGAGTCGCGGATCGGCGGCAGTCGGAGGTGTAGCTGGAGGAGTAGCAGCGAACAGCGAGCTACAGCTGGTGCAGGATCAAAAGTAAGAAAGAATTTAAAGAAATCGAAGGGTGACGTCACAACCAAGATGGTTAGTGATTGGCTGGTTGAGTAGTGTGTAGTTTTCCTTTCATTTTTCTTTGTTCTTGTTCTTAGCAGTAAGAATCCTTGTCATTGTTGAAAAATTAACTAATTTAAGCGTTAAGTCATGGCAGGAGAGCCCAGACCTGTGTCATACTCCACCCGAGCTATGTGGGAAGACAGCTTCCAGCATCCCTGATGACTGCATGAGCAGGAAGTGTATCCAGCTGAAGCTCCTGACAGACCACGTTGTGGCACTGGAGCTGCACATGGATTCACTCTGGAGCATCCGCGATGCTGAGGAAGTCGTGAATAGTACGTTTAGTGAGTTGGTCATACCACAGGTAAAGGTTACTCAGACAGATAGGGAATGGATGACCAAAAGGAAGAGCAGTGGAAGGAAGGTACTGCAGATGTCCCCTGCAGCCATCTCCCTCCAAAACAGATACACCACCTTGGGTGCTGTTGGGGGAGATCACTCATCAGGGGAAGGCAGCAGCAGCCGTCCATGGCACCAGGGTTGGCTCTGCTGCACAGGAGGGCAGGAAAAAGTGTGGGAGAGCTATAGTGATAGGGGATTCTATTGTAAGGGGAATAGTTAGGCGTTTCTGCGGGCGCAAACGAGACTACAGGATGGTATGTTGCCTCCCTGGTGCAAAGGTCAAGTATGTCTCGGAGCAGCTAAAGCGCATTCTGGAGGAGCAGGGTGAACAACCAGCTGTAGTGGTGCATATAGGTACCCACGATATAGACAAAAAATGGGATGAGGTCCTACAAGCTCAGTTTACGGATCTAGGAGTTAAATTAAAAAGTAGGACATCAAAGGTAGTAATCTCAGGATTGCTAACAGTGCTACGTGCTAGTCAGAGTAGGAATTGCAGGATAGCTCAGATGAATATGTGGCTTGAGGAGTGGTGCAGAAGAGAGGGATTCAAATTCCTGGGACATTGGAGCTGGTTCTGGGGGAGGTCGGACCAGTTCAAACCAGACAGTCTGCACCTAGGCAGGATCGGAACCAATGTCCTAGGGGCAGTTTTTGCTAGTGCTGTTGGGAAGAGTTTAAACTAATATGGCAGGGGGATGGGAAGCTATGGAGGGAGACAGAGGGAAGTAAAATGGGGCAGAAGCAAAAGATAGAAAGAAGAAAAGTAAAAGTGGAGGACAGGGAAACCCAAGACAAAAATCAAAAAGGGCTACATTACAGTAAAAGTCTAAAGAGACAAAGAGTGTTAAAACGACAACCTGAAGGCTCTGTGCCTCAATGCGAGGAGTATTCGTAATAAGGTGGACAAATTAACTGTGCAGGCAGCTATTAATGAATATGATATAATTGAGATTATGGAGACATGACTGCAGGTTGATCAAGGTTGTGAACTCAACATCCAGAGGTATTCAACATTCAGGAAGGAGAGACAGAAAGGAAAAGGAGGTGGGGTAGCGTTGCTGGTTGAAGAGAAAATTAATGCAGTCGTAAGGAAGGACATTAGCTTGGATGATGTGGAATCTGTATGGGTGGAGCTGCGGAATACTAAAGGGCAGAAAACGCGAGTGGGAGTTGTGTACAGACCAGCAAACAGCAGCAGTGAGGTTGGGGACAGCATCAAACAAGAAATTAGAGATGCGTCCAATCATGGACGACTTTAATCTGCATATAGATTGGGCGAACCAAACTGGTAGAAATACAGTGGAGGAGCATTTCGTGGAGTGTATTACAGATGGTTTTCTAGATTAATATGTCAAGGAACCAACTAGAGGGCTGGCCATCCTCGACTGGGTGATGTGTTATGAGAAAGGGCTAATTCGCAATCTTGTTGTGCGAGGCCCCTTGGGGAAGAGTAGTCATAATATGGTAGAATTCTTTATTAAGATGGAGAGTGACACCGTTAATTGAGAGACTCAGGTCCTGAACTTAAGGAAAGGTAACTTCGATGTATGAGACATGAATTGGCTAGAATAGACTGGCGAATGATACTTAAAGAGTTGACAGTGGATGACAATGGCAAACATTTAAAGATCACATGGATGAACTTCAACAATTGTACATCCCTGTCTGGATTAAAAATAAAATGGAGAAGGTGGCTCAACCGTGACTAACAAGAGAAATTAGGAATAGTGTTAAATCCACGGAAGGGGCATATAAGTTGGCTAGAAAAAGCAGCCAACCTGAGGACTGGGAGAAATTTAGAATTCAGCAGAGGAGGACAAGGATTGAATTAGGAAGGGGAAAATAAGAGTATGAGAGGAAGCTTGCTGGGAACAGTAAAAACTGACTCCAAAAGCTTCTATAGATATGTGAAGCGAAAAAGATGAGTGAAGTCAAGACGGAGTTAGATATGGCCCTTGCGGCGAAAGGGATCAAGGGGTATTGAGAAAAAGCAGGAACGGGGTACTGATGCAATGATCAGCCATGATCTTATTGAATGGTGGTGCAGGCTCGAAGGGCCGGATGGCCTACTCCTGCACCTATTTTCAATGTTTCTGTGATTCTATGTTTCTATGTCCCTTGCAATCGGAATCATGTGAATTTATAATGGAGAACAAGGAAATGGCAGACCAATTGAACAAATACTTTGGTTCCGTCTTCACGAAGGAAGACACATATAACCTTCCGGAAATACTAGAGGACCGAGCGTCTTGCGAGAAGGAGGAACTGAAGGAAATCCTTATTAGTCAGGAAATTGTGTTAGCGAAATAGATGCGATTGAAGGCCAATAAATCCCCAGGGCCTGATAGTCTGCAACCAGAGTACTTAAGGAAGTTGCCCTAGAAATAGTGGATGCATTGATGATCATTTTCCAACATTCTATAGACTCTGGATCAGTTCCTATGGATTAGAGGGTAGCTAATACAACCCCACTTTTTAAGAAAGGAGGGAGAGAGAAAACAGGGAATTATAGACTGGTTAGCCTGACATCGGTGGTGGGGAAAAATCTGGAATCAATTATTAAAGATGTAATAGCAGCGCATCGGGAAGGCAGTGACAGGATTCATCCAAGTCAGCATGGATTTATAAACGGAAAATCATGCTTGACAAATCTTCGAGAAATTTTTGAGGATGTAACCAGTAGAGTGGACAAGGGAGAACCAGTGGATTTGGATGTGGACTTTCGAAAAGCTTTTGACAAGGTCCCACAAAAGAGATTAATGTGCAAAATTAAACAAATGGTATTGGGTAATGTATTGATGTTGATAGAGAACTGGTTGGCAGACAGGAAGCAAAGAGCAGGAATAAACAGGTTCTTTTCAAAATGGCAGGCAGTAACTAGTGGGGTATCGCAAGGTTTAGTGCTGGGACCCCAGCTTTTTAAAATGTACATTAAGAATTTAGACGAAGGAATTGAATGTAATATCTCCAAGTTTGCAGATGACACTAAGCTGGGTGGCAGTGTGAGCTGTGAGGAGGAAACTAAGAGGATGCAGGGTGAATTGTACAGGTTAGGTGAGTCGGCAAATGCATGGCAGATGTAGTATAATGTGGATAAATGTGAGGTTATCCACTTTGGTGGCAAAAACAGGAAGGCAGAATATTATCTGAATTGTGAGAGATTAGGAAAAATGGAGGTGCAATGAGATCTGGGTGTCATGGTACATCAGTTATTGAAAGTTGGCATGCAGGTACAGCAAGCAGTGAAGAAGTTAAATGGCATGTTGGCCTTCAGACCGAGAGGATTTGAGTATAGAAGCAGGGAGGTCTTACTGCAGTTGTACAGGGCCTTTGTGAGGACACACCTTTGATCTCCTAATACAGATTTTATCTCCTAATCTGAGGAAGGGCTGTTGAGGGAGTGCAGCGAAGGTTCACTAAACTGATTCCCGGGATGGCAGGACTGATATATGAAGAAAGACTGGATCGACTAGGCTTATATTAACTGGAATTTAGAAGAATGAGAGAGGATCTCATAGAAACATATACAATTCCGATGGGATTGGACAGGTTAGATGCAGGAAGAATGTTCCCAATGTTGGGACAGTCCAGAACCAGGAGTCACAGTCTAAGGATAAAGGGTAAGCCAGTTAGGACTGAGATGAGGAGAAACTTCTTCACTTAGACAATTGTGAACCTATGGAATTCTCTACCACAGAAAGTTGTTGAGGCCAGTTCATTAGATGTGTTCAAAAGGGAGTTAGATGCGGCCCTTACTGCTAAAGGGATCAAGTGGTATGGAGAGAAAGCAGGAATGGGGAACTGAAGTTGCATGATCAGCCATGATCTTATTGGATGCTGGTGAAGGCTCAAAGGGCCTGCACCTGCACCTATTTTCTATGTTTCTATGTTTCTATTATGCTTGAACTGTTTAAAACAGTAGTTAGGCCAATGCTAGAGTACCGAGCACTGTTCCAGTCACAAATCACAGGAAATGTTAATTGAACTGCAGAGAGTGCAAGGGAGATTCACGAGGATGTTGCCAGGACTGGACAATTTTAGCCATGGGTCAAGATTGGATAGCCTGCGGTTGTTTACTGTGGAACAGAGAATGCGGAGGGGAGACCTGATTGCGGTGCATGAAATGATGTGGGGCCGAGATAGAGTGGGATAGGAAGGAGCTAATTCCCTCAGCAGAGATGTAAATAACCAAGTGGTATAGAATTAAATAAAGATTTGAAGGATTAGAGGAGATTAGTGAAGAACGTTTCTCAACCCAAACACTAGTGTGGGTTTGGAGGTCACTGTCTAAATGCAGAAAGCAGCATCGTAGTTACAAAGTATTTGGTTATACACCTGAAGTGCTGTCACCTACACGGCTACGGACCAAGAGATAGAAAGTGGGATTAGGCTGGATAGCTGCTTTTCAGCCCACACACATCTGGTGGGCCCAATGGCTGCTCTCTGTGCTGTAACTTTTCCCTGATTCTACCATTCCCAGTATTTTCTTATAAGTTTTTTAAGAAAAGGCAATTATGTCATTCTTTTAGGAACGTGAGACTTTTGTCTCTGGGTCTTCTGGGCTTTATCTGATGGGCAATTGTGCTCATGTTATTAAAAGTCTTGCTATGAAAGTTGTTGACATCAACTGTTTGTTCAGTAACTGGAACTAAACCCAGTCAGCAGCGGCGATGTTATAAGTGGATGGCTTCTCTTGCTGATAAATAAGGGGAATCTTGTCATTGTCTCAATCGGTGAATTGCTCCCAGCGTTAATACCAACCATCGATTCATCGATTCTAATCACAAGGGAAAATGTCTCTTGGTTTTCTCATCAAGCTGCAGATTCTATGGGCAATCTTTGATGTCCAAAGATTTACTATCCTCTGCTGGCTGCTGTGGGTGTCCCTGGTAAGTTCCTCCTTTCAGCCGGTATTTCAATAACCCGAGATTAACAGTAAATGGCTTCGTAGTCCCTGTGTCCAGCTTTTTATTCAATTACTTTCCTTGCAGTATAGCAACGAATAAACTTCAAAAAGACATCGATGTCTGAAAACACTTTGGGGCATCCTGTGGTCATGAAAGATGCTGCACTCCGGCAATTCATTCATTCATTCATTGATAGAAACATAGAAACATAGAAAATAGGTGCAGGAGTAGGCCATTCGGCCCTTTGAGCCTGCACCACCATTCAATGAGATCATGGCTGATCATTTCCTCAGTACTCTTTCCTGCTTTTTCTCCATACCCCTTGATCCCTTTAGCCGTAAGGGCCGTATCTAACTCCCTCTTGAATATATCCAATGAACTGGCCTCAACAACTCTCTGCGATACAGAGTTCCACAGGTTAACAACTCTCTGAGTGAACAAGTTTCTCCTCATCTCAGTGCTAAATGTCCTACCCCTTATCCTTAGACTGTGTCCCCTGGTTCGGGACTTCCCCAACATCGGGACCATTCTTCCCACATCTAACCTGCCCAGTCCCGTCAGAATCTTACATGTTTCTATGAGATCCCCTCTCATTCTTCTAAACTCCAGTGTATAAAGGCCCAGTTGATCCTGTCTCTCCTCATATGTCAGTCCAGCCATGCCGGGAATCAGTCTGCAGAACCTTCGCTGCACTCCCTCAATAGCAAGAACGTCCTTCCTTAGGTTAAGAGATCAAAATTGAAGACAATATTCCAGTTGAGGCTTCACCAAGACCCTGTACAACTGCAGTAAGACCTTCCTGCTCCTGTACTCAAATCCCCTAGCTATGAGGGCCAACATACCATTTGCCTTCTTCACCGCCTGCTGTACCTGCATGCCAACTTTCAATGACTGATGAACTATGACACCCAGGTCTCATTACATCTCCCCTTTTCCTAATCTACTGCCATTCAGATAATATTCTGCCTTCGTGTTTTTACCCCCAAAGTGGATAACCTCACATTGATCCACATTATACTGCATCTGCCATGCATTTGCCCACTCACCTAACCTGTCCAAGTCACCCTGCAGCCTCTTAGCATCCCCCTCGCAGCTCACACCGCCACCCAGTTTAGTGTCATCTGAAAACTTGGAGATATTACACTCAATTCCTTCATCTAAATCGTTGATGTATATTGTAATGAGCTGGGTTCCCAGCACTGAGCCCTGCGGCACTCCACTAGTCACTGCCTGCCATTCTGAAAAGAACCCGTTTATCCCTACTCTCTGCTTCCTGTCTGCCAACCAGTTCTCTATCCACATCAGTACATTACCCCCAATACCATGATCTTTGATTTTGCACACCAATCTCTTGGGTGGGACCTTGTGAAAAGCCTTTTGAAAGTCCAAATACACCACATTCACTGGTTCTCCCTTGTCCACTCTGCGAGTTACTTCCTCAAAAAATTCCAGAAGATTCGTCAAGCCTGATTTCCCTTTCATTAATCCATGCTGACTTGGACCGATCCTATCACTGCTTTCCAGATGCGTTGCTATTTCGTCCTTAATGATTGATTCCAACATTTTCCCCATGACTGATGTCAGGCTAACCGGTCTATAATTAGCTGTTTTCTCTCTCCCTCCTTTTTTAAAAAGTGGTGTTACATTAGCTCCCCTCCAGTCCATAGGAACTGTCCCAGAGTCGATAGACTGTTGGAAAATGACCAAAATGCATCCACTATTTCCAGGACCACTTCCTTCAGTACTCTTTCTTCCTTCCTTTCTCCTGCCTTTCTGTTGTTTTGTGAATCGCTCCTGTGTGTGTTTGATTCTGGTCCATGCTGCACTGATGTGAAATCCCATTCATTGCTAGCAGTTCAATGGATGCTGTGTCTTTCATTTGTCATTATTAGTTCCATTTCAGCAGTCGTATTTAGATCTGACTCTTCTGTCAGGCGATGGGACCAGCCATACTACTTATTCTCTCACTTTAAAGGGGATACTTTGCTGTAAATTCTGAGTCCGAGTTTCGGCTGAGAAACTGTTCCATGATCTCACACAAATTAGGCAATTTCTGCATTATACAGTTGATTATTTAATTGTACAAATGAGTCAGAACAGTTAACTGACAGAATCATTGATAATACAATCTGATTCAGCTGCCGCACTTTCCATCATTTCCCGTTTTCAGTTATGTCACTGTTTCTGAATAGTTAAATTACAGTTCTGATTTTGATCCCGGTTTATTATTATGCAGCACATTTAATGGTTTGATTACTGAGACTGAATCTGCATTATCAATTGAATCCTGTGTCTGCCTGATACAGTTCATCATATCACTGATCAAATGTATAGTCATTGCAGCGTCGTGTTTTGTTAGTGACACCATTCGTTATTGGATTGTGATTTATTCATTTCATGAATTAAAAGCCGAGTGCACTCACACCACTTGAGGAAAGGACCAAGAGTCACAGTGTTTGAATAGAATGGAAATATTTGCCGGCACAGATTCGATGCACCGATTGGCCTCCTCCTCTGCTCTACTATTCTACGATTCTACGATTCTCACTTCTGAAACCCAGTTTTGGAGTAATGGCCTGGGATTTGCTCTCAGCATTTGCCATCATTACAACTGTGAATCAGAGAGCAATGTCCGGAGTAAGCACATGCGCAGTTACAGGTGGAAATCCAGGAGTTGCTGCCAGTCATTCCCTGTTCCTCCCCAGGACTCGCTGTTAAACTCCCCACAGCCAGCAATCAATTCAACTTGCTGACATAAATTAAATTTTTATGCTGCTATGTCTCTCTTAAAAGCCCCGGAAATAGTCAAGCCTTGTTGAAAGAGACATAACTGTGTTTTTGATGGTGTATTACATTCTAATTACTGCTGAACCATCGTTCTGGCACTAAAAATCTAATTTTATACCAACGTTTTGTCAAAATCTTCCACAATGATAAAAATTCCATGGTTATTTATAACTGAAAAAACATGTTTCCTTATATTATTTCAGTTTCTACATTATTCCTGTAAATGTCCCAATCTTTATTTCGCTCTCTGTAAAATAATTAAAACGTGAAGGATAATCAGTTCATTTTACTTCCCAATTTGCAATCTGTGAATTGTTCAATGTGATTGGCTGCTGAGCCAGCTTCATGACATCACTGTTGCTGGAGTCTGGAGATCCCCTATACTTGCCCTCAAATGCAAGTTACTATCAGCGGGGTGCTATTGATGCCACAGGAATCACTGGATCTTTGTGGGCAGCATTGTTCGAGGTCAGCGGTGAGCACCATCACGTTTCCACTGACCGCAAAATCTGGGCGATTATAGTTTGAATCATGTTATTCCACTATTTACAGTAAGAGCAGCATTGTTCCAACTGTAACCTGTAAGGTAATTGAGAAATTGTGGGGTAAAATGAATAATATTAAGGGGACATTCTCCGCCGTTGTATTCTTGGTGCAGTACATGACACGTGAACATGAATTTCCAATTGCCGAGTGTAGAATCAGAGAATGGTTACAGCACAGAAGGAGACCATACGGCCAGTCTAGTCTGTGCCAGATCTCTGCAAGGGCACTTCAGCTATTCCCACTCCCCACCCTTTCCCCTGAGCCCGAGATGTTGTTTCCTTCAGAAGAGCATAGGTTGTCAGTTACTCGGCTCCTCGAATGTTAATCCATCGGGAATCCAAGGGCAAAGCATCAGGATTGGAATCACATCTAATATCCAAAACAAATTAATTCAGAATTTAACATTTTGTATTAGGAGCACAAATGTGGAACAATATTTCTACATGAGATGTAAACTAGACATAGAAACATAGAAACATAGAAAATAGGTGCAGGATTAGGCCATTCGGCCCTTCTAGCCTGCACCGTCATTCAATGAGTTCATGGCTGAACATGCAACTTCAGTACCCCATTCCTGCTTTCTCACCATACCCCTTGATTCCCCTAGTAGTAAGGACTTCATCTAACTCCTTTTGAATATATTTAGTGAATTAGTTGTAATTTTAAATGTATATGCGACAGGCTCGCTAGGGAGATGGTGGAAGCAGTGAGAGTTGACTCATTCAGAGGCAAGTTCGATAAATATGCTTCAAAAATTACCTTTCCAGGATAGAGTGTATGTCTCTTTCCCCTCGCCCCACACCAACCCTACGTCCTTCTGTGACCGCCCTGGAAAACTCTCTCTCCCGACTCTCTTACAACTGCACTTGCGAGATCCCAACTGTCCAGCCTTCGGCCCTCCATTCACCACGATATTTCTGCAGCTACTGATCTGCTCAACCACACCCTCACCACCACATTTGTTGGCCCAGTCCCGATTAAAACAATCAGTCTCTCTCTCACACTGGCTGTTCCCCCTGGTACAGTACCCAACTTCACTCCCTTAAGTCCAAGAGACACAGACTTAAACGGATATGGCGGACAACTGGTTTAGCCATTCACCGCCAATAATAATGTATTATTGGGTCCTGCTCCTGTCTGACAAAATTGCTCCCTACTCCAGAATCATTCTCAAATGCAAAGATCAAGCCGGCTTCCATTTTCTAGTGCTAACCATCTTCTTAAACCTTCTCCCCAGTCTCCTTCATCCTCACCTCCCACAACAATATTAGGAGCTCATGCACTTCTTTGTCTCTAAGATTGAGACCATCCAATCAGCTGCCTCTACCACTTTGCTTCCTTCCCCTAGACCACGGTGACAAACTTCCTCTTAGGATCGCCCTGCCCTAGCCCGGGACTTGCATATGTTTCCACTTTCTCTCTAATCTCCCCTCATGACTTATCTGTGCTGAAATTGTTCATGTATCACTTCCTGCTCCCTCGACCCTATTACCACCAAACTGCTCACCACCCAACATTCCTTCCTGCCTCCCATGTTAATGGACTCAGTTAATGGTTCTCTCTCCTCACGCTCTATCCCCCTCTCCTTCAAACCTGCTGTGATCAACCCTCGCCTCAAAAAAGCAAACCGCTTGACCAGTCTGTCCTTGGAAACTGCCGCCCCATGTCCATCCACCCTTTCCTCGCCAATGTACTTGAATGTGTTGTCGCCTCGCAAATCCGTGTGCATCTTTCCCATCTTCTTGTTCGATTCTGTCCACTCAGGTTTCTGCCCATGCCACATTACGGAAACAGCTCATCATGGTCAGAAATGTCATCCTACATGACTGTGACAAAGATAAGCTATCCCTCCTCGTCCTTCTTGACATATCTGCATTCTTTCACACTGCTGACCACTCCATTCTCCTTCAACGCCACTCCGCAGTCATCCAGCTGGGGGAGACTGCACTCAGCTTGTTCATTCTTATCTTTCTAATCGTAGCCAAAGAATCACCTGCAAAGGCTTCTCTTCCCACTCCCGCATTGTTACATCTGGTGTCCTCCATGGATTTATCCTTGGCCCCCTCCTATTTCTCATCTGCATGCTACCCCTTGGCGATATCATCCGAAAACACAGCGTCAGTTTCCCCATGTACGCTGATGACACTCAGCTCGAAGTCACCACCACTTCCCTTGACCCCTCCAAAGACTCTAAATTTTCAGAATGTGGTCCGACATCCAGTTCTGGATGAGCAGACAATTTCTCCCATAAAATATTGGGAAGCTGTTGCCTTTGGTCCCTGCCACAATCTGCGTTCTCCAGCCACTTACACCATCACTCTCCCCACCTACTGTCTGAGGCTCAATCACAATGTTTGCAACCTTGCTGGTATATGTGACCCTGAGATGAGCTTCTGAACATATACCGTTCCAGAACTAATACTGCTTTTGTCCACCTCCATAACATCGCCCGTCTCCACTCCTGCCTCAGCTCAACTGCTGCTGAAACCCTCACTCATTCCTTTGTTACCTGTAGAATTGACTGTTCCAATGCACCCCTGCCCAGCCACATTCTACCCTCCGTAAATTTGAGCTGATCCAAAACTCGGCTGCCCTGTCAGAACTCGCACCAAGTTCACCCATCCCCTGTACTTGCTGACCTACATTGTCTCCCCATTAAGTAACGCCTCTATTTCAAAATATTGTTGTTAAACCCCTCCCTTTCTCTGTAAACTTCCCCAGCCCGACAACCCCCCAAGATATCTGCACTCCTCTAATTCTGCACTCTTGAGCATCCCTGATTTTAATCGCTCAAACATTGGTGGCCGTGCCTTCTGTTACCTGGGCCCTAAGCTCTGGAATTCACTGCCGAACCCTCTCTGTCTCTCTCCCTCGATTTCCACCTTTAAGACGCTCCTTCAAACCGACCTTTTTGACTAAGCTTTGGTCGTCTGCCGCACTTTATCCTTATGTGTCTGGGCATTAATTTTTATATTATAATACACCTGCGGAGCACCTTGGAAAACTTCACTGTGTTAAAGACGAGACATAAATTCCTTGTTGCTGCAGTTGTAATTGGAGACATGTCATGTGGTAAAAGTAGCTGCTGAGAGGGGACACATGCCGTTGGATCTGTACTTCCCAATGCTCGCCACCAGGGGGCTTCTCTTCCACTCATGCCTGGCTCGATTGTACACTGTTGGCAGCGATTGATTGCTCTGATTAGACAACGACGCAATCATCATTACATCGTGCGACAACCCGGAAGCTACAAGGTAAATTTGATGAACTGTAGTATTTTTATTCATCCAGTTACTCCTATGATACTATTGCGTAGATTACAAACATTTGATAGCCAGGTTTGGGTTGTGACATTGTACAGGTGCGTTCAATGCCTTGAACCAATGACCATTGTCGATCGATGAGCACAGAGAGTGGGTGTTGTCAGCTTAAAATCCCATCTTAAGGGCACCATCGATTGTCCCATTCCTCTTACTGCCAGGCCTCTTCTATTCCATCCCCACCTCGGAACAGTAAGTTCAGCTGTATCACTCCAACAACTAACTCGTACACTCTGCAATTCAATCCTGCAAATACCCTCCCATTTCATTCTCCCGCTGGCTCACGTATAGGTGAAGCTCACACTTCTCCATTCATTATTTTAGGGTTTGTTCTAAAATCAGGTTCTGGTTTGAACCGTGTTTCATTTGGTCCCATTGTGTCTCATATTTTGCGATAATTTACCGATTCCTCTGATTACAAATCTCCACGTATCTCCATCACCGATAATATGAAATGGTTCCATCACTTGATGAAATGCCAAGCAGCAAAATTCTTGGTGCATCTCATGTTATTGTGAAGAACGATATTATCCCTGTTATAGATCCGACTCTGTCATGTCTTTGAAAACACAGCAAACTACTGTATGTATCAGCTGTTTGTGAATAATGTTCCTATTTTCCTCTTGCTCACAGTTAATGTGGTGACGATTGTGATCCTGTCTCGGGGAAAGTGTGGTCTCTCCAAATGTGTCACTCACTACCTGGTGTCCATGGCAGCGGTGGATCTACTGGTCGTGATCATCGATCTGATACTGAGGCAGATTCCTATTGTTTATCGGGATCAATTTCTTTTTCTGTTGCACGTTAGAATGTGTAATATCCACGCTATCCTGCTTTATGTAGACACAGATTGTTCTGTCTGGTTCACGGTCACTTTCACCTTCGATCGGTTTGTGGCCATTTGTTGCCAGAAGCTGAAATCGAAATATTGCACGGAGCAAACAGCGACTGTGGTTCTAGGAACAGAGACAGTGCTGAGCTGTCTGAGGAACATTTTTTGGTATTTTCTGTATACAAGTGAATATTGGCTGTCCAACAGTCCATGGTTTTGCAGTGTGACAATTGGTGTATCTCGTTCGCTGGTCTGGACTATCATTGAATTAATGCATTACATTTTAACACCTTTTATTCTATTTATTTTGATTCGACTGTTCAATGCTTTAACAGTCAGACACATTTTAGTGTCCAGCAGAGCCCGCAGTAGACTCCGGGGTCGGAGCAGTGGCGAGAGCCCTAGTGACCCAGAGATGGAGACTGGAGGAAATCGATGATTGTACTGTTTGTTATATCGGGGAATTTCATACTGTTATGGGTGGTGTTCATGGTCTGTTCTATATTGAGACGATTGGATGACTTGGGATACACTGTTTCTCTGCCCATGTTTGTATCGGAAATCAGCTTCATGCTCCAGCTCCTGAGTTGCTGCACGAACACTTTTATTTACGCAGTGACCCAGAAGAAATTCAGAGAGGATTTGAGGAATGTAGTCACATATCCTTTCACAATGATGCTCAAGTTAATTCGATGAGAAGGTTTCATATTTTTTCATATCATATATTGTTATGTCATATTCTGTTAATTTCACTGTCGGCATTATGTAATTTATATTTTATGAAACATATCACAAGCTGTTTGAATCTTAACAGTAAGTTGATATCATAGTAGGGTCCTTGCAGACATGTATTCCCCCAGGGCAGCACGTTACCCAAGAGCGGATTGATGCCTCAGACAGTCAGGGGCTGAGCTCGGTATCCAGGGGTATATTGGCAATGGGAGCCTTGTGCCATTATTTTACACATTAGACCATTAGTTCACCATTTCCCCTCAGTCAGGGGGAATACAGTTTCTCAGTGTTGAAAACTTTCTCGGATCTCTGCTGATCTTGGAAGAAAGACTTTTTTGAAAATCAGGTCATACACCAGAAAAAAATCAAGGTGGAAGAAGACTGTGCAGGAGATTAATCTCTGCATCCTCACTGGGATAGATACAGAAACAGAATCAATGTTTGTACTTCAACTTTTAATCAAAAGTTTTTGTTAGATCTTTATTTTAGTGACAGTTTCCAAACTGATGTTGAACTGCTTACACTGGACTCGATCGCTCTCAGTGTTCTGTATGTTTTACCTATTGTGCAATAAAGCAGATTGTACATCGAAAAAAAAAACACTTTGCACAGTGATACATTCGTCCAGCGTTGGATAGTCCCGCAGGCTTCTCGGCCCGATCAGAAGGTAATGTCATTGCTGCAATCCTGCTCCCGGTACAGCACTCTCCCGTCTCCCGGTACAGCTCACTCACTGATCCTGGTACAGCTCACTCACTGATCCTGGTACAGCACACTCACTGATCCCAGTACAGCTCACTCACTGATCCCAGTACAGCTCACTCACTGATCCCAGTACAGCACACTCACTGATCCCGGTACAGCTCACTCACTGATCCCGGTACAGCTCACTCACTGATCCTGGTACAGCACACTCACTGATCCCGGTACAGCTCACTCACTGATCCCGGTACAGCTCACTCACTGATCCTGGTACAGCTCACTCACTGATCCCGATACAGCTCACTCACTGATCCTGGTACAGCTCACTCACTGATCCTGGTACAGCTCACTCACTGATCCTGGTACAGCTCACTCACTGATCCTGGTACAGCTCACTCACTGATCCCGGTACAGCTCACTCACTGATCACGGTACAGCTCACTCACTGATCCCGATGCAGCTCACTCACTGATCCTGGTACAGCTCACTCACTGATCCTGGTACAACTCACTCACTGATCCTGGTACAGCTCACTCACTGATCCTGGTACAGCTCACTCACTGATCCCGGTACAGCTCACTCACTGATCCTGGTACAGCTCACTCACTGATCCTGGTACAGCTCACTCACTGATCCTGGTACAGCTCACTCACTGATCCCGGTACAGCTCACTCACTGATCCCGGTACAGCTCACTCACTGATCCTGGTACAGCACACTCACTGATCCCGGTACAGCTCACTCACTGATCCTGGTACAGCTCACTCACTGATCCTGGTACAGCTCACTCACTGATCCTGGTACAGCACACTCACTGATCCTGGTACAGCTCAATCACTGATCCTCGTACAGCTCACTCACTGATCCTGGTACAGCTCACTCACTGATCCTGGTACAGCACACTCACTGATCCCGGTACAGCTCACTCACTGATCCTGGTACAGCACACTCACTGATCCCGATACAGCTCACTCACTGATCCCGGTACAGCTCACTCACTGATCCCGGTACAACTCACTCACTGATCCCGATACAGCTCACTCACTGATCCCGATACAGCTCACTCACTGATCCCGGTACAGCTCACTCACTGATCCCGGTACAGCACACTCACTGATCCCGGTACAGCTCACTCACTGATCCCGGTACAGCTCACTCACTGATCCCGGTACAACTCACTCACTGATCCTGGTACAGCTCACTCACTGATCCCGATACAGCTCACTCACTGATCCCGGTACAGCTCACTCACTGATCCCGGTCCAACTCACTCACTGATCCTGGTACAGCTCACTCACTGATCCCGATACAGCTCACTCACTGATCCCGGTACAGCTCACTCACTGATCCCGGTACAACTCACTCACTGATCCTGGTACAGCTCACTCACTGATCCCGGTACAGCTCACTCACTTATCCCTGTACAGCTCACTCACTGATCCCGATACAGCTCACTCACTGATCCCGGTACAACTCACTCACTGATCCCGGTACAGCTCACTCACTGATCCCGATACAGCTCACTCACTGATCCCGATACAGCTCACTCACTGATCCCGATACAGCTCACTCACTGATCCCGGTACAACTCACTCACTGATCCCGGTACAGCTCACTCACTGATCCCGATACAGCTCACTCACTGATCCCGATACAGCTCACTCACTGATCCTGGTACAGCTCACTCACTGATCCCGATACAGCTCACTCACTGATACTGGTACAACTCACTCACTGATCCTGGAACATCACTCTCCCCTGTCCCAGTACATCACACTCCCGTGTCCCGATACAGCACAATCCCATGTGTGAATGTTTAAAAATGTATAGAGACATTGAAGTTGAGAACGTGGGAATTGTATAGGGACAGTATAAGCTAACAAAGAATTCATGGAGGAATAGCCATGACATCTCAGACTCGAGACTGCGATATGTTACAACACTAACATGTATTGAAACAAAACCCACAGCTTGCAGAAAAACCTCAAGGTCTTATTAAATCATGTTATTAACCTGAAACATTAACAGAAGGTCTTTGTTTAAAATCAGACCATACTTCGGTCGGCTAATGAGTGGACAAAAGGAAAGAGGGATCAAAAGAGATAGGCTGAACTAGGATGTCACTCTAGCCCTATCGTATTATCTTTTGCCGAAAATGTATAACCATCGTCCCTTTACAATACAACGTCACTTTGTCCGTAGGAAGTGGGTGCGTTCGAACAGACTTGCATTCCTTCTGTCTGATAAAGTCCCCGATCGGGATTTGCTTTTTAAATAAAAGCTTGCTTTGTTTAAAGCACAAACGGTATTCGTTTCAGTAATTGTGCTGAACCAGATTGAGGTAAAAGAATCCAGAAATCAACATTTGGTGTCAGAAGTGGGATCTCAAAGTACGACTGCCGAAAACTTGTGAATTAAGAGCCAGACTAGCCTTGGACGAGACGAGGGGAAAGTGGCCACTGGAGTGAATATGATTTCAATACTGCTCCAGTTTCCCCCAGTTTCAAAAGTCTGAGGAAAGTTTAGCCACTCGCTGGTTCTCAGGTAGTGTCTGAACGAGATCCAGGACAATCTGGTGAATACCTTTCAAACTTAGAATAGGGATAGAGATAGGGAAATTGCGCAGTGACGCAAACCAAGTGGCGTCTTGGAAAGATAGGTGATAGTTAGAGCTAGATAGGGATAGATGATTAATCATGGATCCAAAAATTAATAGGAAAGAAAAGGGACTCTTGTGAACGTCTGTTTAAATGAGAAATGCTTCTGTGATTTTTACTGTTAAAAAAAAGCCGGGGAGTTGTGGTTTGTTTTAGCTCCACCTACTTTTTCAAACAGAATTAAAGTTTTTTTTAACCCTTCGTAGTGTTGTCCTGCATGTGGGAAGTTTAAGAGTGTGAACCTTATTGAATTACGTATATTCGGATGATAAGTTACGGAGCCAGGAAATGCAAAAGGATAGGTTTATTGAGTAAAAAAAAAGAAAAAAATACATGGTCCCGGTG
This sequence comes from Pristiophorus japonicus, assembly GCF_044704955.1. NCBI lineage: Eukaryota > Metazoa > Chordata > Chondrichthyes > Pristiophoridae > Pristiophorus > Pristiophorus japonicus. The sequence goes on from NW_027251144.1 coordinate 1,226,500, forward strand.
GTTAAAAAAAAAGGATTTCACATGCTAACTTACTTGTTGAAATAAAACATTCAGAGAAGGCACAGCAAAACAACTGAGATGGATTCAAAAGGATTAAAAAATATATATTATATTAAGTAACACGACCTTGAGGCTGGAACAATTGAGATAACGAAAAGCAGTCCACAGCCTACGTGCCAGACTTCTCTCTAGTTATGGAAAAGAAAAAAAAAATTAACGTACTAAATAGGTGCTGAAAAAAAAAATGTTCTGAGATTTTAAATTATGAGAATAATTCCACTGCAGTCTAAAAAAAAATCACTCCTGTCCAGTTGGCAGAAAAACTCCATTAAATTAGGGCTTTCATTGGCTGATTGGATTTAAACTGCGCTGTGACGCGAAAGGATAGGGAAATTAAATAAGGCTCATAAGAAATCAAATTTAGAAAATTAGGCTCACAGGCAATTAAGTAAGTCTTATGGGAATTAAATAGAGGATAGATGTTCAAGTCAGGTGTGACGTCGACCTCGTATATCACTTGGCCCGTCTAGGCACTGATTGAATTTAAATCACGCAGCAACCCGAAAGGGAGGGCGAGATGAGTGCGCGGCGGCACGAACGTGCAGCGGCGTGGGATGTGCGGCGGTGTGAGTGCGCGGCAGAGTGAACATGGGCCGACACGAATGCGCAGCAACTCGTACCGCGGGGTGATGCCAAAGTCAGTGCTGGTTTCAGTAAGTCTGTGTTTATTTTAAGTTTGTTTAATCGCGCGGTGACGTGAACCGCGGGGCGACGCGGGAGTCAGTGTTAATTCTAAGTGTTTCAAATCGCGTGGCAACGTGAACCATGGGGCGACGCGGAAATCAGTGTTAGCTTTAGTAAAGTCTGTTTATTTTAAGTGTTTCAAATCGCGCGGCGACGCAAACCGCGGGGCAACGCGGAAATCAATGTTAGCTTTAGTAAAGTCTGTTTATTTTAAGTGTTTCAAATCGCGCGGCGACGCGAACCACGGGGCGACGCGGAAGTCAGTGTTAGCTTTAGTCAAGTCTGTATATTTTAAGTGTTTCAAATCGCGCGGTGACGCGAACCGCGGGACGACACGGAAATCAGTGTTAGCTTTAGCAAAGTCTGTTTATTTTGAATTTGTTCAAAGTCAGTGTTAGTTTCAGTAAAGTCTGTGTTTATTTTAAGTTTGTTCAAATCGCACGATTACGCGAACGCGTAACGACACGGTAATTAGAGTCAGTTTAAATACGAGGAGCAGCAAGAAAATGGGTAATCAGTTGGATAAAACAACGGATGCGGATAGTCCGCTACAAAAGTTACGTGAGGAATTCCCTGAAAGAGCTGAAGACTTTAGAAAATTATCAGGAGCCTTGAACAAATTATTAGGAGATGACCAGTGGCCTGTAGGTGGCACTAGAAGCGTAGAGGTAGCAAAAAAAGCACAGGGATTGTCAAAAATTAAAAGATACATCACTTCTGTCAAGTTGGCAAATAAATGCTATTAAATTAGGATTCTCATTAACAGAGGGAACACATGTTAAAACTGTAGAGGTCTTAAAAAAAGAATGTGCGCACGAGAAACTGACTAAAAGATCCTCTGGGACCTCTGTGAAAAGTATTGACCGACTACGTAGTCAAATGGCTGGCTTTGTGTTAACCGAGGCTGATGATGAAATTGATGAGTGGTCCCTGACTCAGCGCCCAACGGCGCCTCCCGCACCCCCTGGCCCCTTGCTCCAGTCCTCTTCCCAACACCCTCCACCTTACACTCCGGCGATAGGAGTAAAAATAACCCCATACCACCAAAAAAACAAACCCAAACTGAGTCCTCATCCTCTGATAGCGATTCGGATCCCCAGTTCACAAACAATATAGCCGAAAGGACCAAATCTCACACTCGAAAGGGCAGAACTATATCTCGATATCACAGACAGTCCCGTAAATCTTCTAGTCAATCTACCAGTCCAAGTTGTAAAAGACATAGCAAACACCCCCGCCGATCGAGACGCAGAACTCTCAAGCAGTCGGACAGCTCCGAAACATTCTCCGCCCTAGAAATGATTTCCAAGATCCCAAAGTCCCGACACCAATTCCCTGTCAGACCAATGCCAAAGCCTGATGCACAACAAGCTGCAGACCACCCCACTATAGATGTCGATGTGATCTTTGAACAACTATTTCAGTTTATAATGCAGAATCAAGGGACCTGTGGGCCCTGGTAAAGCAAACCCTGAGCCCAACTGAGCATGCCTGATTTCTAACTCACCTAGGACATGCTACTCATGATGCATTGTTGGTTGCTCACCCTAACGATGTCCAGGATCACCTAAACGCTATCTTTAATGCTCTCACCACGACCCTTCAGAAGCCCATCAGTGTGGCCGCAGTATTAGAAACTAAACCCAAACGAGAAGAAACTGCCGATGAATTCATGGAAAGATTTATTGAAATATACGGAAGTCAATCAGGAGATAATGCCTTCAGGGCAGGAGAGGATTCTCCTCAATTCGGCGCTATCCTACTTCAGTGCCTGCCCTATTCGATTGCTCACGCTATCCGGACAAATAATATGAATTGGGCAGATAACATTAAAGCCCAGATGGAAAGGGCAGTTAGATATTATTGGCAGGAAAAGAAAGGGGAGGGGGGAGGTGCACCCCCAACCCAGGTCAAGACTGAATACGTGACTAGAAAGGAAGAGCCATCTCGGGAGGAAGGACCAATAGAACCGCAGTGTTGCATACAGGATTGGATGGATAAGCAAGGATACGGTTATAATAAACAACCAAACGGCCCGAGCCCTGCTAATAAACCTCCCTACTGTCCCCGGCCTTGTATGGGAAGAGGTCGGGGCTGGGAAAGACGAGATAGATGCTTTATTTGTGGGCAAGAAAGACATTGGAATAGAAATTGTTCCTCCCATCAGCACGAAAAAGGAAGAGGAGGAAGATGATGGGGGAAAGGTGGGAGAGGACGGGGATCTTACACTAACTTCTCCCAGAACAACCCCTTTGGCCAACCGTCCCCCGATTCGTATTGACTACGCAGGGACCCTCCCTGGATGATGATCCGATGATATTGTTAAAAATTCGGAATGAGTGGCAACCCTTCTTGATAGACACGGGAGCCTTCATGTCTTCTGTAAAATCAAAGCTTAAACTCCCCGCCTTCACTGAAACACAGGGACTGTCAGGATTCCTGGGACAAGTCTCTACATTTCCGGTGTCAGAACCGGTTAAAATGGGTTACCAGGAAGACTCGGTGGAACATCGATTTGTTATCACAACCAATCTGGACTGTAAATTGATGGCTAGAGACCTCCTCTGCAAATTCCAGTTGCATTTGGAGTGTGGAGATGATGGGATTATTGTAAAACAAGGAACCCTTAAGCGGCAGTATACCACTAGAACCCCTCAGTGGTGATCTCTGGACCTGCCGCAGGCACCCTATCACGTGACCCAAGCATATGATCCCAGTGGAAATGGGAAGACCTCTTCACTCCAGCAATCGATGTCCCCCATGCTCAGAGGCAGAGATAAACCTCACCTTTTTGCTTGGGCCAGGCACCAGAGAACAGACCAGTGCAGCACCTGAGGCACAGACCACCCATCACGACTGCGTGGCAATGATCCGACTGGAACGATCTAAAAATACCTTCCCAGCTCCAGTGGCAGGACTCCTGGGGAAGAAGATCAATTCCATAGGTACCCTTCCAGCGGTTGTGGCAGAATCGTGGGAGAGAAGGATCAAGGCAGTCGACCTCGAGGACAGAGGCAAGATGGCGTTCCTGCTGCAGCGAGGGGCAGCGTGGTTGAAAAAAGAGCCCCACCACGCTAAAGATTTGGAAGTTATGGTGCGCCAGGCTATAGACGAGGCTGACCTTACCAGCCGGGATGTGCAAATTGTAAAACATGGCCGAACAGTCTAATTCCACGGGGACCCCGAGAAGGTCTTAACGACTCTGCAGCATCATACTGGCTCTGGCATACCTGACTATGTGGATCCTCATGTGTGGGCAGAGGACCCCTCCCAAGTGGGTTATACTCCCATTGATCCGATTGAGATTCCAGTGCAGGGCAATGTGGACTGGCCCTCTATCTGACAGAACTCACTGAAATCACAGGCAATCCTAAACTGACCTTTCGGCACTGTACTGCAATTAATCCAGCCTGTTTTCTTACTGAGCCGCCCCAAGATGAGGAAGAACCGAGTCATGACTATTTATCTTTAATTCAAGAAGCTAACTCAGTCAGGGAAGATTTAGTTGATGTACCAATGGAAGATCCAGACTGTATTATGCATGTTGACGGAAGTTCTACTATTAATCCAGAAGGTACACGAATCTCAGGATATGCCATAGTAAACCAGAAGAATCAGGTCTTGGAATCTGCCGCTTTTGAAACCGCCTATTCTGCCCAACAAGCTGAACTATTCGCCCTCACCCGAGCCTGTATCTTGGCCAAAGATCTCAAAGTCAATATGTATACCGACTCTAGGTATGCCTTTGGGGTGGCCCATGATTTCGGACAATTATGGAAAAATAGGGGATTCCTAACCTCACAGGGGACTGAGATATCCCATAAGCAACTAGTGTCTGATTTGTTGCAAGCCCTCATGCTCCCCAAGCACTTTGCCATTGTTAAATGTACCGCCCACACCACCGGAAAATCGCCGGTTGATATAGGGAGCCACTGTGCTGACAAAGAGGCTAAACAGGCCTCTCGTGACCAACAGATGGTAGTGCCCAAAATTATGAGTCATACTAAAAATCTTGCGAAGGATAAGTTAGCCTTGGAAAAACCAATGCCAACCATCCAAGATGTTATAAAAGCACAGGAGGACGCTCCTGACAAAGATAAACTGTTGTGGAAATATTATGGATGTACTTATGACAATGTTTCTAAACTTTGGAGCACTCCCGCGGAACAGACTTGCATGTCTGACGAGTTGGCCTCATGGGTTATTGACTGTATGCATTTTGCTACTCATTGTGGAGCAAGAACCACGAGTGATACACTTTTGGCTACTTGGTGGCACCCTTGACTCCAGGCGCTCGCCCAGAACATCAGTAGTCGTTGCCTGGTTTGCCAGCAACATAATCCAGGGAAGGGAATCCCCTGTGATTGGGATAAAACGCCCCTACCCGAAGGTCCCTTTGAGACATATCAGTTGGACTACATTGAGTTGTAAAAAGTTCAGTGTTACAAATATGTGTTAGTAATAGTAGATGTGTTTAGCAGATGGATTGAAGCCTACCCTAACCTGGACAATAAGGCGCAAACTGTTGTTAAGGTGTTAATGAGGGAAATTGTTCCTAGATATGGTATCTCAGCTCGACTGATGACCACCTATGTTCTTTCTCTGACTCAGGCTCTGCGACTAGCTCACAACCAGGTTCAAGATGCTCACCTCGACCTCCCAGTTTTACCCGAATTGTCCCTCGTGGCACCAGGGAAGTATGGATTTGGAAGGGATTAGAGCCACAATGGGAGGGGCTTTTTCAGGTGTTACTCACTACCCCCACTGCAGCCAAGGTTGAGGGGAGGGGTGCCTGGGTTCACCTGCACCACCACTAACTCACCACCATCTAACGAACCTATTTTACTGGTTATCCTAATTCCTGTTTCTGTTCCAGACTTCCTCTTCTCCATAGCTGAACAAGGCCGTTGGCATCCTAATTGGAACGTGGACCAGTTTGAACTTTAACCCGTAGTGATAAACAGCCAGCTACACCGACGGTGACCTAAGAAGAGAGACGGGAGAACCGAACTCTTTTAATCAGCAAAATAATTGGACTATTTATCTGAATCCTGAGCCACAAGATGAAACTGTCTGTATGCCACAGTCTGTATAATAGTGTTGATCTATGACAGTTTTGGCGCATGGGAGGGGAGACAGAGACGAGAGCTCCACGTAAACACCTTTTTGTACATGTCTTATGTTTATGCGCAAAATGGGAACTTTTCTAGATTTTGGGTGTCTTCACATTCCCTATACATTCCTTATACATTCCAAAGGGGGAATTCCTTTGCGCCCCGTTCCACTAACCCTAACTGAGACTGTCAGATGGATTCAGAGCCAAATTATCACGAGAGGCCGAAGCTCTGGAGGGCATCACAGCTGAAATGGTAGCAATAAGGACCGTAGCATTACAAAACCGAATGGCCCTCAATTACCTGTTAGCTGAGAAAGGGGGAACATGTGCCCTGATAGGATCTGAATGTTGCACTTACATTCCTGATAGTTTAGAAAAAATAACCAATCTCACTGATCACATAAGAAGGGAGGTGAAGAAGTTATCCACACCAGCAGAAGGATCTAGCTGGTTTGATTGTCTATCAGATGGATCTTGGAGATCCTATCTAATTGTTGGTTGCCTTAACCTTTGTTGTAAAGTAATGATGGCAAGGTTAGCAAACCCTCTTGTGGTCAAGGGCTCCCGAGTTATGATCCAACGAACTAAAGAACTACTCGACACTAACAACAATATGATTCAGGAAATAGAGTGTGAACGGATACTCCTAGAATGATCCGAAGTGTTATCATGGAATGATAAAAGGGGGGAATGTGAATGTTTAAAAATGTATAGAGACATTGAAGTTGAGAACGTGGGAATTGTATAGGGACAGTATAAGCTAACAAAGAATTCATGGAGGAATAGCCATGACATCTCAGACTCGAGACTGCGAAATGTTACAACACTAACATGTATTGAAACAAAACCCACAGCTTGCAGAAAAACCTCAAGGTCTTATTAAATCATGTTATTAACCTGAAACATTAACAGAAGGTCTTTGTTTAAAATCAGACCATACTTAGGTCGGCTTATGAGTGGACAAAGGGAAAGAGGGATAAAAAGAGATAGGCTGGACTAGGATGTCACTCTTGCCCTATCTTATTATCTTTTGCCGAAAATGTATAACCATCGTCCATTTACAATGTAACGTCACTTTGTCCGTAGGAAGTGGGTGCGTTCGAACAGACTTGCATTCCTTCTGTCTGATAAAGTCCCCGATCGGGATTTATTTTTTAAATAAAAGCTTGCTTTGTTTAAAGCTCAAACGGTATTCGTTTCAGTAATTTTGCTGAACCAGATTGAGGTAAAATAATCCAGAAATCAGCACATGTACCATGAAACCTCACTCACTAGTTTGTTATATCGGGGAATTTCATTTTGTTATGGGTGGTGTTCATGGTCTGTTCTATATTGAGACGATTGGATACTCTGTTTCTCTGCCGTGTACCATGAAACCTCACTCACTCGTCCTGGTACATCACACTCCCGTGTACCATGAAAGCACACTCACTGGTCCTGGTACAGCGCACTCCCGTGTACCATGAAAGCACACTCACTGGTCCTGGTACATCACACTCCCGTGTACCATGAAAGCACACTCACTGGTCCTGGTACAGCGCACTCCCGTGTACCATGAAAGCACACTCACTGGTCCTGGTAAATCACACTCCCGTGTACCATGAAACCTCACTCACTGGTCCTGGTACAGTGCACTCCTGTGCACCATGAAAGCACACTCACTGGTCCTGGTACAGGACACTCCCATGTACCATGAAAGCACACTCAATGGTCCAGTTACATCACACTCCCGTGTACCATGAAAGCACACTCACTCATCCTGGTACATCACACTCCCGTGTACCATGAAAGCACACTCACTGGTTCAGTTACATCACACTCCTGTGTACCATGAAAGCACACTCACTGGTCCAGTTACATCACACTCCCGTGTACCATGAAAGCACACTCACTGGTCTTGGTACATCACACTCCCGTGTACCATGAAAGAACACTCACTGGTCCTGGTACATCACACTCCCATGTACCGTGAAAGCTCACTCACTGGGCCTGCTACATCACACTCCAGTGTACCATGAAAGCACACTCACTGATCCTGGTACAGCACAATCCTGGCTCCAGTTACAGGACATTCCCGAGTCCCGGTCCAGCAGAATCCCAGATCCACGTACAGTACGGATAATAAGAAAACCGCTGGAAATCCACATCTGGAAGAAAGCGGGGACCAGACCCTTATGGGAGTGTTTGCTTGAACTGAACCGGAGTAGACATGCTCAGCAGTTTCTAATTGTTCATATTTTACTCTGTTTGATAAGGTTTATACTTTATATAAACCCATCGTGGCATATCGACCAAACTAATGATAAACCACGATTATGGTCATTTTAAGTTCTCATCAATTTAACCCAACCTGGGAGACAAGCATTCTACCATTGATGTTGTTATTGGTGCAAAAACTGAACCATTGCTGCTGTTGTCAATAGTCCAGTAACACATGATACTCGGCCGGTTATTTAAAACCACATGCCTTTCAAAGCTTGTGTTAAATTGGTGAATAACCGGAGTGTTCAATGAGCGAATATCCAGCCTTTAAATGGGGCAATACCCGGATTGTTAAATGGGTCCGTGCCATTAAACAGCAGTGGGTTGTGGAAAGTAAATCAAACAGATTAGAGGATCACCTCATAATTCCCCAAACATTGATCACGGGTTTACAACCGTAATCATCCACTTTCATTCATCCTGTTCTTCCAGGAAACATCCAAGTGCTGGCGACTAATGTAGTGATTATTGTATTGGATTCGTCATTCAAAGACCATGACCAATTAGGCACAGCGCATTAATCCGTCGGGATGAAGAATCCTCTATTCAAGTTTCTGTTAAGTTGCTGGTTTTGTCAGTAATCGGCCCCTCCATTGGTTCTCGCTGCGTCCGCAACAGAGAGAAAGAAAGTGAGAGAGAGAGAGAGAGAGAGAGACCGGGGGAAAATCTGTTCCATTTCTGTCCCTTCCCTATCGACCAACAATCCAAAGGCGGATGATTCCTCTTATCCCCACGTGTGGTTCCTGTGTTTGGGCAGAGGATGAAATTTAAAGCAGCCATTGCCAGGATATTGCTGCCAGAGTTGGTGCAGTCCATGGATATTGCTGCCAGAGTTGGTGCAGTCCATGGATATTACTGCCAGAGTTGGTACAGTCCATGGATATTACTGCCAGAGTTGGTGCAGTCCGTGGATATTACTGCCAGAGTTGGTGCAGTCCTGGGTATTACTGCCAGAGTTGGTGCAGTCCGTGGATATTGCTGCCAGAGTTGGTGCAGTCCATGGATATTACTGCCAGAATTGGTGCAGTCCGTGGATATTACTGCCAGAGTTGGTACAGTTCATGGATATTACTGCCAGAGTTGGTGCAGTCCATGGATATTACTGTCAGAGTTGGTACAGTCCATGGATATTACTGCCAGTGTTGGTGCAGCCCATGGATATTACTGTCAGAGTTGGTACAGTCCGTGGATATTACTGTCAGAGTTAGTACAGTCCATGGATATTACTGTCAGAGTTGGTACAGTCCGTGGATATTACTGTCAGAGTTAGTACAGTCCATGGATATTACTGTCAGAGTTGGTACAGTCCATGGATATTGCTGCCAGAGTTGGTACAGTTCATGGATATTGCTGCCAGAGTTGGTACAATCCGTGGATATTGCTGCCAAAGTTGGTGCAGTCCATGGATATTACTGTCAGAGTTGGTGCCGTCCATGGATCTTACTGTCAGAGTTGGTACTGTCCATGGATATTGCTGCCAGAGTTGGTGCATTCCTGGATATTGCTGCCAAAGTTGGTACAGTCCATGGATATTACCGCCAGATTTGGTACAGTCCATGGATATTACTGCCAGAGTTGGTGCGGTCCAGGGCTCCAGAAGATGAGGCAGAGGATGTGAAAGAAGTGAAACTGAAAGTGCAGATATTAGTTTAATCGTGGGACAGGACCCATTACTGCGGCATGAACCTCTCACCTGAAGATTATTCCCACCAGAGTTTGCCCTGTGCGGCTTTAACGGTGCAAGTGGGCAGTGCGTGGGACATATATGGCAGCACAGCCTCGGGAAATGCCGGGCGGTGAGATTCGACCCTGACTTAGAGAAACTCATCCTTATACTTCTGATGGTTTGGACTGAAGTTTCAGGTCCAATTATTACGCTGCAGAATGCATCTACTTATCTCTGTTACCTTTTGGCATTAAATACCTCCAACCCACCGTCTTACAGCAGCAGATGGGAGTTTTAAGGCAACGCTTTAGTCGTACGTGTTCATCGGAGGCATGTGGCCGAGAATGTGAGTGTTGACTGGGTGAAAGTACCGGAAAGATAACTGTCATGTATTCAACCACCATTGTAACCCATGTAGAAACTGACAAGTTGTACACTGATAACAATGACCACTAGGTGATGAACTTATGGGAGACACTCCTAACCTGGACATTCAGGTAAAAAAGGGGAAGCTCCACCCACCTCCTTCACTTGAGTGCTGTGGAATAAAGGACAGGTCACAGACTGATCTTCTCTCGATACTATACTGTATAGTAAGCATGTATCAATGGCGACGAGAAACTTGGATTTAAACCACGTGAGCATGGCCACGAGCAGAACGAGAGTGTTATGGAATGGTTGGGACAGAGAATCAACATTGTCAAAGCAGCACGCAGTTCTCCAGGCAGACAAGGTCAATTGGGCATGCCCCAACATGTAGTCGAGCCCAGAGGGAGAGTTTGACAGAGACAATAGCTCACCGAATGGCGATTCACGCCCTTGCAAGGGACAATGCGGCTAGTAATGGAGCCATCAACACCTGTTAATGGCGCACTAAAGGACAGTCACAGAGGCAGTCAGAGACGATCGACTGGCAAGGGGCCTTTTGTTTCCAACAACAGCTCATGTTGGAGGCGTGGAGGCACACACTCAGCCGGAGTTTGCAGAGATGAGCAAAATACCTGCAGAAATGAATGCTGGGGGAAATTGCTGGAAGCTGAAGTTCAGAAAGTTCATGTGGAGCACATATACAGTTCATACAGCAGGACACCACCGATAATGATAAAAGTGCTGCTCCATTTGCATCCCAGTATCAATGGAGCTAGACACAGGGGCCAGCCAGTCCCTGATGAGTATCAAACAGTTCGAAAAATTGTGGGCATCCAAGGCCAGGAGACCAAAATTATCGCCGATTGACGCATAGCTACGGACTTACACAAAGGAGATCATTCAGGTGCTAGGCAGTGCCACGGTAGTCATGACCCACAAAGGTTCGGAGAACAGGTTGCCACTCTGGATTGTCCTGGGGGACAGTCCCGCACTACTGGGGAGGAGTTGGCTTGTTGTCACGAACTGGAAATGGGACGATGTCTCTGCAATTTCCTTTGTGGATCGCGTTTCATGCTCACAGATCCTGGACAAATTTGACTCACTGTTTCAACCGAGCATTGGCACTTCCATGGGGGCCACGGTAGTGATTCACATAAAGCCGGACGCCAGGCCAGTACACCACAAGGCCCGAGCGGTGCCATACGTGATGCAGGAAAAGATAGAAGGTGAATAGGGCCGCCTGCTGAGGGAAGACATCATCTCGCCCATCGAATTCATTGACTGGGTGAGCCCGATTGTGCCGGTGCTCAAGGCGGATGGGTCGGACACGCTATGTGGTGATTACAAGGCCATCATCAATCGGGTATCACTCCAAGACCAGTACCCACTACCGAGAGAGGAGGACCTCTTTGTTACGCTATCCGGTGGCAAACCTTTTTCAAAATTGGACCTGATCTCAGCTTACATGACCCAGGAGCTGGCGAGTGAGTCGAAGAAGCTGACCACCATCACGACACACAAGGGGTTGTTTGAGTACAACAGATGTCCGTTCGGGATTCGCTCCACCGCCGCGATCTTCCAACGAAATATGGAAAGCCTCCTCAAGTCGATTCCAGGGACGGTGGTTTTTCAGGACGACATTCTCATCACGGGTTACGATACTGAAGAACACCTCCACAACCTGGAGGAGGTGCTACGCAGACTGGACCGGGTAGGGCTGCGACAGGGAAAGGCGAAGTGCATCTTCCTAGCTCCAGAGGTTGAATTCCTGGGGATGAGGCTCGGAGTAGACGGGATCAGCCTTACTGCGTCCAAGACGGAAGCGATCCAGAGAGCACACAGACCCCGTAACACGACGGAGCTGCGTTTGTTCCTGGGGCTCCCGAAATATTTGGTAACTTTCTTCCCAAATTGAGCACGCTGCTAGAGCCGCTACACGTGCTCCTAAGCAAAGGTTGCGAATGGGTCTGGGGGGACAGCCAGGAAAGGTCTTTTAATAGAGCACACAATTTGTTATGTTCCAACAATCTGTTAACACTATATGACCCATGTAAGAAACTTGTGTTAACGTGTGATGCGTCGTCCTATGGTGTCGGGTGTGTGTTGCAGCATGTCAATGCCAAGGATCAGTTACAGCCGGTAGCTTATGCCTCCAGAAGTCTGTCCCAGGCAGAAAGGGGCTACGGGATGGCAGAAAAGGAGGCGCCTGCATGTGTATATGTGGTAAAGAAAATGCACCAGTACCTGTTTGGCAGGAAATTTGAGCTGGAGACAGATCACAAACCCCGAACGTCCCTTTTGGCCGACAACAAGGCCATAAATGTAAACGCATCGGCCCGCATACAGAGGTGGACACTCACGTTAGCCGCCTGTGACTATACAATTCGGCACAGACCGGGCACTGAAAACTGCGCCGATGCACTCAGCAGGCTCCCACTAGCCACCACTGAGGGGGCTACCGAGCATGGTGCTGAGATGGTCATGGCTGTTGAAGTTTTCGGATGCGAAGGCTCACCTGTGACAGCCCGTCAGATTAAATCCGCTATTACCTTTATTCAAGAAATGTGTCCTGAATGGGGACTGGGCAGCCACGTACAGGGCATGCCCTGAGGAATTTAAACTATTTCACAGGTGCAGGAATGAACCCTCGATTCAGGCCGATTGCCTACTGTGGGGAAACCGCGTAGTCATGCTCCAGATGGGCAGAGAGGTGTTCATCAGGGAACTCCACAATAAGCACCCGGGCATTGTCATGATGAAGGCAATTGCCAGGTTCACATGTTTGGTGGCCAGGGATAGACGCAGATCTGGAACTTTGTGTTCGCAGGTGCAACACGTGTGCCCAGCTGGGCAATGCGCCCAGGGAAGCCTCCCTTAGCCCGTGCTGCTGGCCCGTCAAGCCTTGGCCACGCATCCATGTGGACTACGCAGGTCCTTTCATGGGAAAAATATTTTTGGTTGCAGTAGACGCCTACTCCAAATGGATCAAGTGTTACATTTTAAATTCAAGCACATCATCTGCCACACTAGAAAGTCTATGGGCAATGTTCGCCGCCCATGGTCTACTGGATGTCTTGGTCAGCAACAATGGCTCGTGCTTCACAAGCACTGAATTCCAGAATTTCATGGCAGGCAATGGAATTAACCATGTCAGAATGGCACCATTCAAGCCGGCCTCAAACAGCCAGGCAGAACGAGCAGTGCTGATAATCAAACAGGGGATACTCGGAATCCAAGAGGGTTCCCGATAAAGCCGCTTATCACGCTTCCTGTTGGCCTACAGATCCCGAACACACTCGCTCACAGGGGTTCCAGCCACAGAGCTGCTAATAGAAATGTACGCTCAAAACCAGGTTATCCCTTATACACCCGACCATGAAAGAAATTGTCGAGAGCAGGCGCCAGTCACAATGCGACTACCATGACAGGAATGCGAGGGCGCGATGTATTGATGTAATTGACCCTGTCTTTGTCCTCAACTACCCTGCAGGGCCCAAATGGATCGCAGGCACTGTGATTGTAAAATGGGGAGAATAGGATTCTGGTAGTTAAACTTACTAATGGACAAATCTGCCGCAAACACGTGGATCAAACAAAAATGAGGTTCAGCAACCCCGTAGAAGAAGCAGAGGAAGAACACGATATAGAGTTCACTCCACCACAGGTGACCGAACACCTGAACCAAAGGGAGGAGAGCCCTGTCACTGTGGGCAGTCGGGACAGGGCACAGGCACTGCAAACAGCAGACACTCAGGCCAGCGCCCAACAACCGGACCCCAACTCAGGCGCTCTACAAGAGAGTGTAAACCACCAGAGAGACTCAACCTGTGATCCCAATAAGACTTTCGGCGGGGGAGGTGATGTCATATATTCAACCAGCATTGTAACCCATGTATAAATTGACAAGTTGTACACTGTGAGAACAATGACCACTAGGTGGCGAACTTGTGGGAGACACTCCTAACCTGGACCTTCAGGTATAAAAGGGGAAGCTCCAACCATCTTCATCACTTGAGTGCTATGGAATGAAGGACAGGTCACAGACTGACCTTCTCTCAAGCATGGGCCTCGTTTGCATTTATAATGTAGAGTAAGGACATAGCAATAACTTTACTCTGAAGGATCAAACACACCGTTCTGGTTTTGGTGAAGAAGATAATCATTGATCTGAAGTGTGGGGTTGAAGACGTGGAAAATGCTGCCTCGTATCATGATCTAACAGGTCATTTGATTCAGCTTACAGTTTTTAAACCTTCTTACTGTGTTGTTGGTGGCACAACGGGAGCATGTGGATTAGTGAACTGTGTGTCCGAATGTCACCATGTGTACACCGACTTGCCGTCTGGTGTGATATTGGCTATTTGGGCAGAAATACGGTGTTGTAAGCTCTGCGTCCCCTGTGTTAATCCTTCTAAAGGGCCCCGCAACTTCCGTGTGCAGGAAAACCCGGAGCTTGTGATCTGTCAAGGTATGCCTTGGTTATTATAGATCAGAATTTAAAAACAAAATGACGTGCAAATACTTAATATTTGTTTAATAAAATATTGGCACGGCTTAAAATGTTTCATATAATTTTTCAAAAATGGTAACTTTTATTGTATTTGTTTTAGAAAGTGGTTTTTAATTAAATTTGAAAATCAGAACATTTATGCTCAGTAACATTTGTAGTTTAATTATTTGGGGATTCGATTCGGAAACGGCTATAATGGAATTCTCCATTTTGATAGGATGACCATTCCCACGTGATCTCAGGGACGTTCCCAAACTGTCTGCGTCCCTGGGATCCGTGGGTCTTTACACAGGCGACAGCTGCAGGCCCCAAAACAGAACTCTGTGCAGCCTGGGAACCTGGAGGTCTACTTGGGAATATATTGTGTGTCTGAGGTGTGCTCCAGAGGTTCGCCTCCGACTGCAATTTCAGGACATTGCTTCACTGAAATGAAGATATCTCTGTGGGGTGGAGAATTGACATTGTAATTCATGCAATAATGAACATTCACCGCTGATAATACAAAAACTCATCTCATTGGATGACCAGAACTCCCTTCTCCATATAACCATAAACTCCCTTTAACTGCAGCTAGCAGCGATCTTCCAATTCTGGAACAGGCAACATTCCCCAACCTTTGATTATACACATGGCAAATCTTCAGCAGCAATGAGCGATCTTCCTCCCTGATAGTGACAACCCAGAGTTGTTGTCATTTAACGGCGTGTTTTACCATTCAAACCTTAACAGGAAAATGTACTGGGGAAATATTCTGTTCTTCTCGAGATGAATATCGGCCATGTGGAGCAAAGGACGGTGGGTAAGATAACTAACCCTCCATGTGTCTGTTGTGATGTCTACAACCCCACAATGCATTCTTCAATACACACATTTAGGACGTGCATCATTGGCCTTTGTCCATCACTCATAGATTGCAAAGATTTCAGATCACCTTCCTGTGAATAATAATCTCAGCACAAAGGACTGGAGATCAGCTTGTGCGCTGGTTTCCCTCCCAGGGTTGAAATCAGCATTGTTCTCTCTATCCATGCCCCAGTAACACAATTGTTCTCTCTATCCCTGCCGCAGTAACACAGACACAAATGGCTGTCCTGTGGACTATCCTTTGGTTCTGTGTAGGTTCTGTAAAATTGGAGTTTCTTTGGCGAACACTATGAATGGGAGAGCTGGTATGACTTGTGTATGAAGCTCCTGTACTGAATTAAAACATAACGTGTTGCTAAAGAAGAAAATTAATGACTTAACATGTTACCATTCAGAAGAATGAGAGGTGACCTTATTGAAACAGATAAGATAATGGTGGGGCTCGACAAGGTGGATGCAGAGAGGATGTTTCCACTAATAGGGGAAACTAAAACTAGGTGACATAGATAGAATAAGGGGCTGCCCATTTAAAACTAAGATGAGGAGAAATTTTTTCTCTCAGAGGGTTGTAAATCTGTGGAATTCTCTGCCCCACAGAGCTGTGGAAGCTGGGACATTGAATATATTTAAGGCGGAAATAGACACAGTTTTGAGTAATAAGGGAAGGAAGGACATGGAGGTGGAGCTGAGTCCATGATCAGATCAGCCATGATCTTATTGAATGGTGGAGCAGGTTCGAGGGGCTGAATGACTGCCTCCTGCTCCTATTTCTTATGTTCTTGTGACTAGAAAGGTGAAGTAAAGCTGACCCACCACACGTCAAGTTGGATCTGTTATTGAGCACGCGTTCCGTATATTCTCTGGGTTACAGCTTCACTGCTTATGAGGCAAAATACCGAATAAGTGCATAAGAACGCGAGAAATAAGAGCAGGAGTCGGCCATTCATCCCTTCGAGCTTGCTCCGTCGTACAATGAGAATATGGCTGATCTTCTGCCTCAACTCCACTTTCCCACACTGTCCCCATATCCCACGATTCCCTTAAGATCCAAAAATCTGTCGATCTCTGTCTTGAATAAGCACAACAACTGAGCTGCCACTGCCATTTGTGGAATATAATCGCAAAGATGCACAATTCTCTGAGTGAAGAAATGTTTTCTCAAATCAGTAACTAGTGGGGTGCCCCAGGGATCAGTGCTGGGACCCCAACTATTTACAATCTATATTAACGACTTGGAAGAAGGGACTGAGTGTAACATAGCCACATTTGCTGACGATACAAAGATGGGAGGAAAAGCAACGTGTGAGCTAGCAAAAAATCTGCAAAAGGACATAGACAGGCTAAGTGAGTGGGCAAACATTTGGCAGATGGAGTATAATGTTGGAAATTGTGAAGTCATGCACTTTGGCAGAAAAAAATCAAAGAGCAAGTTATTATTTAAATGGAGAAAGATTGCAAAGTGCTGCAGTACGGCAGGACCTGGGGGTACTTGTGCATGAAACTCAAAAGGTTAGCATGCAGGAACAGCAAGTGATCAGGAAGGCCAATGGAATCTTGGCCTTTATTGCAAAGGGGATGGAGTATAAAAGCAGGGAAATCTTGCTACAGTTATACAGGGTATTTGTGAGGCCACACCTGGAATACTGCGTGCAGTTTTGGTTTCCATATTTGCAAAATGATATACCTGCTTTGTAGGCAGTTCAGTTAATGTTCACTAGGTTGATTACGGCAATGAGGGGGTTGACTTATGAGGAAAGGTTGAGTAGATTGGGCCTCTACGCATTGCAATTCAGAAAAATGAGAGGTGATCGTAGCGAAACGTATAAGATCATGTTGGGGCTTGACAAGGTGAATGCAGAAAGGATGTTTCCACTGATGTGGGAGACTAGAACTAGGGGGCATAATCTTAGAATAAGGGGCCCCCCATTTAAAACTGAGATGATGAGAAATTTCTTCTTTCAGTTGGTTGTAAATCTTGGAATTCGCTGCCTCAGAGAGCTGTGGAAGCTGGGACATTGAATAAATTTAAGCCAGAAATAGATAGTTTCTTAAACGATAAGGAAATAATGGGTTATGGGGAGTATAACTGAGTCCATGATCGGATCAGCCATGATCCTATTCAATGGTGGAGCAGGTTCGAGGGGCAGTATGGCCATGCAATATAGATACTGCAGTTATCATGGGCGACTTTAATCTGCATATTGATTGGGTTAGCCAAACTGGTAGCAATGAGATGGAGGAGGATTTCCTGGAGTGTATTAGGGATGGTCTTCTAGACCAATGTCTTGAGGAACCAACTAGAGTGCTGGCCATCCTCGACTTGGTGATGTGTAATGAGAGAGGACTAATTAGCAATCTTGATGTGCGAGGCCCCTTGGGAAAGGGTGACCATAATATGATAGAATTCTTTATTAAGATGGAGAGTGTCACAGTTAATTCAGAGACTCGGGTCCTGAACTTCAGGAAAGGTAACTTCGATGGTATGAGACGTGAATTGGCTAGAATAGATAGGTGAGTGATACTTAAAGGGTTGATGGTGAATCAGCAATGGCAAACATTTAAAGATCACATGGATGAACTTCAACAATTGTACGTCCCTGTCTGGAGTAAAAATAAAACGGGGAAGGTGGCTCAACCGTGGCTAACAAAGGACATTAAAGATAGTGTTAAATCCAAGGAAGAGGCATATAAATTGGCCAGAAAAAGCAGCAAACCTGAGGACTGGGAGAAATTTAGAATTCAGCAGAGGAGGACAAAGGGTTTAATTAGGAGGGGGAAAATAGAGTATAAAAGGAAGCTTGCTGGGTACATAAAAACTGACTGCAAAAGTTTCTATAGATACGTGAAGAGAAAAAGATTAGTGAAGACAAATGTAGGTCCCTTGCAGTCAGATGCAGGTGAATTTATAATGGAGATGAAAGAATTGGCGGACCAGTTGAAGAAAAACTTTAGTTCTGTCTTCATGAAGGAAGACACAAATAACCTTCCGGAAATACTAGGGGACCGAGGATCTAGTGAGAAAGAAGAACTGAAGGAAATCCTTATTAAGCGGGAAATTGTGTTAGGGAAATTGATGGGATTGAAGGCCGATAAATCCCCGGGGCCAGATAGTCTGCATCCCAGAGTACTTCAGGAAGTGGCCCCAGAAATAGTGAGGATGTTTTTTGAGGATGTAATGAGTAGAGTGGACAAGGGAGAACCAGTGGATGTGGTGTATTTGGACTTTCAAAAGGCTTTTGGCAAGGTCCCACACAAGAGATTGATGTGCAAAATTAAAGCACATGGTATTGGGGGTAATGTACTGATATGGATAGAGAACTGGTTGGCAGACAGGAAGCAGAGAGTCGGGATAAAGGGGTCCTTTTCAGAATGGTAGGCAGTGACTCGTGGGGTGCCGCAGAGCTCAGTGCTGGGACCCCAGCTCTTTACAATATACATTTACGAATTAGCTGAAGGAATTGACTGTAATATCTCCAAGTTTGCAGATCACTCTCAACTGGGTGGCGATGTGAGCTGTGAGGAGGATGCTTAGAGGCTGCAGGGTGAATTGGACAGGTTAGATGAGTGGGCAAACGCATGGCAGATGCAGTATAATGTGGATAAATGTGAGCTTATCCACTTGGGTGGCAAAAACCCGAAGGCAGAATATTATCTGAATGGCGGAAGATTAGGAAAAGGGGAGGTGCAACGAGACCTGGGTGTCATGGTACATCAGTCATTGAAAGTTGGCATGCAGGTACAGCAGGTGGAGATGAAGGCAAATGCTGTGTTGGCCTTCATAGTTAGGGGATTTGAGTAAAGGAGCTGGGTGGTCTTACTGCAGGTGTGCAGGACCTTAGTGACGCCTCACCTGGAGTATTGTGTTAAGTTTTGGTCTCCTAATCTGAGGAAGGATGTTCTTGCTATTGAGGGAGTACAGCGAAGGTTCACCAGACTAATTTCCAGGATGGCAGGACTGACATATGAGAAGAGACTGGATCGACTGGGCCTGTATTCACTGGAGTTTGGAAGGATGAGAGGGGATCTCATCGAAACATATAAAATTCTGACAGGTTAGATGCAGGAAGAATGCTCCCGATGTTGGGGCAGTCCAGCACCAGGGAACATAGTCTAAGGATAAGGGGTAAGTCATTTAGGACTGAGATGAGGAGAAACCTCTTCACTCAGAGAATTGTTAACCTGTGGAATTCCCTGCCGCAGAGAGTTGTTGATGCCAGTTCATTGGATGTATTCAAGAGGGAGTGAGATGTGGCACTTACGGCTAAAAGGATCAAGGGGTATGGAGAGAAAGCAGGAAAGGGGTACTGAGGTGAATGATCAGCCATGATCTTATTGAATGGTGGTGCAGGCTCAAAGGGCCGAATGGCCTACTCCTGCACCTGTTTTCAATGTTTCTATGTTTCTATACTTAATATAGGGTGGCCAGTTCACATCAGGGCAGCATGGACCATTGGTCACAGACCAAATGATGAAATGTGCAAATGATAAAGGAGAAAACTACTGAAACTCTCGTTAAACAGGCATGTCTTTCAAATCCTCAGCTGGGGATGAGTTTTGCTCTTGGTACTTATATTCCACTTTGTCAAATGCTGCTCTTTACTCGATCTGAATTTCACAACTTCCTGCCCTTTCATTTTTTCATTGAGGTGTTGAATCCCACCCTTTCCCTTTCCCTTTGCTCTCCTTGAACCTTTGTTGATTTCTCTCTGTTCCATCACCATTCCAGGTGTTACTGCGTCGGTTCGTGCATAAAATGGTCATGTGACCAAATGCTCTCAGAACGCAATCGGAGCCCGATAATTTCAGCCGAACATCAATCACTGCTTGTTGCGCAAGATTGTGTGTGTGAGAGCGGTTATATCTTCAGATCCTCAGTGGGATTACTTATGGAGTGCACAGCTCGCAGTCTGGACGCAAACCGCTCATATTTCCGCTCATATTGCCCAGTCAATTTCCACCGTGAGGCTCTGTAATAGCAAACGTAACATTCCTGAAAGCAAAGAGCTGTTTCCAAAACCGAAAAACGTGCAGACCAAATGCACTATTTCCTCTTCACACTTCAGACTGCACTTCCTCAGCGGGGACAATGCTAGAAATACACAGCCATCAACAATTGAATAATCGGTGTTTGTAACACAGTAGGAGGCCATTCTGTCCAGCACATATCTGCCAGCGGTTTGGTGGAGTAATCGAACACTACTCCCTCTGCTCTGCTCTCTCCCTCCATAGTCTTGTGTCTTCATCTGAGTCAAATATTGCTCACTTTTGCCTCAGAAGTTGCAGTGATGTCTGCCTCAAGTACTTCCTGGAGACAATCATTCCGCTTCCCCAAAAACTCCTCCTGTACAAACATCATTTATTATCTCCTCTTACTCTCTTAATGTTTGTATAAACAGTGGAATAGTGTTTCCAGATTATACAACATAAGAACATAAGAAATAGGAGCAGGAGTAGGCCATACGACCCTCGAGCCTGCTCCGCCATTCAATAAGATCATGGCTGATCCGATCATGGACTCAGCTCCACTTCCCCGCCCGCTCCCCATAACCCTTTATCCCCTTATCGTTTAAGAAACTATTTCTGTCTTAAATTTATTCAATGCCCCAGCTTCCACAGCTCTCTGAGTCAGCGAATTCCACAGATTTACAACCCTCTGAGAGAAGAAATTTTTTCTCAGCTCTGTTTTAGATGGGCGGCCCCTTATTCTAAGATCATGCCCTCTAGTTCTAGTCTCCCCCATCAGTGGAAACATCCTCTCTGCATCCACCTTGCCAAGTCCCCTCATAATCTTATACGTTTCAATAAGATTACCTCTCATTCTTCTGAACTCCAATGATTAAAGGCCCAACCAACTCAACCTTTCCTCATAAGTCAACATAGAAACATAGAAACATAGAAAATAGATGCAGGTGTAGGCCATTCGGCCCTTCGAACTTGCACCACTATTCAGTATGATCATGGCTGATCATTCACCTCAGTACCCCTTTCCTGCTTTCTCTCCATACCCCTTGATCCTTTAGCCGTGAGGGCCATATCTAACTCCCACTTGAATATATCGAATGAACTGGCATCAACAACTATCTGCAGCAGGTAATTCCACAGGTTCACAACTCTCTGAGTGAGGACATTTTTCTTCATCTCTGTCCTAAATGGCTTACCCCTTATCCTTAGACTATGTCCCCTGGTTCTGGACTTTCCAAACATTATGAACATTCTTCCTGCATTTAAACCGTCCAGTCCCATCAACCCGCTCCTCTCCGGAATCAAGCTAGTGAACCTTCTCCGAACTGCCTCCAAAGCAAGTATATCCTTTCATATATATGGAAACCAAAACTGCACGCAGTATTCCAGGTGTGGCCTCACCAATACCCTGTATAATTGTAGCAAGACTTCCCTGCTTTTATATTCCATTCCCTTTGTAATAATGGCCAAGATTGCATTGGTCTTCCTGATCACTTGCTGTATTTGCATACTATTCTTTTGTGTTTCATGCACAAGTACCCCCAGGTCCCGCTGCATTGCAACATTTTGCAACCTTTCTCCATTTAACTAATAACTTGCTCTTTGATTTTTAAGCCAAAGTGCATGAGCTCACACTTTCCGACATTATACCCCATCTGCCAAATTTTTGCCCACTCACTTAGCTTGGGGCAACTGTAGGACCAGACTTCTTCCAGGCATCCACAATGAAGCACTCTTTATTTTGGAAAAGTAAAACTGAGAGTGGACAAGTTCCAACCTGGTCAGAGCAATCTGAAGCTTTAATTCATTGACACCCTGGTTAAAGATGTCTTGTAACATGTGCCTGCGTCAGTCTCTGTGGCACAATGGGCTAGTGCGTTCTGCTATTAACCGAAAGGTTGGTGGTTAGAGCCCACCCTGGGACAAAGCCTTTAACTGTTAATTTTCCCTCTGAGGATTCAGTGCCCCACAGTTCCAGCTTGTCAATGTGCATTTTGGCTGCGCGAATATATTCTGCAAACATTGCGCTGTTATCCAGTTAGTTCCCACTACAATACTTTTGGGAGCATTGAGTTCAAGTAAAACGATTCAAAAAATAGACTGATCATGTTCCTGCAGCAAACGCATTGGAAATAAATGTCGTCATTGGGTTTGAAGATACTGTTGGAAATTGATTCTATGGATACATATATAGAACTGGAACATGCCATCGCACCATGTGACACGATATTTAATTTCTGGCTATTCCACAGATGGTATTAGGAGAAACAATTCAGAACACGCTGGATAATTTGAATGATATTTTACCTGCATCTAATAATGAATATTTGTTGAAGAGAAATGCACCATCACCGTTTTGTCATTTGATCTCTCCTGCCTGCCACTCTGCCCTCCCCCATTTCCCTGCCTCTGCACTTACTTAAAACCTGTTGCAACTTAACATTTCCCAGTTCTGGAATTGAACTCGGGACCTCCAGCGGGAGTTTACAGACTCTGTAGTGGATATTTATCTCCGCGTGACTTCTGCCATTTGGAACGGTGAAATGTTTGTTAAAGAGAGTCAGTGCAGATGATTCAACCTTTCACTTTATTCCTGAACACTGCCTTCTTACTTGAGGACAAAACGTTTCAAACAGTGCATTCCGGATCGTAACACCTCGCTGAGTAAAAATATACCTCCTCTCCCTACATCCCCCGCCCCGGATTTTTCCTTTTACCAATTAAATTCTGTCTGTGTTCTCTGGTTACCGACACTCCTGCTCGTGGAAACAGTTTCACCATAATTCTGAAAACCTCTATTAAATCTCACCTTAACTGTGATTACTGGGGTTCAATGTGGGGAAGGGTCAGTTCATCCACTTTGCACCGAAGAATGATCGGCCGGGGCATGATCTAAAAACATTATGTTCGAGAATATTTTTTCTGTGATGCAGTCGGTCCTGTTAATTTCAACAAAAGTTGCACCGGATTCCTGGAGTCATAAGCACTTAAAATTTAAACCATTCTCCTAAAATACAGTGTGTAAATGAGATAGGGATAAAAGTTCATCTCATGAAAAGAAAAAATAAATGATTGAAGCCACCACTGTCCCTCAGTAACCACATTATTTTTTCTTTCATTCTGCAAAAGAAAGTTATCAGTCAATTGATGGTGATTAAATGAATTCTTATTTTTCACATTAGCTGCATGTCATCAATTATATACGGGTTTTAGTTTGATAATCGTGTTGTAAATATTATCTCCCTGACAAAGAATCGAACCTGGGTTGCAATGGTGCAAGGGGTGGATTCAGCAAATCATTTGAATATGTTCTCAAAGTTGCGTGAATTTATGATCACGGTTGCAATTTGTTTTGGTGTGAATCAAGTGGATTGAAAATGACAATAATGGTACCAACTATAACGATGCAGCAATAAAACAATTTATAATTTGCTCGTGGTCTCGTGGTAAGGGCTTGGTGATCTCACTGCTCTGTCCTGGGTTTGATTCCCACCCTGGGAAGTTGCACTTTTAATTCAAAACCTTACAAAAACAAGAATTCATCTATTTCACAAATCTATATGCAAATCATGTCTCACAAAAAGAATTATTGATTTAAACAGTATTATGTTCTATGAAATTATCATAATCTATGAAATTCTTTTGTAAAACTTCAACCATTTATTATGCCCTGAGCATGATTTTATCCCTATCTCATTGGGGTTAATTTTGGTCCAAATGATGAACCAGGGCACTGGGTGAGGCAAAGGTTTCTGTAGTGCAGCGGTAATCACGTTTGCCTCACACATGAAATCTCCCAGGCGCGTGCTTTATTTTAGAATATATTTGCTGTAAAATAAATTGAACAGAAGTAGCCCCAGGTTCCCCATCTTATGAGCAATGAACATTTTAAATCTCCGAAAATATCGAGTGTGTAAATTCAGATCGGGAATAACATTTCATCCTGCAATTATTAAAGTTCAGTTATTGAAGTTTCGACTGTCCTTCAGTCACATTCCGAACTCGAGCTCCCTCTGTGAGCGCCTAACCATTAAACGCGCAGGACACACGTTATAGAGTTTAATTCTGGACTTAATATTTTCTTTGCTGTATCACAATAACCAGATCTATGCTCCAAAACCCATCTCACTGTTTCCCGGTGTCAAGCAGAGAAACACATGGGACCGAATCAGTGACTTTGCTTTTTCGACCCGTCTTCTGAAGCGCCGCACGGTCCCACTCCGACAGTAAATGAGCTGTTGGGACGTTAGTGTATCCAGGCTGCGGGTGGCCACCGCGAGCGCAGCAGAGGGGTTTCTGCATTAGATCTGGGTGGGGACAGTATTTCCCCTTCAATCTTCCTCTTGTCTGCATCCCTGTGCTTTGGTTTCTGTAGTTATTCCCCGGCCTTATTTTATGTGTTTAAAGCGGAACAAAAGATGAAGTGACGACACTCTGGACCAATTTCGTGAAGTGAAATAAAGAGCAATTAAAGAATAAGGGAGAAGCCACTGTCGCCCTTTTGACAGGAGAATAATCTCGCAAATGGCTGTTCTTCCACAGCAAGTTTAAACATAATCTTCCTGCCCGGGATCCTTTCGCGTAGAAAGCAAATGTGATAATGGCTCCACTGCGGAAACCGCTCTGACCAGAAGTACAGCAGAGGGCAGCTGACCAGTGAATGCCTTGTGTGCTGATCGGGAATGTGTTGGCTCACATTAAACAACTTCTGTCCCTCACTGACAGCTGTCAATCCTTCTCCTCCGCTGCCCTTTACACAAACATGTCACTGATCCCCAAACACCACCCCACATCCCCATCATGTTATCTTCCATGTTAGCACATTGGGGCCACGGAGACACCTACTCTCTCCCCGCGGTTAGTGAACTCAGTCAGTCTGTAAAATTAAAGGGGAACAAGTGTCCCACAAAGGGCAGGGGAAGGGAGAGAGTCTGTAACCTGGGTTTAATTGTTTGTCAAAGGCTACCCGTCCTGTTGTGTATTTCCAGCAGTTTCCTACTTTCACAGGTGGAGATATCGGGGCTGGACCATGCTCCTAAAATACAATGAGGTCGGGATAAAAGTTCCTCATGTACGCAGGACAAAATAAATAATTGAAGTTCTACAATGGATTAATGAATGATGTTTAAATCAATGAATCTTTTTTTCCACATGCGATGCACATAACTCTTTCTTATAAGGTTTTAATTTTGATGGAAGTGCAATTTCCCTGGCCGGAAATTGACCCAGGGCCGCGGTGGTGAGAGCGCCAAATCCTAATCACTGGACCACCAGGGAACGCTGCATTGCTGCATCGCTGCATCGTAATGCTTGGTGTCATTATTGTCCTTTTCTTTAAACATAATAACTTAATTTATTTCTAGTCGGCTGGAAGTCAGAACATGATCCAAAAACGTAATTGTTTTACTTGAGCTGAATGCTCAGTAAAGTATTGGAGTGGGAACTCACTGGATAACAGCACAGCTGCCAATGTTTGCAGAATATATTCGTGCAGCCAAAACGCACAATGACAACCTGGATCTGTGCGGCACCGAATCCTCGGGGAAAAAACAGTTAAAGGCTTCACCCCTGGGTGGGCTCAAACCACCAACCTTTCGGATAAAAACCAAATGCACTAACCCATTACATCACAGAGACTGATGGAAGAACATGTTGCAAGACATGCAAAACCAGGGTGTCAATCAGTTAAAGCTTTGGATCGCTCGGACCGGGATGGAACTTGTCTACTCTCAGTTGTACTTTTCCCAAATAAAGGGTGGGAGATTCATTGTGGATGTGTGGAAGCAGTCTGGTCCCGTACACTGCAGACACTTCCATATCACCGCCAACCAGCTCTCCCACAACCGGTGTGATCGACCTTCCAGCCTTCCGGGGCCTTGTCTGTGACGAAGTATTCTGATTGTCCCGAAGCCGGTAGTAGGTTTTAATTCCTTTTCAGCTCCTGACTGTAGATGTTCCTGTGATTAAATGCAAACAAAATGCTTACAGAGATAGTTGCATTCACCGTTTCTTTGCTTGGTGAAATTTCAAAGATTGAAAGCGACGCACATCAACCCCAAACCTCGTCACCTACTCGCTAACCGCTTCACGCTGCTCCCGTGAGATGGAAGTCCAGTTGTTCTTTCAAGCTTGAATGCGGGAACAAGCAGAACTTATTCAAATAAAGTGCAAGTCCCTGAGGCACCTGATTATTTGCACCAAACTCCTTCGCAAAGAGTTGAGGTTTTCGTGTGGGGTGATTTGTGCACATCTTTCCCCACACTCCAACACTTCAAACATAACTCAACGGCTGAAAAGCGCTTTGGGGCGTCATGAGTTCCTGAAAGGCGCTGCAGATATGCAAGTCCTTCTTTGCAAAAGAATGAGCTCGTCCGGGATTTGAACCCGGGATCTCTCGCAAATTTACAATATCAACCCCGAAGCGAGAATCATACACCTCGACCAATGAGCCAACTTTTTGATTAACACGGCGATAAGGTGTAACTATTATAAAAGCATATTTTGTGTATGTTGTTGCTCTTCTTGGTTGGAAGAGCAGTTGAGACGGAATCAGTGACTTTGACTTTTCAACCTGTATTCTGAAGCGCCGCACGGTCCCACTCCGACAGTCAATGAGCTGTTGGAACGTTAGTGTATCCAGGCTGCGGGTGGCCACCCCGAGTGCAGCAGAGGGGTTTCTGCATTAGTTCTGGGTGGGGACAGTATCTTTCCCGTTCTCTCTCGCTCTTGCCTATATCCCTGTGCTTTTATTTCTCTATTTATTCCCGCTCTCTCAGTTTCCAATGTTAAAAGGGAACAAAAGATGAAATGGGCATCACTGTAGAACAATTTCTCTCAATCAAAGTGCTACCGTTGCTCCATGAGGTCTTGGAAGCTAACCGTTGATATTCAGGTTCATCTATAAATATATCCAAATATATCGACAAGTATGGAAGCTGTTCCCTGGTGGTCGAGTGGTTAAGTCCGGCGCACTTGTAGAATTTACCAATATCTCGCAAAGATTCCAGGTACCTTTCCCCTACAGAGAAGAATAATCCCTTTCTGGGCTTTTAAAATGTGTTTAAAGGGGCAGACGAAGCCTGCGGGGGATAAAAGGGGATGCATTCATGGAGACCCCCCCAGTGTTTGGACTCATAGGAAAGGGAATTCAAAATGGACCTAAATTACAGTAGCTTGAGATCCCCTAAACATCTATGGGAAGGAGTGTTAGATCTCTTAATTTACAATGAAATACGAACTCCGATTGTAGTTTTAATTTCTTTATTTTTGGCAGACAGCAGTAACAAGTTCTTGGCTTTAAGCCAGGTCTTTGTTCTTCTGGGACCACATGGTCAAAATGGCTGTACTTATACCTGGATCAATTTGCAGAAAAGAACTCACCTTCTTTGAACTTATTGGCTCAATTAACAGTCTTTTAACCTTTTAATTGGCTCGCTACCCAAGGTCCTAAAATGTCAAGTTGATGGATGACTTAATGCAACATGCTGAACTGCACGTAGTCATTGGAGTCTGTGTTTTCTCCACTTGTCTAAATGCAGCCTGTTTGAATTCTCTATCAATCCCCCACTTTGATTCTTTCACAAACTGAATCATAAAACATCAGGTATCTCTGGTTAAACATTCTACAAAATAATTTCATACATGCTAATAGAGTTTCCTTCTAAAATTTGTTGATGTGTTTCGCCACATGTCCGGACTAGTAGCTTCCACACAAATTTACACCAACCCGAGTTCCATCGTGGCCACAATGGGAGTCTGATTTTAGTAGGTTAATTAACCTTATTCCAATTTAATCCAAATCAATATCTTAGTTCAACCAGTAAACAACCTTCCCTTAAGCATAACATACTCCTGTGCCACGTACAGACGGTGTGCTGGGACCTGCAAGGTGTCTCACCTGCGGGACAGCAGCTACAGCCGCCTGGTCGCAACAACATTTAATCAACATAAACAAACAAAATAAAAGTAAAATAATTACAACAAATCGAATTAAACCTTCGACCAATGAAGTTCCTATTGAACCTAGCCATTCAGTGGCTCCACTCCACAAAGTGAATGATGGGGGTTGCTTAAGTTTTTCTACCTCCTTTTGGATATGCTCCGCTAAGTGGGTAATTTCTTCGGAGCTATCTGGGATATATGTTCAACACTCAGTTCCGAGTCGGGTGCAAGTACCTCCCTTTTCAGCCAGGATGTAATCAAGGGCCAGTCTATTCCTAAGGGCTACTGTGCAGATTGCTACCATTTCTGCATTGATTTTAACTAGGGCTTCTGAGGTATCATTGGCTACTCGTTCCACAAAGAATGCCATGTTAATGGATTCCCTTGCCAGTTTGGCGGTCCCATACCCAGGGATCAGAATGGCAAAGAACCTCTCTGTTTCTGTGATAGCTCTCTTAGGACGGTGTAAATGTTCCAACAGTGACTTTATATGTAGGCTAAATAGCAGGATCCCATCCAATTCTGGGGCAGCCAAGGGTAGGCCTTGTGGCCACACACCCAATAGGTGCCATTATATGCAATGAATGTTAGCTGTTTCTTTGTCAGCAACACTCCGGGGCCTGTCCAGGCTTTTCCATCTGTTTTATTCAGAATCTCCGTTATGTTAAAAATTCCCACATCAGCCCAGTTTGGACGGTTCCGTGGCTTGATTATGTTTTAATTCCGGGAGCAGTTACTATACCCCATATTTTGGCCTCCTTTGATGTTTCTAATCAGACAGACCGATTCCCCCGGTCTTCTTATTCCCATTGTATTAGTGATAACAAAAAATGGGGGCCGTTTGGAATTATTGTAGCACGGTTGGTATCCCCCTTCAAAGGTAGTCAGATTGTAACCTGCTGACTTCCATTTACATGCCCAGTTTTCCATATCCTGAAACGCATTGCCTGTTTTATTTTGATTAATTATCCACTCAGCCATTTCCAAGATATTCAAGGGAACTGGCCTCAAGGGAATCCCTCCCTTTGAGTGAATAGAGATATGCGCAAACACCCAACAACTAGAAATGTTACCTTGTTTGGCATAAATGTATGACATATATAAAAAGGTATTTACATGTAATTCCCTTGCTACCCTACTATTTCCCTTTGGTGCAGAAGGTCGGCTAGTAAGAAGTAGGCCTATGCCTAGAATACCTACAATCAATAATACAGTAAATTTATACATATTCGCAAAAAGTAATTGTCCTTATTAGATTTCAGCTTCAGTTACGGGTGCTCGTTTAACGTGTGAAGCGTGGATCCAGGCTTTCTTTCCTTGGACGTTAACAGCTGCCTGGGTGGTCAATAACATTTGATAAGGTCCCTCCCACTTGGCACCCAAAGGTTCTTTATGCAACTTTTTCACATACACCCAGATTCCCGGGATGATGTCGTGTCCTCCTTCGGGTGGATTACCCCAAGCTGCCGATACCTGTTGGGAAACAGAACTAAAGGCATTGTTTAAGTTTTGACAGTATGATAACAAAGTGTCACTCATTAAGTGAACATCAGCTTTCCGTAAATCGATAGTTCCTGGCAGCAACATGGGTCTTCCTGTTCTAATTTCAAATGGGCTGAGACCTGTAGTTCTGTTCGGGGTTGCCCTAATGCTACATAGCACTATTGATAGTGCCTGGGGCCATGGTGTTCCTTCTTGGTGATATTTGGCAAGCCGTTGTTTCAGAGTTCGATTCATTCGTTCTACTTGTCCTGATGATTGTGAATGATAAGGACAGTGTAAATCCCACGTAATGTTCAGTAACCTACAGACATCTTGGCAGACAGCACCTTTGAAGTGTGTTCCCTGATCTGAGTCAATGCTACTCGGGACTCCCCATCGGGGAATGTAATCCTTACACAAGACCTTTGCAGTGTGATTGGCTGTGGCTCTTTTAGTTGGGACAGCTTCTACCCATCTAGAGAATCTGCGTATCCTTGGCATGAAGGAAGAGATATATAATCAACCTGCAGATGCTGGAATGCTCTGACAGGGGCAGGGTGCCTCAGTTGGGGCAATACCGTGATGGGTCCAGAATTATTTTTCTGGCAGACCAAACAGCGGTCTGTTACCAGCTGGGCATGTTTTTTAAATCCCCGACCCCACCAGCTTTTCTGGAACCGTGCCGTCATCTGTTGTGAGGCCAAGTGTCCCCACGAGTGGATCTGTAGGGCTAAAAAAGGCATAAGCGCTTGTAGCACGACTGGCTTGTCGGCAACTCTTTGTCTCCAGACACCATCTTCGCAGAGCTTAATTCCTGCCTCAATCCATGTCCATTTTTCCTCTTGGGAGCACTCGTCTTGCATTGTTTGAAGGTCTCGTGTCAGAGTCCTGAGTGCTTTCAATCTGCACATCTGTGTTGGTTTTTCTGGAGGAACGCCCTGTGAGGCGGCATCTTTAGCTGCCTGGTCGGCTAGGGCATTTCCCTGTGCTTCTGTGGTATTTTCCTTGGTATGTGCCTTACACTTCAGGATGGACACTTCCTGAGGTAATTGTATGGCCTCCAGTAAGTCTCGGACTTCTTTTCCATTCCGGATAGGTGTACCAGCAGCAGTGATGAATCCTCTTTTCCGCCATAACATACCAAAGTCGTGAGCGACTCCAAAAGCATAACGCGAACCTGTGTAGACATTAGCTCTGTCCTTCTACTATTCGACATGCCTCTGACAGGGCCCGTAACTCGGCTGTTGTGCTGACATTCCTGAGGGTAAATATCCTTTTGCCACTACCTCATATAAGATTGTAACTGCCCATCCTGCTTTTCTGGTACCATTCTCAACAAAGGAGGAACCATCTGTAAACAGGATGAGGTCTGGGTTGTGCAGAGGCTCCTCTGCTGTTAAGGCTGCTTCTTCTGTTTCTTTTAAAATCTCCACGCAGTCATGCTCTTCACATTCTCCCCCCTCTTGCTCCCTCGATTCTGACATCGGGAGCATTGTCGCGGGATTAACCGGGCTGGCCCGGACGATATGGAGATTAGGAGCTTCCAAAACTACTGTCCAGCGGGTCCATCTTGCTGCTGTCACCTGAGATATTCTATTCATAGACAGCAAATCGTGTACGGTGTTGGGACACTTGACAATTAGCTTTTGGTCGAGGACTGGACCCGCAGTGGTCATTACTGCTCGACATGTAGCTTCCATGGCCCTAAGGCAACTTCCCAATCCGAGGGCTACCGCATCCAGTTTTGCCGAATAATAGCCAATAGGTCTTTGCTGATCCCCATGCCCCATGTTCTTGTGTCAGTATAGCTGTCATATATCCTTCTTTCTCATGGACAAACAGGGTAAATGGCTTACCACTGTCGGGGATTCCCAGAGCCGGTGCCGAACACAAAGCCTTTTTCAAACTCAGGAAGGCCTCTTGCTGTTCTTTTGTGAGGGTGATGGCTTCTTTAGAGGCACGTTTCCCCTTTAAAATATCATTCAGTGGCTGAGCAAGCTGTGTGAAGGAGTCAATCCAATTTCTGTTAAAGTTACACAATTCCAAAAAAGACCTTAGTTCCTGAATAGTGGTGGGTTGTTTAGCAGCCCGAATGGCTGCAGTTCTATCCTGGATAAGTTCTCTCTTTCCTTGTGAAATCTTTTGTCCCAGGTATACAACCTCTTCTTGGGATATTTGTGCTTTGTCGATGCTGGCTTTATGTCCTTTCAGCCGAAGGTGATCCAGCAAAGCTCGTAAATCTTGTTCATGCTGTTCTTCCGTGTTTGAAGCTAGCAGGATATCGTCTAAATATTGGATGACTGTGGATGACAGGGGAGGTAATTCTCGCAAATAGCTTTGTAAAGCCATGTGGAATACCATCGGGCTGTTGTGGAAACCCTGCGGTAACTGGGTCCAAGTATCCTGTTATCCTTGGTCCGTGAAAGCAAACCACTTTCGAATCTCCGGTGCCAGAGGCGCCGACCAAAATCGGTTGGCCATATCGATAACCGAGAAACATTTATGTTCCGGTTTGAGGGCATTAAAAATGGTGGAGGGATCTGCGACCAAAGGAGCTTTTTGATCAATACACTGGTTAGCTTTCCTATAATCGACAGTCAAACGCCAAGTCTTATTAGATTTCTGTACCGGCCACACGGGGCTATTGGAGGAGCTATGCATTTTAATAAGCACCCCTTTTTTCTCCAATTGCTGAATAACCAGTAAGATTCCCGCGATGGCAGTTGGACTGATGGGATACTGTTTAGTGCATGGAGGCTTGGTCCCTGTTAATGACGCAGGCTCCATCTGGAGTAGGCCATAATCATTCTTATCTTTAGCCCATATCGGGTGTTCCTTCAATTCTTCTTTCTTCAAAGTTCTAATTGACCATGTCACCCGACCACTCGAAATGCAACGATGAATCTACTTGGATTAGAACGTCCATTCCCAAAAGGGGTTGATCTACTGGGCCTATCCAGACCGGCGTGGTTAGTTCATGTGGACCCAGCCCGATAAGTACCGGTGTTGTCCTTTTAATTTCCATGTTATGGCCCCCAACTCCATAGGCTGTACGTGCCCTACCATCCAACGGCAAAAAGTCTCCATATTGTAGGGGTAAGCATGTTACTTCCGCCCCTTTGTCTAAAAGACAGTCCACATCCTTATCGCCCACCCTCACAGTTATATATAGCCCATCTCCCCTTTGTTGTATTAGTGCGAGGAGAGGGGCCAGGGTGGGCTCTGATCGTTTTTTGCTATCCCAAGTAACTCCTTCTGTTGTTGTGTTGTCAGTCACTGAAATGCTTCTATGAGGTCGTTATCTTGTGACAAGCCTGGCTTGTTGGCTGAATTGTATCCCTGGCTGCGTCCTCTTCAGCCGGCCACGATCTTTCTGTTTGGCCCTGCAGGTCTTGGCCCAGTGACCTTCTTTCCCACAATAATGACATTTTCCGGGTAATTTTCCTAATAACTGTTTGTCGGAATCCTGGGATTTCCATCCCATAGCCTGTACAGCTTGGACTTTAGCTCCCATATCCCAATCTAATTGGTTACATCGATCCACCAATGCTTCAAAGGTAGTTCCTCTACCTTCCCAGTCCGGTCACACTATCTTTAGCATTTTTGACTGTTCTGGCTTTAGACCTGCCACGAAAGTTGCTTTCAGGGGTACAAAAGGGTTCATCCATTTCCTCATCCGTATTATTCATACCCGAATGTTCGAGCCACATGCATCGAAACCGCTCGTCATACTCCAGGACATCCTCTGTTCCTTTCTGTTGGCAGGCTGCAATTTTTCCCCAGTCTGTCTTAGCTGGACTGAAGGCTTGCAGCCAGTGTTTAATCGCCTCACATCCTGCGTCTAATTCTTGCTCATTCTGCCCCAAAGCTTCTTCTCCCTTGTTGTGCAATTTTCTTCCCTGTGTTTTTGGCACCATTATGGTCAAAATTTGCACTCCGTCCCAGGGATGAAGTTGATATATATTTCTTAAGCGGTCCAATTGGTCCCACGTTTGTACTCCCCCTTTCTTTGGATTGGGCAATTCCTTGGCCCATTTATCAATTTTCTCTGGATCTGCCGGATCATGAACTAAGTATTCTTCATACACCCTTTTCTTTGTTTTTTTGGTTCCGCTCTCATCCGCAGTCTCTTCTGATTTGACTACAACTCGTCTTTTTTTAAACGGGGCAAAGCGCACCCCTAATTCTTCATCCTCCGACCCTGTATCGTCGAAGGATTCAGAATTCGTATCTATTCCTCGGCCGTGTCTTCGGGTTTGTGCTTTTAATTTATCCAAACATGGGTAACCTGGGAATTGATCAATACATTTTCCTTTTCCTATTACTGTCTCTTGACCTAATGATTTTTTCCATTCTATATTTCACCTTTAAGATCTTTAACTTCCACTTCCAGCTTTTCAAGTTCAAGCTTTTTCTGTCGCAGCTGTGCACAAACTGCTTGCAATTGATCCTTTGTACTGGTCAGTTCTCGATCATGTTGGGAACGCATTATAATTTCGTTCCGCTTTCGAATCTGGCCCATAACCGCTAGGGACCATCTAGTTCGCTCTTTATTTTCTATACGGGTCGTTTTTCCCCAGACGCTTTTAATCTCGTCCAAGGACCATTGTCCTTTGGAGGTTCCGTACTTTTGAGCGATCTTAATACAGGTTTTAGATAAGTTGAATTGTTGCTCTATGTATTCTTTCAACTGTTCGAGAATTTCATCTATCGAAACCTCAGGTGGTGCCTGCCTACCTTTAACAGTTGTAGACAATTCTTTGCTCTTATCTCCTGTTGCCATCATTTCTTTACTTGGGTCTCGAGTCGTAGGCTTTCCAGCCGATCAATAGGTCGGTGATTAATTAACTGACACACCACCGAAGTTTAGACGTCTATGGGACCTCGAGCCGACTACCAACCGGAGGGTTCGCAAACCGGAGGCTTTCGGAATCGCGTAGAAGGAGAGGCGAATTTAGACTTTTGACCGAGGACTTTTAAAAAGAGGTGACCTTACCTCAATATATAAGTCCGATGTCCAAAATTCAATTTCTTTCCTCAGCGATCATGTTCGTGACGCCAAAATTGTTAGATCTCTTAATTTCCAATGAAATACGAATTCCGATTGTAGTTTTAACTTCTTTATTTTTGGCAGACAGCAGTAACAAGTTCTTGGCTTTGAGCCAGGTTTTTGTTCTTCTGGGACCACATGGTCAAAATGGCTGAACTTATACCTGTATCAATTTACAGAAAAGAACTCGCCTTCTTTGACATTATTGGCTCAATTAATAGTCTTTTAACCTTTTAATTGGCTCGCTACCCAAGGTCCTAAAATGTCAAGTTGATGGATGACTTAATGCAGCATGCTGAACTGCACGTAATCATTGGAGTCTGTGTTTTCTCAACTTGACTAAATGCAGCCTGTTTGAATTCTCTATCAGGAGCATATCAATTTTAAGATTCTATAACATTTTGGCTGCAAAAAAGAGTTACCAAATACAGGAGGTGGGGCCAAATTCATGCATTAAGGACCCCAGGCTATGCACCCTCGAAGAGATAATCGAATTACCCAATCAAGCACAAAGGAAATCATGGTCAAGAAACTGGACAATCCTAAAACAATGCAAAACCAGTGGTAGCACATTCTCACATCCTAATCGAGTTACTGCTGACAAACGAGACATTTGAAAATCAATGGACAGAACAGTGTAAACAGAGCCCAAGAGATTTGATGGAAGATAACGGAGCCTTTTTTGGGGATATATATATCCCCCAGTTTTACAAGGCAAGATTAGCAAGGAGTAGCACGCAGACTAGCAGAACACAGAAACTAGCAGAAGACAGGAGAGAAGCAGAGCACAGACTGGAACAAAGACACAGACACAAGCAGCCGGAGTGAAGAAATGGAGTCGTGAAGGAACCTACAAGAACTCATCAAGAACTGACCGAGCACGAGGCCCACGAAACGGAAGGTTGTCAGCAACAAAATTGACAACCACCCTACAATCTACTTCTGAACAACCCAACGGGGGGAGAAATTACCAAAAGGGACCAACTAAAACTATTCCTAACCAAAGAAAGTGGGTATTTACCCCATACTTCCAAAACGCAACTTACCGCATCAACGGACGCCTACATCAACCGAAGACGACGCAGTCCGAAGTCCTCTCCTCCATCCAAGGTACGGCTCGCCTAGAAGGCCAAGTGCAGCGAACCCTGAAACCGCGATTCACCGGCAACTGTCTAAAGGGATTGGTGAGTATAGCCCCTGGACCCTGGGAGGGGGGAGGCTGGGATAACTTGTGTAAATGTATCTGCATTCTCCTCTATACCCCATTTAGAGTTTAATCTGTATTCTTTTCCCCACAGGCTGTAATTTGGCA
Organism: Pristiophorus japonicus; assembly: GCF_044704955.1. Classification (NCBI taxonomy): domain Eukaryota; kingdom Metazoa; phylum Chordata; class Chondrichthyes; family Pristiophoridae; genus Pristiophorus; species Pristiophorus japonicus. Next base: position 1,262,778 of record NW_027251144.1, read on the forward strand.
CTTTATTCAATGTGTTGTACCCTTCAGTGTGTATTGGTTTGTGTGTGTTATTAAAGGTGTGCCTTTTACTTCTTTTTAAACACAATAAAGCCATACCTGCTTCGTACCTTGAAACCGATTGTCTGTCCAAGTCTGTCACAGTACCTTCATAATTCCAGTGTCTAGAACCAAGGGTGTGGGAGCGATTCGGAACCGCTCATATAAGGTCAGAAAGGAAAGCTGACCCCCTGCAAACCACCCCTTACATAATGGCGACCTAGATGGGACACTGGTACAAGGGACGTGATAAGAGAGAGACTGGTTTCAGGAAACGAAGCAAAATGGAAGAGGGGGTTTCCTCATCTGTGTTTAAGACGGTAAATGTGGCTAAGGAGTGGGTACTTGATCTATTGTATGCTGAGCGTCCAGAAGATGCTGCAGCTCAATGGACCGAGAGCAAGGACCATAAAAAGTCGATAGAGAAGGCCATTTGGCTAATTTGCCTTCAGCAACAGATCCGGCTTTGAAATGAGGAGAATGAGAAATTAAAGAGAATATTGAGACAGGCAGAAGAGAGGTTCAGCGCAAGGGCCACAGTCGGGGAAAGGCTGTGGACTGAGGTGGGACAGGTAAAGGAAAGTAGAGAGCTCACTAAAGAAAGGCACAGAACCCAACTGGACCTTTTACAGTGTCAGATTATTGAAGCCAAGAATAGCGAACCGGCGTTGCGGGAAGAGAATACCTGCCTCGCCAAGCAAGTTAATGAGTACGGGGAGAGGGTGAGAGACATTCAGGTAGCCTATAAGGTAGCCAGTACCAGGGAATTTGAGGCAGGAGACCATGGCCCCTGCCAGCAGCAGACCCAAAGCTTGAACCTTGCTCTATCCCGGGCTAAAGGCATGGTGTGCCTGATAAACCCGGGTTTAGCCCAGGAACACCTGATTGAGCAAGGAGAAACCCCTCAGTCACTGCCTGCAGCTCCCGGGAACGGCCCGGGGCAGCAGGGGTGTCAGCCAAACTGCGGAGCAGGCAAGGATTGCGAAATACCAGGGCCAATGCACCCGGTCAGGCAGCAGAAGTTTGGCCCGCCTGATGCTAATGGGGCAGCAGGACCCCGAGAAAACAACTTCGTAGTTCCCCACGACACCCAAAAACTGAGGGCTATGATAGGCCACCTAATTACGCTCACCCAACAGGGGGATCCCTCGGTACACTTCCTGGAAGTGGAACACACAGAGGATATTAACGGGTGCGATGATTCAGAGCAGGCTCAACTGTTGCTCTTCTCGCTCGACACCAAGCTGTGCCATTCCCTCTCTGCAGACAGCAGAAAGGGGCGAAAAACGTACGCTACGTTAAGGAGGAGGTTCTAGAGGCCATAGGTATGAACGACGGGAGTCCTTTCTCCCGAGTGGAGAAGACAGTGCAGCTCTATGGGGAGACTCCACAGGCTTTCGCCGACAGGTTGTGGCCAGTCTACGAAAGGGCCTGTAGTGGTGTTCTTGACCGGGCCCACCTGACCCCGAACGAGCTGGCTCACTGGCTCCGCAGCCTGGTGGCAAACAGCTTATCTGGAGTAAAGGCCAAAGCCCAGGTCTGGTTCGATCCAAGAGATCCCAGAACCACCGAGGAGACAGTGGTCAGACAGTTGACACTGGCTTACCAGAACAGTAGAGGGACAGAGGAACCCTCCTCTAAAGGGAGGGTCCATGGGATTAAACGCAGCCAACGCAAGAGAGAGTGGCATCAGGAAGGTGGTTATGCTCCCCACAAAGGGGGCGAGTGTTTTGGGTGTGGGAAAAGTGGGCACTGGAGGAAGGACTGTAGGAACCCATGGAAAGAGACTGAGGGAAGTTCCACTCCAGCCCCAGCCCGTAAGGCCGGGGCAGGAACACCCGACTGATATGAGACACTCGTAGCCGCTCTACAGACACTCATAAACGGAGAGGGAGCAGTAACTATCACAACTGGTGCAGTAGCCGGTTCGGTAAAACCCTCTGCTCCAACCCACCCAGATGCATGACTAGAGCCAGCGCAGCTTGTGTACCTGTGTTCCCTCAAGTACGAGGCCTGGAAGAGACCGTGCGTTACGAGGAGGTGGAGAAAGTGAAAGGGACCTACCTGCTAGATACTGGTGCTTCCAGCACTCTTCTATATGCAGATAACCCAGCTACCTCACCTCTATCGAACGGGGTCCCGTACAGTCTAGTGGGGTTCACAGGCAATGAGCAAACTGGTTCGTTTTCCATCCCGCTCACCATTCAGTTGTGGACACTCAAAACCAAATGGAAGTGTGTCCTGATGAAATTGGAGCAGAAGGGAAAAGGGATCCTGGGGGCTGATTTTATCATTGGCCACCAGATCCTAGTGGATCTCAGGAACCACTGTCTGTGGGGAGCCATAGTGACTGACAGGGAAGGTGAGGTGGCGGTGATCCCAGAAAAAGAGGCCAGGGTAACATTGTGTACCGTGAAGCCAAAGGAGGGTTACGACTTGGAATTACTGGTCAGTCACACCCCAGTGGAGTACCAGGCATATGTACGGGCACATCTTGCAGCATTTGCCACCCACAAACATGACTGTGGCAGGGTAACGGGGGTGGAAGTTAGTATAGTAGGGGACCCCATGATCCGATCACAAAAGCAATATAACTTCCCCAGGGAGGCAGAGGCAGACCTGACAACGGCGCTGGGATCACTGATAGAGCAAGGGGTGTTAAGACCGATAGCTCCCCATGTGAACTCTCCACTGTGGCCGGTTAAGAAACCGGACAACTCATGGAGGGCCACCGTGAAATATCGAGTACTAAATAAGAATATCCCTGCCTGTGCACCCACTGTAGCAGCCATAGCGGATCTCATTGGGAGTATTCCAGCATCCGCGACCACTTTCACAGTGCTGGATATTTCAAATGGGTTCTGGTCCATTCCTTTAAAACGGGAGGACCAGTACAAGTTCGCCTTTACCTTTAAGGGCCAACAATACACGTGGAACTGTCTTCCCCAAGGCTTCCACAACAGCCCCAGCATTTTACACCAATGCATGGCGAACTGTTTAAAGGGCTTTAGCAGACCCCAGCAGTTGGTGCAGTATGTGGATGACCTGCTCCTGTTCACCGATCAGGGGGAGGAGCATGGCCCACTGCTGACCGAGCTGCTGGAGCTGCTGAAAGAAGAAGGGTTTAAAGTAAACCCGAATAAGGCACAGATCGGCCAGAAGGAAGTCAAATTCCTGGGGCTGACTGTGCGCGCTGGGGAAAGTGCCATAAACAAGGCTAGAAGCGAGACAGTACAGGAGTTACCAGCCCCCAACACAGTGACAGGGGTAAGATCCTTTCTAGGGCTCACCGGGTACTGCAGAGACTTCATTGAGGATTATGCAGCCACCGCAGCCCCTCTGCTCAGGCTCCTACACAAGGGGGTAGAGTCGGACTGGGATGAGGGTTGCGAGGCAGCATTTAATCGGCTCCAGAAGGACTTGCAGACCGTGCCAGCCTTAGGAGCGAGAGATGTAGGAAAGGAGTTTTTCCTGGAGGTGGCAGCGAGCGGGGACAGTTTGAGCTCAGTGCTGCTTCAAGAGCGGCACGGCCAGCTGAGACCGGTGGTTTACTCCTCCAGGATCCTCACAGATGTAGAGAAGGCGTACTCCAACTGTGAGAGACATCTCCAACCCACACATTGGGCAATGAAAATATCCTTGATCTTCACGGGAGGGTCTCCTCTAACACTCCTAACCCACCACACACCTACTCAGATGCTCCTAGATGGGAGGATTAAGGACGAGATGGTGAGCAGTGCCCGCATTGCTCGCTGGACCCTGCTCCTCTCCCAGATGGACCTCAGATTAGAAGGCCCCCGCGAGCCAAGGCTCGCAGCCAACCTAATCTATCCAGGGAAAGCCCACAGGTGCTCCATAGAAGGGGTGTGGGAGGTGAACATTGGCCTTCGGGCGGGGTTACACACTACAGGCCGGGACATCTACGTGGACGGGTCCAGCACGGTATCTGCTGGCAAGCGACTCACTGGGTGCGGAGTCTATGACCCAAGGGCAGGTATTGCCCTGGCAATCAAGCTCCCCAGCACCATGCGCGCCCAGCATGCTGAACTGTCCGCCGTAATGTACGTGGTGACCCACCCCGAGGAATTCCCTACCCCGTACACGATTTGCTCGGACAGTATGTTCACCTGCAATTCATGTACGGAGTACCTGGCTATCTGGTCCCGTCGCGGATACATGTCCGCTGACGGAAGACCCCTGGCAATCAAGCCCCTGCTGGAGAAAATCATGACAGCGGTGGGGGAAGAAGGAAAGGTCGACATACATAAGGTGAAGGCCCATTCAAAAACCGAACCCCGTGCAGAGGGAAACCAACAGGCTGACAAACTGGCCAAAGAAGGTGCCCGCACGGGAACGTTCTGGGACCCCTATGACACCGGCCGCATAGCAGCGGTCAAGAATAAGAACAGGGCAGCAGAGAGTACAGGGATAGCTTTGGCCCCGGACTTAAAAACAGTTCAGGCACAGGGCCCAGTCCTGAAAGCTGTCCTGAACGCGCTAGCTAGAGGAGAGAGAGTAGAAGGTCCGTACGGCACAGCAGCCATTACCGTTAAGGAAGGCATGCTGTTTAAAGAGGGACAATGGGTCGTGCCACAGCAGCACCAGAGGGAATTCCTAAAACTGGCCCATGAGGGTCCAGGAGCGGGACACCCCGGGCCTGAGACCACCTGGCAACGGGTGGAACAGGCAGGATGGTGGCCGAGACTCAGGGAGGACGTCCGCGAGTTCTGTGCGAACTGCCTGGTGTGTGCTGCGAACAACCCTGACCCCCAGAAAAGGAAGGTGTCCCTAGGACACGTCAGGAGTGCAGAGGGACCATGGCAGTCAATCCAAATTGACTACATCAGGCCCCTATCCACCGCCCAGGGAGCTACAAATACTGCCTAGTCCTGGTGGACGTGTTCTCAAAATGGGTTGAAGCCTTCCTCTGCCGAACAGCCAGCGCACTAGGGACAGCTAAGATTCTAGTGAGGGAAGTGTTCTCTCACAGTATGTGGAGTCGGACCAGAGGAGCCATTTCACCGGGCAGGTAATGCAGGCAACCCTTAAGGTGCTCGGCATTGAGGGGAAATGGCACATTGCCCACAATTTACAGTCATCTGGTATTGTGGAGCTTTTAAACTACACCATTAAAGAAAGGCTGCGGAAGGAAACGGGAGACTCACCCCAAAAGTGGGTAGAGGTCTTACCCTTGGTCCGAATGGGGATCCGAGCTAGCCAGTCAAAGAGCACCGGGTATTCCCCATACGAGCTCATGACTGGCCGGATCATGCGGACCCCCATCCATGTCCTAGCCCCGGTGCTCACAGAAGGTCAGCTCAGAGAGGCGAACTGGGACCGGTTTGTCAGGAACCTGTTTGAACACCTCAAACAGATTCACTGGCAGGCTGCTAGTAACATGGGCAGACAGCATCAGAGTAACCGATTGCTGCTAGAACCCAGCAAACACCACGATAGGGGACCAGGTCATGGTGAGGAACTATGCTCGGGTTGGGGTTTTTGAAGCATTATATATGGGGCCATACAGCATTGTGGACAAGGCAAGCCCGATGGTCTATGCCATGAAGCTGCCCCGCCGTACTAAGTTGTTCCACAGCATCCAGTGCAAGCTGTACAACCCAGGGTCAGCCAAGCACAGAGGGCAGCCGGGAGGGGTGAACCGTCCCCAGGACAGGGACCCTCCGTTGGCCGCCCCCGACGGTGGAGGGCCCACAGGGAATGTAACAGGCTCAGAAACCGTGCCTATAGGGACGGTGAATTGCAGTACTGGAGGGGCTATCTCACCCATCGTTTGGGATTCGGACGCACCCTCATTAACCCAAGCCCTGAGAAGGACCCTCCGTAAACCACGGCCTAAAATACCGTGGTCACCGGCAGCTGAACCTCAGCAATTCTACCCTAGGAGAAGGGCAGCCCGACAGGAAAGGCCGAAGGTCAGAAGTACAGAGGCCGCTCAGAGTAGGGACCACCAGCCAGCCGCCTCCAGCGGTGAGGGACTCACAGTAGCAGTAGCATCGAGCTGTCCCAGATACAAGGGTCTCCAGCTCACCGGCTGCGGGGAAAGCCTAGCATCCAGGCGGCTATCAGGCCGCACAAGGCATGGGCCTGACAGGGACTAACCAGGCCACCCGGAGACGGGTGGCGGCTGTACATAGTTCTAATTTTTAGTCTAAGGTAGCTGACTGCACCATTTTACATTTTAAGGTTTAGTTTGTCTTGTGTGTCAGCCAGCCTGAGAGCAGTTCTCAAGGGCAGGATCTAGACATTACCGGGTGATGGACAAACCTCAGGAGACCAATTGATGTTGTTTAGTTTTAATCTCTGTTTTTTTCCCTTCTGTAATGTGGTTGTACGTTGCCTATATGCTGGTGAATATAATGTAACTGAAATGAAATGTAACTGTGCTGAAATGCAATTGTAGTGATTGAACCCCCTCCAAGCTGGGAGGGTATAAATGTAAAAAGTTTGTACCTGTAAAGGGAAAAATGTGCATCTATGGTGATGTTGCATAAGTGTAATGCATTTTGGGTATTAGTTTAGCTAATTTACGGGGAAGATTATCTCTTGGGAGTCAGGAACTTTGCTCAGCTCGAAGAATGATACCATAAGTGATATGGTATCACAGCGGGGAATGTAGAATTTACCAATATCTCGCAAAGATTCCAGGTACATTTCCCCTGCAGAGGAGAAGAATCCCTTTCTGGACTTTTAAAATGAAAGGAAAACTTTGGGACACAAATGAATTTTAAAGGGGCAGACGAGGCCTGCAGGGGATAAAAGGAGGTGCATTCATGGAGACCCCCCTCCCCACTACCCCCAGTGTTTGGACTCATAGGAAAGGGAATTTAATTTGGAACTATCTACCAGAATGTTTGAAATCCTAAAGTGCACATGGAAGAAACTACGAACTTTAATCGAATTTGGAATTTTTAAAAGGTGCAACCCATGAAAATTCTGACAAGTTGTGCACTGTGAGAACAATGACCACTAGGTGGTGAACTTGTGGGAGACACTCCTAACCTGGACCTTCAGGTATAAAAGGGGAAGCTCCACCTACTTCCATCACTTGAGTGCTAAGGAATAAAGGACAGGCCACAGACTGACCTTCTCTCAAGCATGGGCCTCGTGTGCATTTGTACTGTACAGTAAGGACGTATCACTTATGACTCCAGGAACCCGGTGCAACTTTTGTTAAAATTAACAGGACCGGTTATTTCACAGAAAAAATCTTCTCTAACATAATGTTTTTAGATCATGCACTGGTCGATCATTCTTCGGTGCAAAGTGGATGAACTGACTCTTCCCCACTTTGAACCCCAGTAATCACAGTCAAGGGGGGATTTAATAGAGGTTTTCAGAATTATCGGGAAACTGTTTCCATGGGCAGGAGTGTCGGTAACCAGAGGACACAGACATAAGATAATTGGTAAAAGGAAAAATCCGGGACGGGGGATGTGGGGTGAGGAGATGTATTTTTACCTGCTCCTTACCTTACGCTACACTGCGGACACATCTCTACTTGCAGCACCAGGTCAGACGGAAATGTTAAGCGAGCAGCTGAACTGCTGAATCCCAGTTTTAAGGACTTTGTCGTGTGTCAGAACAAATTCTTGGTGAGCCTCCATTTGCTGGCGAAGTTTGAACTTGCGGTTAGAAATTTTGCAAAGAATGACTTGCATTTTTACGTGGCCTTTCAACAACTCAGGATATCCTCAAGTGATTCAAAGTCAATGAAGTACCGATGGAGCCTTGTAATGTGGGGAAAGATCTGCCTCAATCACCCCACACGCATCTCAACTCTTTCAGAAGCAAGAGAGTGTGTAACCTGGGTCAATAACATAAAGTAATGGGCTCATTAACGATTAAAGCCCATTATTAATCCTCTCACACACGTCAATTATGTTTATGCAATGAATAGATGGAAACTTCAATAACTGAACTTTACTGAGTTAAGGAACTTTGATCACTGATGAAGTTTTAACCCCTGTCTGATTTTACACACACTGTATTTTAGGAGAGTGAGTTAAGATGTTCATCGCTCATGATAAAAGGAACCTCGGGCTACTTTAAAAAAATGTATTCCACAGAAAAATATTCTCCAAAATAATGTTTCTGTCCGTGCTCAAACCGAGGATATTTCACATGTGCAGCGAAGGTGATAACCGTTACACGACGGAAACCTCTGCTTACACCTCGAAAAAAAGCATCCTGCAGCGCTGCCTCACTTCCCAGCAACAGATCAAAGCCGCAAACAAACCCATCGATTATTCCCACTTCCCCACCTCCACAGATACTGCCCGACCTGCTGAGTGTTTCCAGCATTTTCTGTTTTTACTGAATACACAAACACGGGTATTTGTTCAAAATCAAACAGGAGGTGGCCACACACAGATTGAACAGAGCCAGAGAGACAGACAGGATCGGGATACACCGGGAAATGGGGCGAAACCAACTGGCGCCTGGCTGCAATCACCGACAGGGACATGGGACTTACATAATCCTGGCTAGCTCAGTAGATACTGCATGAGACTGTTAATCTCACTATTGTGGGTTTGAGCCCCATGTTGGGCGAATCATTATCGTTAAATTTGATGTCGCTTTCTCGGGAAAACTTTATTAATTAACCAATCAGCTTGTTGTGCACAGTGAAAGTAATGTTAACTGAGGGAAAGTCGATAATTGAATAATTGGTTCTGTGCTTTGCATGTTAACTGTTAAACCATATCCCATTTTACACACTGTACTTCAGGCACCTGATTCAGAATGTTTATTGTAACATGAACGTGCCCCTGGGTGAACATTGAGACAGGTTTTAGAGCAAGGGTCTGGTTATTGTGAAACAGCAAACACAATATCAATTCCGGAAGAACAACAGCTAAATTAACTGATTTGAACACGCAGCCTCCTGATCGGGAGTTAGACCCGTAACCTTTGCACCACGATGTCCAGATTCTACAACAGTTCCAGCGGATCGGAAGGTAGAAAATGTAACATCGCTAGTCAAGAAAGGAGGGAGAGAGAAAACCGGGAACGACAGGACAGTTAGTCTGACATCAGTCATCGGGCAAATGCTGTAATCCATTGTTAAGGAAGTGGTGTCAGGGCACTTTGAAAATTATAACATGATTCGACAGAGTCAACATGTTTTTATGTAAATGTCATGGTCAGGTACAGAAAATAATCAAATAAGACTAATGTTAAGCTGGCCTTCATATCTAGCAAACTAGATCACCAGCAAGTGATCAGGAAGGCCGATGTAATCTTGGCCTTTATTGCAAAAGGGATGGAGTATAAAAGCAGGGAAATCTTGCTACAGTTATACAGGGTATTGGTGAGGTCACACCTGGAATACTGCGTGCAGTTTTGTTTTCCATATTTACGAAAGGATATACTTGCTCTGGAGGCAGTTGAGAGAAGGTTCACTCGGTTGATTCTGGAGATGAGGGGGTTGACTTATGAGGAAAGGTTGTGTAGATTGGGCCTCTACTCATTGGAATTCAGAAGAATAGGTGGTGATCTGATCAAAATGTATAAGATTATGAGGGGGCTTGATAAGGAGGATGCAGAGAGGATGTTTCCACTGGTGGGGGAGACTTGAACTAAGGGGCATAATCTTAGAATAAGGGGCCGCGAACTCACCCAGTTTGTAAAGTTACACCCGGAACAAGTGTCCCGCAAAGGGCAGGAGAAGCCAGAGAGTCTGTAAACTCAGTGTGTAACAGAAAGTAACGGGGTTATTAACGGTGATTACAGTAATTCATCATCATCATAGGCAGTCCCTCGAAATCGAGGAAGACTTGCTTCCACTCTAAAAGTGAGTTCTCAGGTGACTGAACCGTCCAATATGGGAATTACAGTCTCTGTCACAGGTGGGACAGACAGTGGTTGAAGGAAAGGGTGGGTGGGACTGGTTTGCCACACGCTCCTTCCGCTGTCTGTGCATGTGTTCTGCAAGCTCTCGACGATGAGACTCGAGGTGCTCAGCGCCCTCCAGATCCTCTTCCTCCACTGAGGGTGGTCTTTATCCAGGGACTCCCAGGTGTTGGTGGGGACGTTGCATTTTATGAAGTGGCTTTGAGGGTCCTTGAAACGTTTCCCCTGTTCACCTGGGGCTCGCTTGCCGTGTCGGAGTGCCGAGTAGAGCGCTTGCTTTTGGAGTCTTGTGTCAGGCATGCGAACAATGTGGCCCGTCCAACGGAGCTGGTCGAGTGTGGTCAGTGCTTCGATGCTGGGGATGTTAGCATGATTGAGGACGCTAACGTTGGTGCGTCTGTCCTCCCAGGGGATTTGCAGGATTTTGCAGAAACATCATTGGTGGTATTTCTCCAGCGACTTGAGGTGTCCACTGTATAAGGTCCATGTCTCTGAGTCATACAGGAGGACAGGTATCACGACAGCCCGTTAGACCATGAGCTTAGTGGCAGATTTGAGGGCCTGATCTTCGAACACTCTCTTCCTCAGGCGGCCGAAGGCTGCACTGGCGCACTGGAGGCAGTGTTGAACCTCGTCACCGATGCCTGCCCTCGCTGATAATAGGCTCCCGAGGTATGCAATTATTCATCCTCTCACAGACCTCAATTATTTTCATGCGATAAACTGATTGAGAATAGAAAGAGGGTTAGTGCTCAGGATCTTAACCACTCGACCACCAAGGGAAAATTACGATATTTTTGATGACCTCACACTTTCCGACATTGTATTCCATCTGCCAAACCTTAGCCCATTCATTTAACCTATCTAAATCTCTTTGCAGCCTCTCTGTTTCCTCTACACAACCCGCTTTCCCACTAATCTTTGTGTCATCTGCAAATTTTGTTGCACTACACTCTGTCCCCTCTTCCAGGTCATCTATGTATATTGTAAAGAGTTGTGGTCCCAGCACCGAGCCCTGTGGCACACCACTAACCACCGATTTCCAACTCGAAAAGGGCCCATTTATCCCAACTCTCTGCTTTCTGTTAGCCAGCCAATTCTCTATCCATGCTAATACATTTCCACTGACTCCGCGTACCTTTATCTTCTGCAGTAACCTTTTGTGTGGTACCTTATCGAATGCCTTTTGGAAATCTAAATACACCACATCCATCGGTACACCTCTATCCAACATGCTCGTTATATACTCAAAGAATTCCAGTAAATTAGTTAAACATGATTTCCCCTTCATGAATCCATGCTGCGTCTGCTTGATTGCACTATTCCTATCTTGATGTCCCGCTATTGCTTCCTTCATGATAGTTTCAAGCATTTTCCCTACTACAGATGTTAAACTAACCAGCCTATATTTACCTGCCTTTTGTCTGCCCCCTTTTTTAAACAGAGGCATTACATTAGCTGCTTTCCAATCCGCTGGTACCTCCCCAGAGTCCAGAGAATTTTGGTAGATTATAACGAATGCATCTGCTATAACTTCCGCCATCTCTTTTAATACCCTGGCATTTCATCAGGACCAGGGGACTTGTCTACCTTGAGTCGCATTAGTGATAGTGATTGTTTCAAGGTCCACTCTTCCCACATTCCTGTGACCAGCAATTTCTGGCATGGTTTCTGTGTCTTCCATTGTGAAGACCGAAGCAAAATAATTGTTTAAGGTCTCAGCCATTTCCACAGTTCCCATTTTTAAATCTCCCTTCTCATCTTCTAAGGGACCAACATTTACTTTAGTCACTCTTTTCCGTTTTATATATCGGTAAAAGCTTTAACTATCCATTTTTATGCTTTGCACAAGTTTACCTTCGTAATCTATCTTTCCTTTCTTTATTGCTTTCTTAGTCATTCTTTGCTGTCGTTTAAATTTTTCCCAATCTTCTATTTTCCCACTAACCTTGGCCACCTTATACGCATTGGTTTTTAATTTGATACTCTCCTTTATTTCCTTGGTTATCCACGGCTGGTTATCCCTTCTCTTACTGCCCTTCTTTTTCACTGGAATATATTTTTGTTGAGCACTTTGAAAGAGCCCCTTAAAAGTCCTCCACTGTTCCTCACTTGTGCCACAGTTTAGTCTGTGTTTCCAGTCTACTTTAGCCAACTCTGCCCTCATCCCACTGTAGTCCCCTTTGTTTAAGCATAGTACGCTCGTTTGAGACACTACTTCCTCACCCTCAATCTGTATTACAAATTCAACCATACTGTGATCACTTATTCCGAGAGGATCTTTTACTAGCTTGAATCATTAATTTTCTCTTTACATGTGATGAACTTTTATCCCTATCTCGTTTACACACTGTATTTTAGGAGAATGGTTTAAAATGTTAAGTGCTTATTGTCATGTATTCAACCAACATTGTAACCCATGTATAATCTGACCTCAGTTGTACACTGTGAGAACAATGACCACTAGGTGGTGAACTTGTGGGAGACACTTCTAATCTGGACCTTCAGGTATAAAAGGGGAAGTTCCACCCATTTTCATCACTTGAGTGCTAAGGAATAAAGGACAGGCCACAGACTGACCTTCTCTCAAGCATGGGCCTCGTGTGCATTTCTACTGTATAGTAAGAATGTATCAATGGCGAGAAGAAACTGGGATTTAAACCACGTGAGCATGGCCGCTAGCAGAATAGACGAGATTTACTGTGTTAAGGAATGGTTGGGACAGAGAATCAACATTGTTGAAGCAGCACACAGTTCTACAGGCAGACAAGGGCAATCGGGCATGCCCCAACATGTAGTCGAACCCAGAGGGGGAGTTCGACAGAGATAATGGCAAGCAGAACGGCGATTCACACCATTGCAAGGGACAATGTGGCCAGTAATGGGGCCATCAACACCTGTTAATAGCACACTCAAGGACAGTCACAGGGGTAGTCAAGGACGATTGATGAGCAAGGGATCTTTTGTTTCCAACAAAAGCTCATGTTGGAGGCATGGAGGCACAAACTCAGCCGGAGATTGCAGAGATGAACAAAATACCTTCAGAAATTGCAGAAATGAACGCTGGGGGAAATCGCTGGAAGCTGAATTTCAGTGAGTTCATGTGGAGCACGTATACAGTTCACACACCAGGACGCCACCGATAATGATGAAAGTGCTCCTCAGTGGCATCCCAGTATCAATGGAGCTAGACACGGGGGCTAGCCAGTCCCTGATGGGTATCAAATAGTTTGAAAAGTTGTGGGCGTCCAAGGCCAGTCGGGCCAAAATTATCACCGATTGACGCACAGCTACGGACATTCACCAAGGAGATCAGTCCGGTGCTTGGCAGCGCCACGATAATCATGACCCAGAAAGATTCGGAGAACAGGCTGCCACTCTGGGTTGTCCCGGGGGACGGTCCCGCACTACTGGGGAGGAGTTGGCTTGCTGTCATGAACTGGAAATGGGGCAATGTTTAATGCTATTTCCTCTGTGGAGCGAGTTTCATACTCACAGATCCTGCACAAATTGGACTCATTATTTCAACCCGGCATTGGCACTTTCATGGGGGCCAAGGTAGTGATTCACATAAACCCGGAAGCCAGGCCAGGACACCACAAGGCCAGAGCGGTGCCGTACGTGATGCGGGAAAAGATAGAAGGTGAATTGAACTGCCTGCTGAGGGAAGGTATAATTTTGCCAGTCGAATTCAGTGACTGGGCGAGCCTGATTGTACCGGTGTTCAAGGCGGATGGGTCGGTCAGGATATATGGTGATTACAAGGCCACCATCAATCGGGTGTCACTCGAAGACCAGTACGCGCTACCGAGAGCGGAGGACCTCTTTGCGATGCTATCCGGTGGCAAACGTTTGTCAAAATTGGACGTGACCTCAGCTTACATGACCCAGGAGCTGGCGAGAGAGTTGAAGAAGCTGACCACCATCACGACACACAAGGGGTTGTTTGAGTACAACAGATGACCGTTCGGGATTTGCTCGGCCGCCGCGATCGTCCAACGAAATATGGAAAGCCTCCTCAAGTCGATTCCAAGGACGATGGTTTTTCAGGACGACATCCTCATCACGGGTTACGATACTGAAAAACACCTCCACAACCTGGAGGAGGTGCTTCGCAGACTGGACCGGGTAGGGCTGCGACTGAAAAAGGCGAAGTGCGTCTTCCTAGCTCCAGAGTTAGAATTCCTGAAGATGAGGGTAGGAGTAGACGGGATGAGCCCTACTGCGTCCAAGACGGAAGCGATCCAGAGAGCACCCAGACCCCGTAACACGACGGAGCTGCGTTTGTTCCTGGGGCTCCCGAACTATTTGGTAACTTTCTTCCCAAATTGAGCACGCTACTAGAGACGCTACACGTGCTCCTAAGCAAAGGTCTCGAATGGGTCTGGGGGGACAGCCAGGAAAGTGCTTTTAATAGAGCACACAATTTGTTATGTTCCAAAAATCTGTTAACGCGATATGACCCATGTAAGAAACTTGTGTTAACGTGCGATGCGTCGTCCTATGGTGTCGGGTGTGTGTTGCGGCATGTCAATGCCAAGGGTCAGTTACAGCCAGTAGCTTATGCCTCCAGGGGTCTGTCCCAGGCAGAAAGGGGCTACGGGATGATAGAAAAGGAGGCGCTAGCATGTGTATATGCGGTAAAGAAAATGCACCAGTACCTGTTTGGCAGGAAACTTGAGCTGGAGACAGATCACAAACCCCTAACGTCCCTTTTGGCCGACAACAAGGCCATAAATGCAAACGCATCGGTCCGCATACAGAGGTGGGCACACACGTCAGCCACCTATGACGACACAATTCGGCACAGACCGGGCACTGAAAACTGCGCCGATGCACTCAGCAGGCTCCCACTAGCCGCCACTGAGGGGGCTACCGAGCATGCCGCTGAGATGGTCATGGCTGTTGAAGCTTTCGCAAGTGAAGGCTCACCCGTGACAGCCCTTCAGATTAAAGTCTGGACAAATAGAGACCCGCTATTGTCGCTAGTCAAGAAATGTGTCCTGAATGGGGACTGGGCAGCCACGTACAGGGCATGCCCTGAGGAATTTAAACCATTTCACAGGGGCAGGGATGAACTCTCGATTCAGGCCGATTGCCCACTGTGGGGAAACCGCGTAGTCATGCCCCAGATGGGCAGAGAGGTGTTCATCAGAGAACTCCACAATGAGTAACCGGGCATTGTCATGATGAAGGCAATTGCCAGGTTACACGTTTGGTGGCCAGGGATAGACGCAGATCTGGAAGTTTGTGTTCGCAGGTGCAACACGTGTGCCCAGCTGGGCAATGAGCCCAGGGAAGCCCCCCTTAGCCCCTGGCCATGGCCCGCCAAGACTTGGTCACGCATCCATGATGACTACGCAGGTCTTTTCATCGGAAAAATGTTTTTGGTTGTAGTAGACGCCCACTCCAAATGGATCGAGGATGACATTTTAAATTCAAGCACATCCTCTGCCACGGTAGAAAGTCTACGGGCAATGTTCGCCGCCCACGGTCTACCGGTCATCTTGGTCAGCGACAATGGCCCGTGCTTCACAAGCACTGAATTCCAGAACATCATGGCAGGCAATGGAATTAACCATGTCAGAAAGGCACCGTTCAAGCCAGCCTCAAAGGCCAGGCAGAACGAAAAGTGCAGATAATCACACAGGGGATGCTCAGAATCCAAGGGGGTTCCCTACAAAGCCACTTATCACGCCTCCTGTTGGCCAATAGATCCCGACCACACTCGCTCACAGGGGTTCCACCCGCAGGGCTGCTAATGATAAGGACGCTCAAAACCCGTTATCCCTTATACACCCCACCATGAAAGAAATTGTTGAGAGCAGGCGCCAATCACAATATAACGACCATGACAGGAATGCGAGGACACGATATACTGGTGTAAACGACCCTGTTGTTGTCCACAACTACACTGCAGGGCCTGAATGGCTCGCAGGCACTGTGATTGTCAAAGAGGGCAATAGGATTCTGGTAGTTAAACTTACCAATGGACAAATCTGCCGCAAACACGTGGATCAAACAAAAAGGCGGTTCAGCAACCCCATAGAAGAAGCAGAGGAAGAACATGATATAGAGTTCACTCCAGCACAGGTGACCGAACACCGGAACCAAAGGGAGGAGTGCCCAGTCACTGTGGGCAGTCCGGATAGGCCTGAGGCACCGCAAACAGCAGACACACAGGCCAGCGCCCAACAACCGGAGCCCCAACTCAGGTGCTCTACAAGAGAGCGTAAACCACCAGAGAGACTCAACCTTGATCCCAAAAAGACTTTGGGGTCATGTATTCAACCAGCATTGTAACCCATTTTTAAATTAAAAACCTGATAAAATTGACGACATGCAGCCAACGTGCAAAAGTAAGAATTCTTTTAATCACCGTTAATTAGCCGATAACCTTCTTCAGAATGAAATAAATATTAATATAATTACTGAGGAACAGTGGTATCCTCAATCATTCATTTTCTCTTTACATGTGATGAAGTTTTATCACTATCTCATTTACATGCTGTATGAGAATGGTTTAAAATTGTAAGTGTTTATGACTCAGTTGTAAAACCATTGATTGTGTGTCTGTCTATTCTTGACAGGAGGAGCACTTGAGACCGAAGTTCCAGTTCTACATATGTATCAATAGATTCAATTTCCACCAGTTTCTTTAAACCCAATAACATTATTTATTTCTAATGGGCTGGATGGAGGAACATGATCCATGCAAAAAATTGTTATCGTTTTACTTGAACTGAATGCTCATAAAATATTGGAGTGGGAACTAATTGGATAACAGCACTGCTGGCAACATTTGCGGAATCGATTCATGCAGCCAAAACACACAATGACAACCTGGGATTGTGCGGCACCGAATACTCGGGGAAAAACAGTTAAACACTTCGTCCCTGGGTGGGCTTGAACCACCAACCTTTCGGTTAACAGCCGAACGCGCTAACCCATTGCGCCACAGAGACTGATGGAAGTATAAGGTGCAAGACATCCAAAACCAGAGTGTCAGTCAGTTAAAGCTTCAGATTGCTCCGACCGGGATGGAACTTGTCCAGTCTCAGTTGTACTTTTCCCAAATAAAGGGTGGGACATTCATTGTGGATGTGTGGAAGCAGTCTGGTCCCGCACACTGCAGACACTTCCATGTCACCGCCAACCAGCTCTCCCACAACCGGTGTGATCTACCTTCCAGCCTTCCGGTGCCTTGTCGATGACGAAGTATTCTGATTGTCCCGAAGCCGGTATTAGGTTTGAATTCCTTTTCAGCTCCTGACTGCGGATATTCCTGTGATTAAACCCGAACAAAATGCTGACAGGGACAGTTGGATTCATCATATCTTCGCTTGGTGAAATTTCAAAGATTGAAAGTGACGTACATCAACCCCAAACCTCGTCACCTACTCGATAACCGCAACACGCTGCTCCCGTGAGATGGAAGCCCAGTTGCTGTTTCAAGCTTGAATACAGGTACAAGCAGAACTCATTCAAAGAAAGTCCAAGTCCCTGAGGCACCTGATTATTTGCACCGAACTCATTCGCAAAGAGTTGAGGTTCATGTTTGGTGATCTGGGCACATCTTTCCCCAAACTACAACACTTCAAACATAACTCAATGGCTGTAAAGCGCTTTGGGGCGTCATGAGTTCCTGAACGGCGCTGCAGATATGCAAGTCCTTCTTTGCAAAAGTTCGATGCAATTTCAAAATATGCGAGCAATATCAGGGCTCCTCTGGGACCCCTCGTAAATTTCAATGAACAACTCACCGAAGCACGAAGGGACATCTTTGTTATTGGAATCGGTCAAGAGGGCCTTCTCTACAGGCTGCTCTCTGCGGACACCACGGTCACCCTGCAGAAGGCAATTAACGTGAGCCGGGCGTTCATGATCTCGGCCTGTGATTCCATGTGGATGTCTCAGCCCCAGGACTCTAACCCAGCAAGTACTGTGAACCGAAAGTTGCCTTTTAGAGGCAGGGCTGCTGCTAGCAGTCTCTCTCAGGGAAGAGAGAACAGAACCCCGAGTCCCACAATCCTGAGTCCGCCACATGGGGCCAACCGGCCAACCCCATGCTGGCGCTGTGGAGGAAATCACAGGGCCCACCAGTGCCGCTATAAAGACTATACTTGCAAAGGCTGTAACATGAAGGGCCACCTCCAGCGAATATGCAAGAGAAATCGTACTCACCGAGTCGATGAAGAGTTGGCCGATCATCCGGAGTCCAGCGACAATGAGGTGTACGGAGTGTTTACCTGCACCACCGAGAGTTCCCCGTTGAAAATGGAAGTTGAAATCAACTATGTTCCAGTCACGATGGAGGTGGACACAGGGGCGAGCCAGTCACTGATGAATCAGGCAGCCTTTGAGAAACTCTGGGACAATCCAATCGAACGACCTAAAATGATCCCGAACGAAGTGAAACTGCTCACCTACACAAACGATACATCCCAGTCGTTGGCAACGTGAATGTCCAGGTGTCCCATGGCGGCGGGATGCACAGGTTACCTTTGTGGATCATTGCTGGTGATGGTCCAAAGCTATTAGGAAGAAGGTGGATGAAAAAGGTCACTTGGAGCTGGGAATAACTCCAACCTCCAGCGATCGACATCCCCCATGACCCCGAAGTTGGATCCAGCACAACACCTGAAAAAACAACCACCCAACTCGACTGTGAGGTAACGACACAGACCGCTCAACCCAACGGCGAGATGATCCAGCCCAAACGACCAGACCTCACCTTCCAGGCTCCAATGGCAGGATTCCAGAGGAAGAAAATTCACGCAGAAGGTAACTTCCCGCCTTCCATGGCAGAACCTGGGGAGAAAAGGATCACTGCAGCCTACCTCATGGAGAGAAAGACGATGGCGTCCAAACCACGAGGTGAAGGGCCTGAAGTCAAGATGGTGGGAGCCAGACCACAAGGGAGCAACACCTGATGCCGAACGGCGAACCGGATTGGGGTAAAGATTGCAAGACCCTCTAAAAGGAGACCGGCAACCCATCACAATTAAAGGGACAGTTCCACTTTTTATACAGCGATGATGGTGATACATATGTAAAAGATGTAACTGACAATTTCAAGTTTGTAAATGTAACTAATCATGATAAGTCGGGCAATTGCGGTCAGAACCAATGTATTGTGAGAGTAAACGAAGTGATGACGTGCGATGCTAGGATTTACAAGCATGCCGAAAAAACCAAGGGCAAACTCCCGTCAGCACCCAGGTCCAGTGATCATGTAGCCTGCCCCTCCGGGACCAATGTGATACCCCAGGGAGTGTGGCCACACACAGAGGGAGCCTACCAGCTGCAGGGCCAGTGATCAGCGGACGGCAAAGGCACCACTACCGGTACCCTGCCCCCGTTCGGCTCCACCTCTCTGGCCACCAGGGCCAGTACTGGGAGCGAGCGGATAGCACCCTCCTGCCCTCCCAACGGGACCTGGGATGAGCAGGCTCCCACTATCGCTGAAGAGCAGCAGGGAAACACCGCAGCCTTCAAAGGAGGACAGGGAGGCCACACACTCCTGTGGCTCTGCCTACCACTAGGCAACGGCAAAGGCTCTGAGACTCAGCCAGGTGAGCGATCTGAGCCCACCCAGCTGGCAGGGGACACAGCGCCGCCATCAGACAACCTGGACACAGTCTGGTTACTCTGGAACTAGTGTCCTCACCCACCTGCACCTACACAACCTAGGGGCAAGACTGTGATAACAAGTATGTACCTTACCTGTAAAATGTACTTGTTCCACTACTGCAGAACCCAAACAGTGATGTAACTAATCCGATGTTTTTTTGTTCTTTCTGTCTGTACAGGCCTGCACATGCAGTTGTTGAGCCACTCACAGGGTCTATGTATGGGGGGGTGGGGTGGGGGGGGATGGATGTATGCAGCCATGGACACACATGGATCACACCCAGAACCCATTCAACCCCCACTACAACCTTCAACCATCCACTGCTGAACATTTCCCAATGTCGTGGCAATAAGGACTTGGGAGTCCACAGGGAGAGAACCAAGCCAAAGCATAGACAAGGTGCAAGGGCTTTGGGCACTCAAGTCTCGGGCCAGAGCACACAATGCAAAGGCAAGTGGCACAAGACTTAGGGGAGAGTGATTTTGTGTCTGTTTAATATAAGCATACTCCCTGTACACTCAATGTACAGTTACAGAAGACTACTGGATGTACCTTCACACTGTATACACTATGCCTGTACCACCAGAGGGTGCAACTGGTGGAGATCTCGGGGTCACCTGTACACGACAGGTAACCAGGTATAAAACGGAGCTCACCATCCTGTACCCTCACTCAGGAGCTGCAATAAATGGACTAAGGTCACCACAGTTCAAGTACACTACCTTGCCTCATGGAGTCATTACTTGAGTGCTTACAGACACAATAGAAAGAGATTAAACATTAAATGGTAGGACATTGAGAATTGTAGAGGAACAAAGTGACCTGGGAGTGCATGTTCACAGATCCCTTAAGGTAGCAGGCAAGGTGGATAAGCTGGTTAAGAAGACATACAGAATGCTGGCCTTTTTTAGCCGAGGCATAGAATAACAGAGCAGGTGGATTATGCTTGAATATAAAACACTGGTTAGGCCACAACTGGAGTACTGCGTGCAGTTCTCGTCACCACTTTACAGGAAGAAGACTGTGATTGCACTGGAGAATTACAGAGGAGATTTCGAGGATGTTATCGAGAGTGGAGAATCTTAGCTATGAGGACAGATTGGATAGGCTGGTTTTTTTTTTCTTGGAACAAAGTGGGCTGAGGGGAGGCATCATTGAAGTGTATACAATTATGAGGGGCCTTGATATAGTGGATAGAATGGGCCCATTTCCCTTAGCAGAGGGGTCAACAACAATGGGGCATAAATTTTAAGTAATTGGTAGAAGGTGTAGAGGGGATTTGAGGGGAAATTTCTTCACGCAGAGGTTTGTGTGGGTCTGGAACTCACTGCCTGTAAAGGTGGGAGAGGCAGAAACTCTCACCACATTTAAAAAGTGCTTGGATGTGCACCTGAAGTGTCGTAACCTGCAGGGTTATGGACCGAGAGCTGGAAAGTGGGATTAGGCTGGAGAGCCTGTTATTGGCCGGCACGGTCACGATGGGTCGAAATGGCCTCCTTCCGTGCTGTAAATTTCTGATTATATAATTCGATGAAAAATAATCACCAAACGTGGGCTTGCACCTCTGACCCTGAGATTTAGTATCTCATGATCGACTGACTGAGTTAGCTGGGCTTCTGCAAAATGTACCTTTTTGTCGTTGATTACAGCTCCGCCCCAGATGTTTAAACTTGCTGTCGAGGAACTGCCAGGATCTTCTTGAATGGTGGACCAGGCTCGAGGGGCCGAATGGCCTACTCCGGCCCCTAATCCTAACATGCTTATGAACTTGCGACATTTCACAGGAGAAAAAACTCGATCCTGAGCATGCATGAGGAGAAAGCTCCAGAAAATAATCCCGCCTGGTGAGCTTTCGCGTGTGAGGCGAACGTGTTAACCGCTACACTGCGGAAACATCTCCACTTTCAGCACCAGGTCAGACGGAAATGTTAAGCGAGCAGGTGGACTGCAAAATCTCACTTTTAAGGCGTTGGTCGTGGTGTCAAACAATGAGTTTCACTTCATGATTAAAAACAGGAAGTGTCAGAAGTGTGATGTGAACCCACACCTCCAGACGATACTGCGACCTAAACACAGAACCTGAGACCGCTCGGCCATCCTGACTATTTAATGCTGTATGTGGCCAACTGCAGGTTTATTTTGAACTTTTGTGTCCTGTCACATGAAATAAATGAGGGCAGCAGGCGTATCTCTGTCTGACACCGGTGAAACAGTGAGACAGACCTTGGAGCAAGGGTCTGGTTATTGCCAAACAGCAAAGAAAATATAAATTCCCGAATTACCCTGAAGAACAGTGACCTCAACGTGATCTGGGGTCAGACGCGCTACCGTTGCGCCACGAGGTCGATACAGCACATCGGAAATGTTTGACTATATGAAGGTTTCACAATACAAGGGGCTTTAAGATCCCCGCCCATTCCCACCGGGTGTCAGAAGCAGCGCTCACCTGCCAGTCACCGTGTGTTTTTTTGTTCAACTTTTGTGTTGCTTTCACGGGATTGCATCATTAATTAACCCGTCAACTTCTTTTGCACAATGAAAGAAATGCTAACTGAGGCAGAGTCGATACTTCAACCATTTTTTTCTGTGCTTTGCATAGAAACATATAAACATAAAAACATAGAAAACAGGTGCAGGATTAGGCCATTCGGCCCTTCGAGCCTGCACCACCATTCAATATGATCATGGCTGATCATTCACCTCAGTACCCCTTTCCTGCTTTCTCTCCATACCTTTGATCCCTTTAGCCGTAATGGCCACATTTAACTCCCTTTTGAATATATCTAACGAACTGGCCTCAACAACTTTCTGTGGTAGAGAATTCCACAGGTTCAGAATTCTCTGAGTGAAGAAGTTTTCCCTCATCTCGGTCCTAAATGGCTTACCCCTTGTCCTTAGACTGTGACCCCTGGTTCTGGACTTCCCCAACATCGGGAACATACTTCCTGCCTCGAACCTGTCCAATCCCATCAGACCTGTATATGTTCTATGCGATCCCTTCTCATTCTTCTAAATTCCAGTGAAGAAAAGTCTAGTTGATCCAGTCTTTCTTTACATGTCAGTCCTGCCCTCCCGGGAATCAGTCTGGTGAACCTTCGCTGCACTCCCTCAATAGCAAGAATGTCCTTCCTCAGATTAGGAAACCAAAACATTACACAATATTCCAGGTGAGGCCTCACCAAGGCCTGCGTCCGCGCACATACAGAGGCTGAATTCCAGGACATAATCGACGTATTTACTGAGGCGTATGAAAGCATGGGCCTTACGCTAAACATCCATAAGACAAAGGTCCTCCACCAGCCTGTCCTCACCGCACAGCACTGTCCCCCAGTCATCAAGATCGACGGCGCGGCCCTGGACACCATGGACCACTTCCCATATCTCGGGAGCCTCCTATCAACAAGAGCAGGCATCGACGACGAGATTCAACACGGCCTCCATGCGCAAGTGCAGCCTTCGGCCGCTTGAGGAAAAGAGTGTTTGAAGACCAGGCACTCAAAACTGCTACCAGGCTCATGGTCTACAGGGCTGTAGTAATACCTGCCCTCCTGTAAGGCTCAGAGACATGGACCATGTACAGTCGACACCTCAAGTTGCTGTAGAAATATCACCAACGATGTCTCTGCAAGATCCTACAAATCCCCTGGGAGGACAGACGCACCAACATCAACGGCCTTATTCAGGCTAACATCCCCAGCTTTGAAGCACTGACCACACTCGATCAGCTCCGCTGGGCAGGCCACATAGTCCGCATGCCAGACACGAGACTCCCAAAGCAAGTGCTCTACATGGGACTCCTTCATGGCAAACGAGCCAAAGTGGGCAGCAGAAATCTACAAGGACACACTCAAAGCCTCCCTGATAAAGTGCAACATCCCCACTGACACCCATGAGTCCCTGACCCAAGACCACCCTAAGTGGAGGAAGTGCATCCGAGAGGGCGCTGAGCATCTCGAGTCTCAACGCCGAGTGCATTCAGAAATCAAGTGTAGGCAGCAGAACCTGTCCCACCCATCCCTTCCCTCAACGACTATCTGTCCCACCTGTGATAGGGTCTGTGGCTCTAGTATTGGACTGTTCAGCCACCAAAGAACTCACTTTACGAGTGGAAGCAAGTCTTCCTCGATTCCGAGGGACTGCCAATGTAGATTCCAAAATTCATGGATCCACCAGTGTTTGGACTAACTGAAAAGGAAATTCGATTTAGGCCTATTAAACATAAAGTTTGGGATTCTGAAAAGCATATGGAAGGAATCTACAATTCTTAACCTAGTTTGGGATTTTAAAAGGCATGTTTGGGCCTGTGGGGAAAAGCTGCAGTGACAGAGGGGTGGGATTTAGAGTTTGGATATTGTAGCTCATCAGTTTGTCTGGGGGAGCTCTTTAACCATAGTCAGGCCCTCAGAAAACATTAGCATTTAAACAATCGACCACGGAAGAAACATTATCCACCCCACCCACAGGATCCAAATATCACATCCATATTCCAACACATTTTCAACATGTATAGAAATATCTGGCTCAGCTCAGACTTCCCGAAGCCAAAGCAGTGCTATTACAATGGACAAGAGTTCATCAGTTCATAAATAAGGAGTATCACCATCCCAAAGTCTATCAACAACAGATTAAAACATTTAATCAAGTCTCAGTTAGCTAGTCCGCCAAAACTTATACAAAGAAGACCACTTAAATCAATGGGCAGCAAAACTTAAACAAAAGAAACGTTAGATTTGGCACGAAGATTAAGCAGCCTCTCAGAGAATAACTGGGAGCCTATCGTACCAAGAGTAATCTATTTTTCTGACCATTACTTTGGAACAACAAGATCAAGATCGAGAGCAAACGGCGAGATAACACAGGAAGAGACATCACGACATCGGAGAAAAGAACTTCAAAAAACCAATCAGGAAAATCAACCACTAGAAAACCGGGGTCCACGCAAGTTTTCCACTCTACAATTTGTGCCTCGACTGTCCAGCAGGTAAAAATTACCGAAACAACTTAAAACCCTATTGATGACAAAGGATACTGGCTTCGGGACAATCAGAATACTTCGTCACAGACAAGGCACCGGAAGACTGGAAGGTAGATCACACCGGTTGTGGGAGAGCTGGTTGGCGGTGACATGGAAGTGTCTGCAGTGTGCGGGACCAGACTGCTTCCACACATCCACAATGAATGTCCCACCCTTTATTTGGGAAAAGTACAACTGAGAGTGGACAAGTTCCATCCCGGTCAGAGCAATCTGAAGCTTTAACTGACTGACACTCTAGTTTTGGATTGTAATGTTTGGAAGCATGTAATGCTTGTAGCTCCACACTGTGGATGTGGACGTATTGTGTTCTGCAACTGTATAGTTAATCAGGAAACAGAACAGGCTCTTTCCGGAGAGTTCCGAGAGAGCAGCCTGCATGTTAGGAAGCTGTGTGTGCTGTGTTCTGTGACGATGTCACAGGGATGTCTTGCAATATGTGCATCTATCAGTCTCTGTGGTGCAATGGATTAGTGCGTTCAGCTATTAACTGCAAGGTTGGTGGATCGTAGCCCATTCAGGGACAAAGCCTTTAATTGTTTTTCCCTGAGGATTCTGTGCCGTGCAGTTCCAGGTTGTCATTGAGCGTTTTGGCTGCACGAATATATTCCGCAACCATTGCCAGCTGTGCTGTTATCAAGTTATACCAACTGTTACTTGCATTTTCGCGTGGTTGTTCGTTGTCTCGTCGCCAATTGATACGCTCATAATAAAGAATGAAACTGAGTACTGTGAACAATGAGTAAGTATGACATTAGCTCCTTTAATAAAACTCCACAGTGCTTCTATACCGTGCTCCCAATGGATGCTGGAATCCCTTGGGACTCCAACAGGTAGGCCCTCTGGTGGTGGTGTGATACAGATCGCCAAGGGTTAAATACATAACACAAGGTGTGTACGGAAATCAAACATCAAAAGCCCTTTCATTAACCACAGGGGTTTCCTGCAATTTTCTGATCGCAAAGCGCTTTCAGTCCTTGTCCTTAAAATTGCAGATGTGGAAATTGGGGAGTTTAATGACTTTGAAAGGAGAACATTGTTGTTTGGTGCAGTTCCGTTCAGAGAAATGTTTGTGAAAGGAACGTTTTGCAGAGAGAGGGATTGAGCATTTCAGCTTGTTGCTGAACACTTCTCTCTGGGCACTGTGCTAAGCAGCAGTTTCCGTAGTGTAGAGGTTATCATGTTTGCCTCCCACGCGAAAGGTCTCTGTTTCGAGCCTGTGCGGAAACATTATTTGTGAAGCAAAAACTTGTCTGCAATAAAATTGAACAAAAGCTGTCCGGGATACATTGTCGCATGAGCAATGAACATTTTAAAACTAATCTACTCAAATAGAGAATGTGTAAAATCAGATCGGGGATAAAACTTCATCAAGGGTTAAAGTTTCACTAATTATTAAAGTTCAGTTTTTGAAATTTCGATTGTCTCTGTTCGCATTTCTTTCATTCTGCGAAACAACACTATCGGTTTCAACCATCAGATCTAAGTTGCATTTGAAACCCACAAACAACTCATTAATTATTCGCTCTTCCCCAGTTCCAGAGCTCAGAGGGTTATTGTCCATTCCTGGGATGCAAACTACCTCGGACCCGGGCCAAAGCTCCTCGTGCACCGAGCACAGGCTCAAGAAAACCCCGGGGGAGAGGATATCCCGATCACTGGGCCTTCCAGAAACACTGAACAAGCGCCCGTTCTGAAACTTTCCTGAGTAATAACTTGTAACTGAACCATGCAACAGTCAGGATGGCTGAGCGGTCTAAAGTGCTACATTCAGGTAGAAGTCTCCTCTGGCGGTGTAGATTTGAATCCCACTACTGACATTCAGTGTTTTTAATTACAAACTCATTTGTTTTGACACCACTCTGAAGTGCTTTGGGACATCCATCGAACTTCATAAAATTACTCCACTTCAATTCCAAACGGTGATATCAAATTTACTTCCCAAACCGGGAAACGATCCCGGGTGGCTGCAGCGAAAGAAATGGTTTTGTGAAGCATTGAAAGGTGCCCTCTAAATATCTCTAAATAATAGAAGATTATGGGTTCATTAATGGTGTTTTTCCGTGAAAGCAACATAAATATTAAGGAACAGTAATTGACTAACATGGGGCTCAAAGCCACGACCCTGGGATTAAGAGTCTCATGCTCCACCGACTGAGCTAGCCGGGCTTGTCAACATCTATCCTGTCAATCCCCTTCAGAATATTGTCCGTTTCAACGTGATCACCTCCCATTCTTCGAAACTCCAGAGAGTATCGGCATATTCTACACAATCTCTTATCATAGGACAGCCCTCTCATCCCAGGAATCAATCTGTTGAACCTCTGTTGCACCATCTCCAAGGCAAGTATATCCTTCCTTAGATAAGTACTATGGCCGAATATCCTGTTTTTCTGCTGATTCTAAGGTTGTATAAAAAGTTATTAAAATTCAACAGTCGCTGGGCAAATATATTTGTATTTCCGTCAGTGTGCAATACATGTGGGTACATTAATGCTGATTGAAACAATTATTCAATATTTCACCGACTTGAATTATTTTTAATCAACTTGCTCTGTAACAACGCTTTCCCTGACCGAAAATCAAACACTGACCACAGCAATGAGAGCACCAAACCCTAACCACTAGACTGCCAGGGAGCACTGTTTGTAGTTGCCCCATAGTACCGAATATATAGCCCACAGTACAAGAGTAAGGAAGTCTTGCTACAATTGTACAGGGCCCTGGTGAGACCACACCTGGAGTACTGCACACAGTTTTGGTCTCCTTATCTGAGGAAGGATGTACTTGCCGGGGAGGCGGTACAACAGAGATTCACCAGATTGATTCCTGGGATGAGAGGACTGTCTTAAGTTGAGAGATTGTGTAGAATGGGACGATACTCTCCGGTAGTTTAGAAGAATGAGAGGTGATCTCATTGAAACACACAATATTCTGAAGGGGATTTTCAGGGTAGATGCTGAGAGGTTGTTTCCCCCGGGTTGGAGTATCTAGAACCAGGGGGCACAGTCTCAGGTTAAGGGGTCGGCCATTTAAGACAGAGATGAGGAGGAATTTCTTCACTCAGAGGGTTATGAATCTGTGGAATTCTCTGCTCCACAGGCCTGCGGATGCTGAGTTTCTGAATATATTCAAGGCTGCGTTAGATAGATTTTTGGAGTCTCGGGGAATCAAGGGATCGGGAGATCGAGCGGGAAAATGGAGTTGAGATCGACGATGAGTCATGATCTTATTGAATGGTGGAGCAGGCTTGAGGAGCCGTATGGCCTACTACTGCTCCGATTTCTTATGTTGTTACCTGTGCTGGCTCTGTGAAAGAAATTTCCAATTAGTCCCATTCCCCAGCACCCTGCAAATGTTTCTTATTCAACTATATTTCCCAATTGGAAAGTTAATTTTAAATCTGCTTCCAAAACTGTGTCAGGCAGAAAAATATTCACATTAATTTTATACAGCCCCATTTTCGACATTACTTTCCCTGCTTTGCATGTCATGCGTGGGCAAATGCATGGCAGATGAAGTATGATGTGGATAAATGTGAGGTTATCCACTTTGGTGGTAAAAACAGAGAGACAGACTATTATCTGAATGGTGACAGATTAGGAAAAGGGGAGGTGCAATGAGACCTGGGTGTCATGGTACATCAGTCATTGAAGGTTGGCATGCAGGTACAGCAGGCGGTTAAGAAAGCAAATGGCATGTTGGCCTTCATACCGAGGGGATTTATGTATAGGGGCAGGGAGGTGTTACTACAGATGTACAGGGCCTTGGTGAGGCCGAACCTGGAGTATTGTGTACAGTTTTAGTCTCATAAATTCAGGAAAGACATTCTTGCTATTGAGGGAGTACAGTGAAGGTTCACCAGACTGATTCCCGGGATGGCGGTCATCCCCCTGCAAAACAGATACACTGCTTAGGGTACTGTTGAGGGGGATGACTCATCAGGGGAGGGCAGCAGCAGCCAAGTTCATGGCACCGTGGCTGGCTCTGCTGCACAGGAGGGCAGGAAAAAGAGTGGGAGAGCAATAGTGATTGGGGATTCAATGGTGAGGGGAATAGATAGGCGTTTCTGCGGCCGCAACCGAGACTCCAGGATAGTATGTTGCCTCCCTGGTGCAAGGGTCAAGGATGTCTCGGAGCGGGTGCAGGACATTCTAAAAAGGGAGGGAGAACAGCCAGTTGTCGTGGTGCACATTGGTACCAGCGACATAGGTAAAAAGAGGGATGAGGTACTACGAAACGAATTTAAGGAGCTAGGAGCTAAATTAAAAAGTAGGACCTCAAAAGTAGTAATCTCGGGATTGCTACCAGTGCCACGTGATAGTCAGAGTAGGAATCGTAGGATAGCGCAGATGAATACGTGGCTTGAGCAGTGGTGCAACAGGGAGGGATTCAAATTCCTGGGGCATTGGAACCGGTTCTGGGGGAGGTGGGACCAGTACAAACCGGACGGTCTGCACCTGGGCAGGACCGGAACCAATGTCCTCGGGCGAGTGTTTGCTAGTGCTGTTGGGGAGGATTTAAACTGATATGGCAGGGGGATGGGAACCAATGCAGGGAGACAGAAGGAAACAAAAAGGAGGCAAAAGCAAAAGACAGAAAGGAGATGAGGAAAAGTGGAGGGCAGAGAAACCCAAGGCAAAGAACAAAAAGGGCCACTGTACAGCAAAATTCTAAAAAGGACAAAGGGTGTTAAAAGAACAAGCCTGAAGGCTTTGTGTCTTAATGCAAGGAGTATCCGCAATAAAGTGGATGAATTAACTGTGCAAATAGATGTTAACAAATATGATGTGAATGGGATTACGGAGACGTGGCTACAGGATGATCAGGGCTGGGAAGTCAACATCCAGGGGTATTCAACATTCAGGAAAGATAGAATAAAAGGAAAAGGAGGTGGGGTAGCATTGCTGGTTAAGGAGCAAATTAAGGCAATAGTTCGGAAGGACATTAGCTTGGATGATGTGGAATCTAAATGGGTAGAGCTGCAGAATACCAAAGGACAAAAAACGTTAGTGGGAGTTGTGTACAGACCTCCAAACAGTAGTAGTGATGTTGGGGAGGGCATCAAACATGAAATTAGGGGTGCGTGCAATAAAGGTGCAGCAGTTATAATGGGTGACTTTAATATGCACATAGATTGGGTTAACCAAACTGGAAGCAATACGGTAGAGGAGGATTTCCTGGAGTGCATAAGGGATGGTTTTTTAGACCAATATGTCGAGGAACCAACTAGGGGGGAGGCCATCTTCGACTGGGTGTTGTGTAAGGAGAGAGGATTAATTAGCAATCTCGTTGTGCGAGGCCCCTTGGGGAAGAGTGACCATAATATGGTGGAATTCTGCATTAGGATGGAGAATGAAACAGTTAATTCAGAGACCATGGTCCAGAACTTAAAGAAGGGTAACTTTGAAGGTATGAGGCGTGAATAGGCTAGGATAGATTGGCGAATGATACTGAAGGGGTTGACTGTGGATGGGCAATGGCAGATATTTAGAGACCGCATGGATGAACTACAACAATTGTACATTCCTGTCTGTCGTAAAAATAAAAAAGGGAATGTGGCTCAACCGTGGCTATCAAGGGAAATCAGGGATACCATTAAAGCCAAGGAAGTGGCATACAAATTGGCCAGAAATAGCAGAGAACCCGGGGACTGGGAGAAATTTAGAACTCAGCAGAGGAGGACAAAGGATTTGATTAGGGCAGGGAAAATGGAGTACGAGAGGAAGCTTGCAGGGAACATTAAGACGGATTGCAAAAGTTTCTATAGATATGTAAAGAGAAAAAGGTTAGTAAAGACAAACGTCGGTCCCCTGCAGTCAGAATCAGGGGAAGTCATAACGGGGACCAAAGAAATGGCGGACCAATTGAACAAGTACTTTGGTTCGGTATTCACTGAGGAGGACACAAACAACCTGCCGGATATAAAAGGGGTCGGAGGGTCTAGTAAGGAGGAGGAACTAAGGGAAATCCTTATTAGTCGGGAAATTGTGTTGGGGAAATTGATGGGATTGAAGGCCGATAAATCCCCAGGGCCTGATGGACTGCATCCCAGAGTACTTAAGGAGTTGGCCTTGGAAATAGTGGATGCATTGACAGTCATGTTCCAACATTCCATTGACTCTGGATCAGTTCCTATGAAGTGGAGGGTAGCCAATGTAACCTCACTTTTTAAAAAAGGAGGGAGAGAGAAAACAGGGAATTACAGACCGGTCAGCCTGACATCGGTAGTGGGTAAAATGATGGAATCAATTATTAAGGATGTCATCGCAGTGCATTTGGAAAGAGGTAATATGATAGGTCCAAGTCAGCATGGATTTGTGAAAGGGAAATCATGCTTTACAAATCTTCTGGAATTTTTTGAGGATGTTTCCAGCAGAGTGGACAAGGGAGAACCAGTCGATGTGGTATATTTGGACTTTCAGAAGGCTTTCGACAAGGTCCCACACAAGAGATTAATGTGCAAAGTTAAAGCACATGGGATTGGGGGT
Organism: Pristiophorus japonicus; assembly: GCF_044704955.1. Lineage (NCBI taxonomy): Eukaryota > Metazoa > Chordata > Chondrichthyes > Pristiophoridae > Pristiophorus > Pristiophorus japonicus. Next base: position 1,293,844 of record NW_027251144.1, read on the forward strand.
AGTGTGCTGACATGGATTGAGAACTGGTTGTCAGACAGGAAGCAATGAGTAGGAGTAAATGGGGACTTTTCAGAATGGCAGGCAGTGACTAGTGGGGTACCGCAAGGTTCTGTGCTGGGGCCCCAGCTGTTTACACTGTACATTAATGATTTAGACGAGGGGATTAAATGTAGTATCTCCAAATTTGCGCATGACACTAAGTTGGGTGGCAGTGTGAGCTGCAAGGAGGATTCTATGAAGCTGCAGAGCGACTTGGATAGGTTAGGTGAGTGGGCAAATGCATGGCAGATGAAGTATAATGTGGATAAATGTGAGGTTATCCACTTTGGTGGTAAAAACAGAGAGACAGACTATTATCTGAATGGTGACAGATTAGGAAAAGGAGAGGTGCAACGAGACCTGGGTGTCATGGTACATCAGTCATTGAAGGTTGGCATGCAGGTACAGCAGGCGGTTAAGAAAGCAAATGGCATGTTGGCCTTCATAGCGAGGGGATTTGAGTACAAGGGCAGGGAGGTGTTGCTACAATTGTACAGGGCCTTGGTGAGTCCACACCTGCAGTATTGTGTACAGTTTTGGTCTCCTAACCGGAGGAAGGACATTCTTGCTATTAAGGGAGTGCAGCGAAGGTTCACCAGACTGATTCCCGGGATGGCGGGTCTGACCTATCAAGAAAGACTGGATCAACTGGGCTTGTATTCACTGGAGTTCAGAAGAATGAGAGGGGACCTCATAGAAACGTTTAAAATTCTGACGGGGTTAGACAGGTTAGATGCAGGAAGAATGTTCCCAATGTTGGGGAAGTCCAGAACCAGGGGACACAGTCTAAGGATAAGGGGGAAGCCATTTAGGACTGAGATGAGGAGGAATTTCTTCACCCAGAGAGTGGTGAACCTGTGGAATTCTCTACCACAGAAAGTTGTTGAGGCCAATTCACTAAATATATTCAAAAAGGAGTTAGATGAAGTCCTTACTACTAGGGGAATCAAGGGGTATGGTGAGAAAGCTGGAATGGGGTACTGAAGTTGCATGTTCAGCCATGAACTCATTGAATGGCGGTGCAGGCTAGAAGGGCCGAATGGCCTACTCCTGCACCTATTTTCTATGTTTCTATGTTTCTATATCAAGAAAGACTGGATCAACTGGGTTGTATTCACTGGAGTTCAGAAGAATGAGAGGGGATCTCAGAAACATTTAATATTCTGACGAGGTTCGACAGGTTAGATGCAGGAAGAATGTTTCCAATGTTGAGGAAGTCCAGAACCAGGGGTCACAGTCTAAGGATAAGGGGTAAGCCATTTTGGACCGAGATGAGGAGAAACCTCTTCACCCAGATAGTGGTGAACCTGTGAAATTCTCTACCACAGAAAGTTGTTGAGGCCAATTCACTAAATATATTCAAAAACGAGTTAGATGTAGTCCATACTACTAGGGGGATCAAGGGGTATAGCGAGAAAGCAGAAATGGGGTACTGAAGTTGCATGTTCAGTCATGAACTCATTGAATGGGGGTGCAGGCTCAAAGGGCCGAATGGCCTACTCCTGCACCTATTTTCTATGTTTCTATTTTTCTGTGAATTATTATCTTGTCTCATTTTGCACACTGCATTTTAGGACATTGCTTTAAAATGTTTGGTGCCTGTGACACCAGCCATTGTTAGATTTAGTCACACACCATCCTGACTTGGAAATATATCGGTCGTTCCTTCATCGTCAATGGGTTAAAAGTCTCGAACTCCCTCCCTAACAGCTCTGTGGGAGCACCTTCACCACACGGACTGCAGCAGTTCAAGATGGTGGCTCACCACCACCTTCTCAAGGGCAATTAGGGTTGGGCAATAAATTCTGGCCTTGCCAGTGACACCCAGATCCTGTGAATTAATATAATAAAACACCATTTTAGGAGTCTGGTTCTAAATATTCTTTGCTGACGACACCAGGAATCTGGGGCAACTTTTGTCAAATTGGGCTCAAAACTGGAGCGGTAATTCCTACCGTACACAGAAAATAGAATCAGTATTAAAGATAAAATCACATGGTGCTCATTTTCAGAATCAACGCAGTAAGATTTGAAATAAAGTGAAAGAATTTCACAGTGAAAGGATTTGGAAATTAAATGTGACTTGTATTTCGCTCTTTAATTAAACTTTGTGGCGTCTGTCTGCCATTCATGTCTCTGTTGAATAAGGAAGGAGGGGTTTGACATTGACCAGACTGCACTGTTCCTGATATTTGTGGGCTCATCGTTTATAATGAGATGTTTCTTAACTATTGGTCAGTGCCCACTTTAGCTCAGCCGTTGCTTCGTAGTACCAACTTTGTGAAACGTTTGAATTTGTCTTAATGCACTTGCTGCCTGGTGTTTTTGTTGTCATTTTCAATCCCCTTCTTTCGCACTGAAACAAATTGTAACCGTGTTTTTAAATTAGCAGTGCGAGATTTTTGCAGTGCATATTTAAATGCTTCACAAAACCTTTCCAATCACTTCAGTTATCAGGGTTCGATTCCCAGTTAGGGAAGTAATTTTGCTACCACTAAGTGAAGTAATTTAATTAAATTACATAGATGACTCAAAGCACTTCAGACTGGTGTCAAAACAAATGCGTTGATAATTAGAAATAAGGAATGTCAGAAGTTGGACTTGAGTTTCTGGGATGGAGTATAAATAACCCCTGTGCACTGGAACTGGGAAGGGTGAATAATTAATGAGCTATTTCCGGGTTTGAAATGCGGCTTAGATCTGCTGGTATGAACCGATAGCATTGTTGAGCAGAATGAAAGAAATGCTAACATGATCACTGAGGGTCAGTCGAAACTTCAACAACTTCATTTTAATAATTTGTGAAACTTTAATCATTGAGGAAGTTTTATTCCCTTTCTGATTTTACACACTCTGTATGTTAGGAGACTGGTTTTAAATGTTCATTGTTCATCATGGAATCAGAGAAGTTTACAGGACGGAAGGAGGCCATTGTCGCATGAGCAATGGACATTGAAAAACAGTTTTTGGTACAAAAATAACATTTTCATTTGGGGTCAAACCAAGGTGTGAGGCGAATATGATAACCGCTTCACTAAGGAAACCGCTGCTTAGTGAAGTACCCAAAGAGAAGTGATCAGCGACAAGCTGAAATGCTGAATCTGTTTCTGCAAAAAATTCCTTTAACAAACATTTCTCTGACCGAAACTGCACAAAACAAAAATGCTCCTTTCAAATGTGCGAATTATTTTCGTTATACTTTTATTTTGCTTTCATGAGGTAACATAATTAATGAATCGATAATCTTCTTTTGCACAATGAAAGAAATGCTAACTGAGAGAAAGTCATCCATCAATAATTTGTTCTGTGCTCTGCATGTTTGTAATGTCGCCAAGTTTGCTGATGATACAAAGATAGGTGGGAAAGCAAGTTGTGAGGAGGACACAAACAATCTGCAAAGCGATATTGATAGGCTCAGTGGGTGGGCAGAAATTTGTCAGATGGAGTATAATGTGAGAAATATGAGGTTATCCACTGTGGTAGCAAAAAAAATAATAAAAAATCAAATAATTATTTAAATGGGGAGAGATTACGAAATGCTGTGGTGCAGAGGGACCTGGGGGTCCTTGTACATGAAACACAAAAGGTTAGTATGCAGGTACAGCAAGTAATTAGGAAGGCCAATGGAATGTTATTCTTAATTACAAGGGGGATGGAGTATAAAAGCAGGGAAATCCTGCTACAACTGTACAATTGTGAGACCACCAATTGCAGAAGCTCGAAAGGAATATAAGAAGTGCAGGGGTGCAATTAAAAAATATATCAGGAAAGCAAAGAGAGAGCATGAAAGAATGTTGACAAGTAAAATCAGGAAAAACACAAACACAAAGACATTAAGTGTAAGAGGATAATGAGAGAAAGTGTTGAGCCTATTAGAGACCACAAAGGAAATCTGTGTGTGGAGGCAGAAGACATGGCTATGATTCTTAATCGATACTTTGCCTCTTTTTCGCAAAAGAGAGGGGCTGTTGATGTAGCACTTCAAAGACCGGACCTTGTCCGGGTGAAATGTGCCCGCACTGTCTCAGTTGCTTTTCTACCGAGACTACCTCTGGTTCTTCCAATGAGTCGAGTCGAGTAGGTCTTAATTCAACATCAGCTCTTTATTTCTCCAGCATATGCACGATGTTTTATAAATATATTAAGAGCAAGAGGATAACTAAAGAAAGGGTGGGGCCTATTAGATACCATGAGGGTAATCGGTGTGTGGAGGCGGAAGATGTGGAGATGGTTCTCAATGAATACTTTGCGTCTGTTTTCACAAAAGAGAGGGGCGATGCAGACACTACTATCGAGGAGAAGAAATGTGAAATATCAGATGAAATAAACATAGTGAGAGATGAGGTATTAAGGGATTTAGCAGCTCTGAAAGTGGATATCCCCAGGCCTGGATGAAATGCATCCCAGGCTGTTAAGTGAAGCAAAAGAGGAAATAGCAGAGGCTTTGACCATCGTTTTCCAATCCTCTCTAGTTTCAGGTGTGGTGCCAGAGGATTGGAGGGCAGCTAACGTTTTATCTTTGTTTAAGAAGGAAGAAAGGGATAGACCGAGTTATTACAGGCCAGTTAGCCTAACCTCGGTGGTGGGTAAATTATTGGAAAAAACCTAAAGGACAGGATAAATCTTCACTTAGAAAGACACGGATTCATCAACGACAGTCAGTACAGATTTGTTAAGGGAAGGTCGTGTCTGACTAACTTGATTGAATTTTTTGGGGTGGTAAACAGGAGGGTCGATGAAGGCAAAGCATATGATGTAGTGTGTATGGATTGTAGCAAAGCTTTTGATAAGGTCCCACATGGCAGACTGGTCACAAAAGTAAAAGCCCATGGAATCCAGGGCAAAGTGGCAAGTTGGATCCAAAACTGGCTCGGAGGCAGGAAGCAAAGTGTAATGGTTGATGGGTGTTTTGAGACTAGAAAGATGTTTCCAGTGGGTTTCCGCAGGGCTCAGTACTCGGACCCTTGCTTTTTGTGATTTACATCAATGATCTACACTTGAATATAGGGGTTATGATTCAGAAGTTTGCAGATGATACTAAAATCTGCGGTGTGGTTGATAATGAAGAAGAAAGCTGCGGAATGCAGGAGGAAATCAATCATCTGGTCAGGTGGGCAGAACAGTGGCAAATGGAGTTTAATCTGGAGAAGTGTGTGGTCATGCATTTTGGGAGGGCTAACAAGGAAAGGGAATATACATTAAATGGTAGGACACTGAGAAGTGCAGAGGAACAAAGGGACATAAGAACACAAGAACATAAGACATAGGAGCAGGAGTAGGCCATACGGCCCCTCGAGCCTGCTCCACCATTTAATATGATCATGGCTGCACCGATCATGGACTGGGTCCACTTACCTGCCCGCTCCACATAACCCCTTATTCCCTTATCGTTTAAGAAATTGTCTACATCTGTCTTAAATTTATTCAACGACCCAGCTTCCACAGCTCTCTGAGGCAGCGAATTCCACAGATTTACAACCCTCTGAGAGAAGAAATTTCTCCTCATCTCAGTTTTCAATGGGCGGCCCCTTATTCTAAGATTATGCCTCCTAGTTCTAGTCTCCCCAATCAGTGGAAACATCCTCTCTGCATCCATCTTGTCAAGCACCCTCATAATCTTATACGTTTCGATAAGGTCACCTCTCATTCTTCTGAATTCCAATGAGTAGAGGCCCAACCTACTCAACCTTTCCTCATAAGTCAACCCCCTCATCTCCGGAATCAACCTAGTGAACCTTCTCTGAACTGCCTCCAAAGCAAGTATATCCTTTCGTAAATATGGAAACCAAAACTGCACGCAGTATTCCACGTGTGGCCTCACCAATACCCTGTATAACTACAGCAAGACTTCCCTGCTTTTATACTCCATCTCCTTTGCAATAAAGGACAAGATTCCATTGGCTTTCCTGATCATAAATTTAATTTAAGACAGAGCTAGACAGTTTCTTAACTGATAAGGAAATAAGGGGTTATGGGGAGCAGGCACAGAAGTGGACCTGAGCCCATGTTCGGATCAGTCATGATCGTATTAAATGGAGGAGCAGGCTCGAGGGGCCGTATCGCCTACTCCTGCTCCTATTTCTTATGTTATGTTCTCATCACTTGCTGTACCTGCATACTAACCTTTTGTGTTTCATGCAAAATTACCACAGGTCCCACTGTACTGCAGCACTTTGCAATCTTTCTCCACTTAAATAATAACTTGCTCTTTGATTTTTTTTCTGCCAATGTTCATAACCTCACACTTTCCAACATAGTACTCCATCTGCCAAATGTTTGCTCACTCACTTAGCCTGTTTATGTCCTTTTGAAGATTTTTTGTATCCTCGTCACACATTGCTTTTCCTCCCATCTTTGTATCATCAGCATACTTGGCAATGTTACACTCGATCCCTTTTCCCAAGTCATTAATATAGATTGTAAATGTTGGGGCCCCAGCATCGATCCCTGCGGCATCCAACTAATTACTGATTGCCAAACCGAGAATAAACCATTTATCCCGACTCTCTGTATTCTGTTAGTTAGCCAATCCTCCATCCATGCTAATATATTGCCCCCAACCCCGTGAAATTTTATCTTGTGCAGTAACCTTTTATGTGGCACCTTGTCAAAATGCTTTCTCGAAGTCAAAATACATCACATCCACGAGTTCCCTTTATCCTCCCTGTTCATTACATCCTCAAAGAATTAATAATTGCTGTAATCACCATGAATACCTCTACATTCTGTGATAGACAGAGCTTACAGACTATCTGGCTTCTCCTGCCCTTTGCCGGGCACGTGTTCCGGGTTTAATTTTACAAACTGGGTGAGTTTGCTGATCGCGGGGAGACAGTAGGAGCCTCTGTGGCCCCACTGTGAGGATGTGGAAGTGAACACGGTGGTTGGGTGATCCGTGACATGTCTGTAAAGGGCAGCGGAGGAGAAGGATTGTGAGCTTTCAGTGTGGGACAGAAGTTGTTTCAGGTGAGCCAACACATTCCTGATCAGCACAGAGGGAGCTCACTGGTCAGCTCCCCTTTGTTGCGCGTGCGGTGCCAGAGATTTCTGCAGCACAGCGGTTATCACGTTTTCTTTACATGAGACAGGACCCTGGTTCAATCCTGGCCACGAACTTTATTTTTAAACTTGCTATAGAGGAACAATCAGAGGCGAGTTTATTCTCCTGGCAAATGCTGCCTGATCTGCTGAGATTTCCAGCATTTGCTGTTTTTATTTGCTATTTATTCTCCTGGCAAAAGGGCTCCCTTATTCCTTTATTGCTCTTTATTTCACTTCAATAAATAGATAACTTTCAGTGAGAGAAATCGGATCCACCGGTGACCTTTCGTGTGTGAGGCCAACGTGATATCCGCTACACTGCAACCAATCAAAGAGTGAGAAACCACTGAATTTTAAGGATGAGCTCACAAATATCAGGGGCGGTGCAGTCTGGTCAACGTCAAACCCTCCTTTCTTATTCAGCAGAGGCATGAACGGGAGTCAGATGCCACAAAGTTAAATTAAAGACATAAATACAAGTAACACTTGCAAATATTTTCATTGCAAAATTCTTTCACTTTATTTGAAATCCTACTGCATTGAATCTGAAAATGAGCACCGTGGGATTTTATTCTCACTACTGATTCTATTTTCTGTGCACGGTAGGATTAACCGGTGCTGTTAAATTTGACAAAAGTTACCCCAGATTCCTGGTGTTATCGGCAATGAAGGTTTTGAAACAGAATCCTAAAATACAGTGTGTAAAATGGGTTAATATGCAGAAGAACATAATAACATAAGAAATAGGAGCAGGAGTCGGCCATACGCCCCTCGAGCCTGCTCCGCCATTTAATATGATCATGGCCGATGCGATCATGGACTCAGGTCCACTTCTCTGCCCGCTCCCCAAAGCACAGGACAAATGATTGAAGTATCTGACTGTCCCTCAGTTAGCATTTCTTTCATTGTGCAAAAGAAGGTGAGGGGTTAATTAATGATGCTTTCCCGTGAAAGCAACACAAATGTTTCAGAAAAAAACATACAGTGACTGGCAGGTGAGCGCTGCTTCTGACACCTGGTGGGAATGGGCGGGATTTTAAAGCCACTTGTATTGTGAAACCTTCATATAGACGAACATCCCACACTTTCTGTGTAGACCTCGTGGCGCAATGGTAGCGTGTCTGACTCCAGATCAGAAGGTTGCGTGTTCAAATCATGTCGGAGTCACTGTATTTTTGGAAATTGTTCTTCCAGAATTAATATTTTCTTAGCTGTTTGGCAATAACCAGACCCTTGCTCCAAGGTCTGTCTCACTCTTTCCCTGGTGTCAGCTGCTGCCAAATTTATTTCATGTGACAGGACACAACAGTTCACAATCAACCTGCCGGTGGCCACACCTCGCACTGAATAGTCAGGATGGCCGAGCGGTCTAAGGTGCTGTTCGCAGTCTCCTCTGGAGGTGTGGATTTGAATCTGACATTTCTTACTTTTAATCATTAAGTGAAACTCATTGTTTGACACCACGACTAACTCCGAAAAACTGGGATTCAGCAGTTCACCTGCTCGCTTCACATTTCCGTCTGACCTGGTGCTGAAAGTGGAGATGTTTCCACAGTGTCGCGGTTCACATGTTTGCCTCACAAGTGAAAGCTCACTGGGCGGGAATGTTTTCTGTAGCTTTCTCCTCATGCATGCTCAGGGGCGAGTTTGTTCTCCAGTGAAAGGTCATAAGATCATAAGTATGGAAGGATTCGGGGCCGGAGTAGGACATTCGGCCCCACAAGCCTGGTCCACTATTGAAGAAGATCCTGGCAGTTCCTCGACAGCAAGTTTAAACATCTGGTTATGTTCCTAACATCATTTGAACCGCAGTGTTTCCGTAGCGTCGTTGTTATCACGTTCGCTTCACACGCGAAAGGATCCCGGGCGGAACGTGATTTTTGAGACTATTTTTGCTGTGAAATAAATTGAACAAAAGTCGCCCCAGATTCCTTGTCACATGAGCAATAAACATTTTAAACCAGTCTCCTAAATACAGAGTGTTATGTCTTGAATAAAGAATCTGACCAGATACTGCAAACTGAAAGTAAGGTGTGACCGTCGTCCTTTATTACAAGTCTCCAGTGTGCCTCTCCAACCTGTGAGGCCTCCTGGTGTACAGTGCTCCCAAGTGATTGTGGGATCCCTTGGGACTCCAGTGGATGAGCCCTCTGATGGTTAAACAAGGTATTTACAGGTTTATATATGTAACAACACTCCCCCCGCACCGCTCCCCCCGCCTCCCCAAAGTCAGCAGTGTAACTATTTACAATTTGAGTCAATCTGTGGCCTTCCTTTCCCTGGTTGAACGTCTCAGTGCAAATGCTGGTTTTGGTGAGTCATTTGTTGGGCCCTCGCTGGCCTGCTGGGCGTGGTGAGTCCTGCTGGGCTGCTGCGGGTGATGGGTTCTGCTTCGTGGTCAACCGCTGGGTTGATTGCCACTTGTGTGTGTGTTGGAGTAGCGAAAAATGTAGAGTCTATTGTGGGTTGTTCTGGATAGTCCGTTAATCTGAGTTTGGTTTGGTCCAAGTGTTTCCTGCAGGTGAGTCCATATGAAAGTTTGACCAGGAACACCCTACTCCCCTCTTTGGCCACGACAGTGCTGGGAAGCCACTTGGGACCTTGTCTATAGTTCAACAGAAATACAGGATCATTAATCTCGATTTCACGTGACACATTTGCTTGATCATGATATGTATTCTCTTGAAGCCGCCTGCTCTCTACCTGTTTGTGTAGATCAGGGTGGACTAACGAGAGCCTTGTCTTAAGTGCCCTTTTCATGAGCAGTTCCGCGGAGGGAACATAGAAACATAGAAACATAGAAACATAGAAAATAGGTGCAGGAGTAGGCCATTCGGCCCTTCTAGCCTGCACCGCCATTCAATGAGTTCATGGCTGAACATTCAACTTCAGTACCCCATTCCTGCTTTCTCGCCATACCCCTTGATCCCCCTAGCAGTAAGGACCTCAATAGAGCGCCAATAGAACCCCAGTGAGCGAGTGGGGTCTTGTGCGGTAACTAAGCAGGACTCGGTATAGGTGACTCTGCAGTGAGCCCTCAGTTACCCTCTTCAAGCTCTGCTTGATTGCTGCACTGCTCTCTCTGTCTAACCATTGGATGTTGGTTTAAACGGGGCAGATGTGACATGTTTGATCCCATTGCGTGTCATGAACTCTTTGAACTCAGCACTGGTGAAGCACAGCCCATTGTCACTGACAAGAACGTTAGGCAGGCCGTGCATGGCAAACATGATCCGCAAGCTTTCAATGGTGGCAGCGGACATCATCTCACATTCAATCCACTTGGAGTACGCATCTACAACCACAAGGAACATTTTACCCAAGAACGGGCCTGCATAGTCGACGTGTACCCTAGACCACGGTTTGGAGGGCCAAGACCAAAAACTTAGCAGCGCCTCCCTGGGTACATTGCTTAACTGCGAACATGTATTACATCTGTGAACGCAGGACTCTAAGTCCGCATCGATACCGGGCCACCACATGTGGGATCTGGCTATCGCTTTCGTCATTACAATGCCTGGGTGTGTACTGTGGAGATCACTAATGAAAGTGTCCCTGCCCTTTATTGACACCACTACTTGATACAGTCTGCCTGTATGGACATTTTATCTCTGCGCCGCTGGTACGGCTTTATTTCTTCCTGCATCTCTAACGGAACACCAGACCAACTCCCGTGGAGCACACAGTTTTTTACTAAGGACAATGAGGGATCCTGGCTCATCTCGGTTCTAATCTGTCGGGCGGTAACAGGTGATTGCTCACTCTCGAATGCTTCCATTACCATAACTAAATCTGGGGGCTGTGCCATCTCCACCCCTGTGGTGGGCAATGGCAGCCTACTGAGAGCATCGGCACAGTTTTCTATGCCTGGTCTGTGGCGGATGGCGTAGTTGTATGCGGACAATGTGGGCGCCCATCTCTGGATGAGAACCGATGCATCTGTATTTATCCCCTTACTTTCAGAAAAGAGGGATATAAGTGGCTTATGGTCAGTTTCCAAATCAAATTTGAGCCCAAACAGATATTGATGCATTTTTTTTACTCCATAAACACATGTTCACACTTCTTTTTCGATCATGCTGTAGGCCCTCTCAGCCATAGACAGACTCCTGGATGTATAAGTAACCAGTTGCAATTTCCCAGATTCATGAGCTTGATGCAATACACACTCAACATCGTATGACGACGCATCACATGCTAGCACCAAACGCTTACATGCATCATACAGCACAAGCAATTTGGTTGAGTATAACAGTTTTCTAGCTTTTACAACGGCATTTTCTTGGCTTTTACCCCATACCCATTCGTTTTGTTTGTGCAGTAAAGTGTGCAGTGGTTCTAACAGTGTTCTGAGACCCGGTAAGAAGTTACGAAAGTCGTTCAGGAGTCCTGGAAATGACCGCAGCTCCGTCACGTTCTGTGGCCTTGGTGTGTTGTCGATTGCCTCCATCTACGAATCGGTGGGCCTGATGCTGTCCGCCGCAATTCTTCTCCCCAGGAACTCCACTTCAGGCGCCAGGACAACGCACTTCGAGCATTTTAACCTTTGCCCCACGCGATTAAATCGACTAAGAACCTCCTCCAGGTTCTGCAGATGCTCATCTGTGTTCCGACCTGTAACCAAGATGTTGTCCTGGAAGACCACGGTGCGCGGGACCGAATTCAGTAAGCTTTCCATGTTTCTCTGGAATATCGCCGCGGCTGATCGAATCCGAAATGGGCATCTGTTGTGAATGAAGAGACCTTTGTGCGTGTTGATGCAGGTGAGGCCCTTCGATGATTCCTCCAGCTGCTGCGTCATGTAGGCTGAGGTCAAGTCCAGCTTCGAGAACGTCTTTCCTCCACCAGCGTCGCAAAAAGGTTGTCTGCATTTGGTAGTGGGTATTGATCCTGAAGGGAGAAACATTTGATAGTTACTTTGTAATCACCACAGAATCTGACGGTGCCTTCACCCTTGAGGACTGGAACAATCGGACTGGTCCGCTCGTTGAATTCGATCGGCAAAATGATGCCCTCTCGTTGCAGCCTGTCCAGCTCGATCTCCACCCTCTCTCTCATCATGTACGGTACTGCTCTCGCTTTGTGATGGATAGGTCGCGCCCCGGGGAATTAGGTGGATCTGCACTTTTGCTCTTTGGAACTTCACGATGCCTGGTTCGATCAACGAGGGGAATTTGTTTAAGACCTGGGCAGACGAAATGTTGTCGATGGGCGAGAGCACTCGGATGTCGTTCCACTTCCAGCGTATATTCCCCAGCCAGCTCCTGCCGAGCAGCGTGGGGCCATCGCCCGGTACCACCCAGAGTGGTAACTTGTGTATCGCTCCATCGTAGGAGACCTTTACAGTAGCACTGCCGATTACGGGAATCAGTTCATTTGTGTAAGTTCTCAGTTTGGTGCGAATGGGAGTCAGGACTGGCCTTGAGGCCTTGCTGCACCACAATTTATCGAAAGTCTTTCTGCTCATAATGGACTGTCTCGCGCCCATGTCTCGCTCCATTGACACCGGGAGTCCATTTAGCTCAACCTTCAGCATTATCGGGGGCACTTTGTGGTAAATGTATGCACCCCATATACCTCTACCTCCTCGGTCTGATGCTCTGGTTCGCTGTGATCTGCCGTGGATCTGCCCTCCTCTGCAACATGGTGGTTTGCAGGATTAGCAGGGTTTGCAGCTTGCCTGCACATTCGTTGCAGGTGTCCCATTGTTCCACAGCCCTTGCAAACGTATCCTTTGAAGCGGCATGAATGGAAATGATGATCACCCCCGCAGCGGCAACAAGGTGTTAATGGCGTAGCATTCATCGCCCTTGATGGTGGACTCTGAGACATCTGCAGACGTACAGCTGCAGGCATGTGAGGCCTGCCCTGTACGTAACGATTTGAAAACAACATTACTTTGTTCACAGTACTTGTACAGCACTCGTGTGCTGAGAGATTTTTTGGTATTATCACTGGTGGCGATGAACGCTTGGGCTATCGCTATGGCTTTACTCAAGGTTGGGGTCTCGACTGTCAAAATTAGTTTACGAAGTATTTCTTCATGGCCAATGCCAAGTACAAAGAAGTCCCTGAGCATGTGCTCCAAATGTCCTTCAAATTCCAAATGCCTGCAAGATGTCTTTGCTCGATGACATCGCTCGCCACTTCCTGGCCTTCAGACCTTTTGCACATGTCGAACCGGAACCTCGCCATCAGAACGCTTTCCTTCAGGTTAAGATGCTCCCGGACCAGTGTGCACAAATCAACATACGATTTCTCTGTGCGTTTCGCTGGAGCAAGCAGCTTTTGTATGAGGCCATAAGATGGTGCCCCGCAAACAGTGAGGTGAATCGCCCTTCCTTTGGCAGCATTCGCTTCTCCTTCCAGCTCGCTGGCTATGAAGTATTGGTCGAGTCGCTCCACTAAGGTTTCCCAATCATCTCCCTCCGAAAATTTCTCCAGGATGCCCATTGGTCTCTGCATCGTTGCGGTGGGGTTCGTCATCTGTATCTCATCGCCAGTTGTAGTGCATGACTAAAGAGTCTGACCAGATACTGTGAGCTCAAAGTAATTTGTGACCGTAGTCTTTTCTTGCAGGTCTCCAGAGTGCTTCTCCAGCCTGTGAGGCCTCCTTAAGTGCAAGTGCTCCCAAGGGATTGTGGGATCTCTTGGGACTCCAGGGGATGAGCCCTCTGGTGCTTAAACAAGGTTTTCACAGGTTGACATACATAACACTTGTTTGCATAAGTTCCATGCAAATTGAAAGGGCTCATTCGGTATTTAAACGTGGAATCTCTCGCAAATTGCCATTAACAGCCTTGAAGTGAGAATCATACCCCGGACCAACGAAACAACTGCTTGACAAGAATGGCGATAAAGTGTAACCATTAGAAAAGCATGTTATTGTGTGTATCTATTCTTTGTAGCCGGAGCACATGAGACCGAATCAGTGACTTTGCTTTTTCGACCTGTCTTCTGAAGCGCCGCACGGTCCCACTCCGACAGTCAATGAGCTGTTGGGACGTTAGTGTATCCAAGCTGTGGGTGGCCACCCCGAGCGCAGCAGAGGGGTTTCTGCATTAGTTCTGGGTGGGGACAGTATCTTTCCCCTTCTCTCTTCCTCTTGTCTATAACGTTGTGCTTTGATTTCTCTATTTATTCCTCGTCTCAGTTTCTAGTGTTTAAAAGGGAACAAACGATGAAATGGGTTTCACTGTAGAAAATAATTTCTCTCACTTAAATTTAGACGTGCTACCGTTGCGCCCTGAGGTCTCGGCAGCTAGCCGTTGATATTCACGGTCATATATAAATATATATAAATATATCTACATGTATCGTAGCTGTTCCCTGGTGGTCGAGGGGTTAAGATCCGGCGCACTAACCTGGGAACGATACTCGATCAATTCGTCAAATAAAAATAATTGAGGTCTGTGAGACGATTAGTAATTGCTGTAATCATCATGAATAACCCCATTACTTTCTGTTATGGACCGAACTTACAGATTCTCTTGTTTCTCCTGCCCGTTGCTGGACACGTGTTCCGGGTTTAATTTTGAGTTCGCTGATCGCGGGGAGACGGTAGGAGCCTCTGTGGCCCCACTGTGGAGATGTGGAAGTGAACACGGTGGCTGGGTGATCCGTGACATTTCTGTAAAGGGCAGTGGAGGAGAAGGATTGAGAACTTTCAGTGTGGGACAGAAGTTGTTTAAGGTGAGCCAACACATTTCCGATCAGCACAGAGGGAGCTCACTGGTCAGCTCTCCTCTGTTGGGGCCGCTGTGCCAGAGGTTTCCGTAGTGTAGCGGTTATCATGTTTGCTTTACGCGTGAAAATCCCGGGTGGAAACATTATGTTTAAAGTTGCTATAGTGGAACAATCCGAAGCGAGTTTAGTTTCCTGACAAATGCTGCCTGACCAGCTGAGATTTCCAGCAATTGCTGTTTTTATTTGCTATTTATTCTCCCGGCAAAAGGGCTCCCTTATTCCTGAATTGCTCTTTATTTCACTTCAATGAATAGATAACTTTCAGTGAGAGAAAACGGATCCACCGGGGAACTTTCGCTTGTGAGGCCAACGTGATATCCGCTACACTGCAGCCCATCAAAGGGCGAGAAACCACTGAATATAAAGGATGAGCTCACAAATATCAGAGGCAGTGCAGTCTGGTCAACGTCAAACCCTCCTTTCTTATTCAGCAGAGGCATGAACGGGAGTCAGACGCCACAAAGTTTAATGAAAGACACAAATACAAGTAACACTTCCAAATCTTTTCACTGTAAAATTCTTGCACTTTATTTGAAATCCTACGATGTTGAATCTGAAAATGATCACCGTGGGATTTTATCTTCACGACTGATTCTATTTTCTGTGCATGGTCGGATTAACCGATGCTGTTAAATTTGACAAAAGTTGCCCCAGATTCCCGGTGTCATCAGCAATGAAGATTTTGAAACAATCCCCGACAACAATTGTGTAAAATGGGATCTGGTTTAACAGTTAACATGCAAAACACAGAAGAAATGATTGAAGTATCGACTGTCCCTCAGTCAGCATTTCTTTCATTGTGCAAAAGATGGCATTGGGTTAAGTAATGATGCTTTCCCGGTAAATAAAAACAAAAGTTCAACAAAAAAACGGACGGTGACTGGCAAGTGAGCGCTGCTTCTGACTCCGAGTGGGAATGGGCAGGGATTTTAAAATCCTTATTTTAAGGAGCGTTCATATCGATAAACATCTCATATTCGTCGTGTACAGCTAGTGGTGCAACGGTAACACATCTCACTCGAGATGAGGACACTGCTATCGAAATCATGTCAGGGTTCCTGACCTTTGGGATAATTCCGGAATCAATATTTTCTTTACTGTGTCTTAATAACCAGACCCTTGCTCCAAGGTCTGTCTCACTGTTTCCCCTGTGTCAGGCAGAGATACGCCTGCTGCCCTCATTTCTTTCATGTGACAGGACACAAAAGTTCAAAATCAACCTGCAGGGGGCCAGATAGAGCAGCACCGAGTCAGGATGGCTGAGCAGTCGAAGGTGCTGTGTTTGGATTGCAATTGCATGTGGAGGAGTGGGTTCAAATGCAATGTCTGACACTTTCTGCTTTCAATCATAAAGCGAAACTCATTGTTTGACACCTCGACCAACTCTTTAAAAGTGGCATTCTGCAGTTCACCTGCTCGCTTAACATTTCCGTCTGACCGGGTGCTGAAAGTTGAGATGTTTCTGCAGTGTAGCGGTTAACACGTTCGCCTCACACGCGAAAGCTCACCGGGCGGGAATATTTTCTGTAGCTTTCTCCTCATGCATGCTCAGGGGCAAGTTTGTTCTCCTGTGAAAAATCATGAGATGATAAACATGTAAGGATTCAGAGCCCGAGTCGGCCATTTGGCCCCTCGAGCCTGGTCCACCATTCAAGAAGATCCTGGCAGTTCCTCGACAGCAAGATTAAACATCTGGGGCGGAGCCAACAGGCGCCTGGCTGCAATCAGCGACAAAAACCCGCATTTGGCAGAAGCCCCGCTCGATCAATTGGGAGAGCATGAAACTATTAATCTTAGAGTCACTGGTTCGAGCCCCACGTTGGGGCTTTTTGTTCAAGGTTATCCTGCATTCAACGGATCATTAATTAACCGATGATCTTCATTTGCATAATTAAAGAAATGCTAACTGAATGAGAGTCAATAATTTAATAATTTGGGACAAACAAGTGAGAGTTACCTGGTGCTGGTGGGCAATTTTGTTGCCTTTGTCATTGATGCTTGATCTACAAGTCTAGTTATCAAATCGTGTGCTCAACCGTCAGTTACCTGCTCCAAATCAGCGGAGGAGAAACTAGTTTGTTGCTGCATTTACCTGCACAATGTGTGCTGAGATTATCTGTGCAATATGCAATCAGCAGGATGAATAAAAGCAACACTTTTTGAAATGCAGGCACTGCATGTTTTGCACTCAACAAAACGTTGCATTTTCTTTTTATTGCAAGCATTTTACATTAATGCATTGCAATGCCAACGCACTTTTTACCTGGCAAGACTGAATGCTGTGATAAACAGTGTGAAACAGAAACAGCTACTTGAGAACCCATAGCCTCGACGGTATCTATGTGAATTGCTCTGCATCGATAATTAGCAGAGCGTAAAGTGGGGAAAATGACGGTGTGGATGAGAAAAGGCCGAGCCAAAGTGTAATGTTGGAGATGATCTTGTTTTTGAGAAATGTTTCAAAGAATTTGGCATCGTTGGTTCCATGGTGTAATGGTGAGCACTCTGGACATGAATCTAGCGATCTGAGTTTAAATCTCGGTGGAAACTGAATGCTTGCTGTCGCAGCTGCTAAAAAATTGGGACAAACAAGTGAGAGACACCTGGTGCTGGTGGGCAGTTTTGTTGCCTTTGTCATTGATGCTTGATCTACAATGCACAGTCCCGCATTGCTGAACTCTTTGCTTTAGTACGCAGTCTGAAGTTTGGATTAAATAACAGGAAGATTGAAGTTTGGATGGTAAAGAGACTGTGAGACAATGTGGTGCCTTCAGCCAGTGAGATGAGTAACTGGTCATTGTCTGGATGTTAAATATTTGAGTACCTTGTTATGGTGGGAATAATTAAAACTCAGGACTAAACGATTTGATAATGTCTGTATGTTCAGTATTTGAGTGTCACCTTGTTACTATTTAATGACATCTGTAGGTTAAACAAGCAATATTAAGTCTGTCTGTTAAACGATTCAGAAAGCAGTTAGTCAGGCTTGTCTAAATGCAAAGAATAAGAGTTCAAAGGCTTTTTCAGTGTAAAGATGTGACTTTTATGGACTGTAGAGACATAGACCGCAGAGACACTGGACATTCGGAAGGTGTGTGTCTCAAGCAGCCACGGAAATCGAAGCAAGCTGCCTTTGTGAAGTGTTCTCAGTAACTTTCATACTTGGTTTGTTTAGTATGAATGTTTAAATAAAAGACCCAATCCTGCCTTTACTACAACGGAGTGTGCGGGTAATTCGATATTAAAAGCAACGAAGCGAAAAGAGCAAGACAGCTGTTTGCAAAATTTTGGTGACCCCGACGTGATTTTCAAAAGTTCGTTGGCTTATTCAAAGTCCCCGACGTGAAGCAGAAAGTTGGCTGAGTTGTTGGAAGAAGTGTTTCCCACAAATCAGTTCGAGAGGTGAGCATTCTCTTAGTTGTCGTGATTAAAGGGATCTTCAGTTAGTAATGGGAGGCTCAGGGGATATTCCAGTTGAAGTCCGGTCATTTCTTAATGAGTAGATTGAGTCGAAAGGGGGAACTTATGGGATAAGACAGGAAACAATGACAGGAGGATGGAGAGAGACACGGCAGTCCTTAGTGGAGGGTGTCCAGTTGAAAAAGATTAAAGTGTTTGTGTTAAAAAGTGATAAAAAGAGAAAAGCGTTAGTGTTGCAGTGTCTCATGCTGGGGATTCAAACGTTAGGAGAAGAGGCTGAGGCTCGAGATAGGGAAGTCTCAGAACTCAGAGAGCAGCTAACAGCAGTGAGTAAAGAAGTAGAGAATTGGTGATTTCAGGCACTCAATCAAGATCTAGAGAAAGGAATATCTAAGCTGCAGCAGATGGTGGTATTAGGTTGCCCACGGAGACAGCAACTGATAAAGCCGGGTGGTATTCGGAGGATTCCCCGGGTCTGAGAGTTGAAAAGGGGATTAAGGGACAGGGAGAATGCCCACCGTTCCCATCCACAGCTCCTTTGTCTTCTCTGACTTCGGAGCCTCGAACCCGTGTGGTTCATGTGGCAACGTTAGGTACGGAGGCGGAGCAGTTAAATGCCTCTTCGGTTACTCAGAAGCTTAACACCCCACAACATTACACACGACCTTCCGGTAATGTGGAGAGTGGGGGAAGCACGCTCGAGCGGACAAGGCCAGAGCAGGATCATGATTCCTCTACTCCCTGTGGAGCTCGTGAAGGGAACACGACCTTAAGTGGTTTTAGGGTTTCCTGGTATGAGCGAGGAGGAGTACAGTTACAGGACATGAGAGCTCTCCTTAGAGAAGCCAGGATTTCAGAGCAGACTGTAACCTGAACACAACAACTTAGACCGCTCGGCCATCCTGACTATTTAGTGCTAGATGTGGCCACCTGCAGCTTGATTTTGAACTTTTGTGTCCTGTCACATGAAATAGATGACTGCAGCAGGCGTATCTCTGCCTGACACCGGGGAAACAGTGAGACAGACCTTGGAGCAAGGGTCTCGTATTTGCCAAACAGCAAAGAATATATTAATTCTCGAAGAACAATATCCAAGAATACAGTGACACCAACATGATTTGAACACACAACATTCTGATCTGGAGTCAGACGCACGATTGCACCACGAGCTCGACGCAGCGAATCTCAGATGTTCGTCTATTTGAAGGTTTCAAAATACAAGGGGCTTTAAAATCCCCACCCATTCCCACCAGGTGTCAGAAGCAGCGCTCACCTGCCAGTCACTGTGTGTTTTTTTCTTCAACTTTTGTGTTGCTTTCACGGGAAAGCATCATTAATTAACCTCTCACCTTCTTTTGCACAATGAAAGAAATGCTAACTGAGGGACAGTCGATACTTCAATCATTTGTCCTGTGCTTTGGGGAGCGGGCAGGGAAGTGGACCTGAGTCCATGATCGCATCGACCATGATCGTATTAAATGGCGGAGCAGGCTCGAGGGGCGTATGGCCAAATCCTGCTCCTATTTCTTATGTTCTTATGTTCTTCTGCATGTTAACCCATTTTACACATTGTATTTTAGGAGTCTGGTTCAAAATCTTCATTGCCGATGACACCAGGAATCTGGGGCAACTTTTGTCAAATTTAACAGCACCGGTTATTCCTTCTGTGCACAGAAAATAGAATCAGTAGTGAAGGTAAAATCCCATGGTGCTCATTTTCAGATTCAATGCAGCAGGATTTCAAATAAAGTGAAAGAATTTTACAATGAAAAGATTTGGAAGTGTTACTTGTATTTGTGTCTTTAATTAAACTTTATGGCGTCTGACTCCCCTTCATGCCTCTGCTGAATAAGAAAGGAGGGTCATACGTTGACCAGACTGCACTGCCCCTGATATTTGTGAGCTCATCCTTTATATTCAGTGGTTTCTCGCCCTTTGATGGGCTGCAGTGTGGCGGATATCACGTTGGCCTCACACACGAAAGGTCCCCGGTGGATCCGTTATCTATTTATTGAAGTGAAAAGGAGCAATGAAGGAATAAGGAAGCCCTTTTGCCAGGAGAATAAATAGCAAATAAAAACAGCAAATGCTGGAAATCTCAGCACGTCAGGAAGCATTTGCCAGGAGACTAAACTCGCTTCTGATTGTTCCTCCATAGCAAATTTAAACATAATGTTCCTGCCCGGGATTGAACTGGCCACATTTTGAATGTAAAACAAACATGAAAACCACAACACTACAGAAACCTCTGGCAAAGCTGGCACAACAAAGGGGAGCTGAGCAGTGAGCTCCCTCTGTGCTGATCAGTAATTTAACCAGGGAACTGTCACATGTAAAGAAAACATGATAACCACTGCACTGCACAAACCTCTGGCACAGCAGCCCCAACAAAGGGGAGCTGACCAGTGAGCTCCCTCTGTGTTGTCTCACCTTAAACAACTTCTGTCCCACACTGAAAGTTCTCAATCCTTCTCCTCCGCTGCGCTTTACAGAAACGTCACGGATCACCCAGCCACCGTGTTCACTTCCACATCCTCACAGTGGGGCCACAGAGGCTCCTTCCGTCTCCCAGCGATCAGCAAATTCGCCCAGTTTACAAAATTAAACCCGGAACACGTGTCTGGCAAAGGGCAGGAGAAGCCAGATAGTCTGTAAGCTCGGTCTATCACAGAAAGTATTGGTATTCATGGTGATTACAGCAATTATTAATCGTCTCACAGACCTCAATTATTTTTATGCGATGAATTGATCGAGAATTGAAAGCAGGTTAGTGCGCCGGATCTTAACCCCTTGACCACCAGGAAACAGTTATGATACATGTAGGTATATTTATACATATTTAAATATAAACCTTAATATCAATGGCTAGCTACCTAGACCTTATGACGAACAGCAGTGCATCTAACTTTGAGTGAGAGAAATTGTTCCACAGTGACACCCATTTCATCTTTTGTTCCCTTTTAAACACTAGAAACTGAGACAGGGGGAATAAATAGAGATATAAAAGCACAGGGATATCGAGAAGAGGAAGAGAGAAGGGGAAATATACTGTCCCCACCCAGAACTAATGCAGAAACCCCTCTGCTGCGCTCGGGGTGGCCACCCGCAGCCTGGATACACTAACGGGAGAACACCAGCGGCAGGTCGTGGCCATAAAAGGAACGGCGAGCGGCCCTGGGAGCTGCTTGGAGGTCCCGGGAGACTGCTCCAGGGAGCAGCGCGAGCTGGTGCAGGAGGGCGGCGGCAGCGAAGTGTGACGTCATCAAGGTCCAAGTCTGTGATTGGAGCGTGGGCAGATACAGCAGGAGCGGCGAGATCGGGGCAAAGGAGCGGCATGAGTTCGGGGGCCAGGGGCCCAGGGGCAGCACGGACCAGCCCACACTGCGATATGTGTGTACACTAGGTCCGTGCAACAGAGCTGGTCTCCAGTTGTCTTGGATAACCCTTGCCACTGGATCAAGACCTCGCTCTGTCAAGCCCGTGTGATGGCTGGGGTGCAACGGCCACCACACGTTAAAAAAATCCACGCACAGGTATCTTCCACCCTTTGGGATGTAGTTCGGGTCCTTCATTGAAACACCTGTGAACTCATCCTTTTTTGGCGTGGAAGCAAGTCATCCTCGTTTCGAGGGACCGCCTATGATGATGATGATGATGGATACATTAACGTCCCAACAGCTCATTGACTGCAGGAGTGGGATCGTGCGGCGCTTCAGAAGACATGTCGAAAAGGCAAAGTCATTGATTCCGCCTCATGTGCTCCTCCGATCAAGAATTGCAACAAACACTGAAAATGCTTAAATACTGATTAAATCTTACCTTCACATTTGCTCAGCTCATTGGTCTAGCGGTATGATTGTTGCTTTGGGTTTGTTCCTTGAAATTTGCGAGAGATCCTGATTTCAAAACCCAGACCAACTTTGAATTTGCATCAAACTTTTGTAAAGAAGGACTTGTATTTCTGCAGCGTCTGTGAGGAACTCATGACGCCCCAAATCACTTTACAGCCGTTGAGTTGCCTTTGAAGTGTTGTCATGTGAGGAAAGATTTGCCCAAATCACCTCACTCGCACCTCAACTCTTTCCAAAGGAGTTCATAGAATCATAGAAGTTTACAGCACAGAAGGAGCCCTTTCGGCCCATCGTGTCCGCGCCGGCTAACAAGAGGCTATCCAGCCTAATCTCACTTTCCAGCTCTTGGTCCATAACCCTGCAGGTTATGGCACTTCAGGTGCACATCCAAGCACTTTTTAAATGTGGTGAGGGTTTCTGCCTCTACCACCCTTTCAGGCAGTGAGTTCCAGACCACCACAACCCTCTGCGTGAAGAAATTTCCCCTCTAAACTTTCGACCAATTACTTTAACTTTATGCCTCCTTGTTGTTGACCCCTCTGCTAAGGGAAATAGGCCCTTTCTATCCACTGTATCTCGACCCCTCATAATTTTATACACCTCAATGAGATCTCCCCTCAGGCTCTGTTCCATGGAAAACAAATCCAGCCTATCTAATCTGTCTCATGGCTAAGATTCTCCACTCCCGGCAACATCCTCGTAAATCTCCTCTGTACCCTCTTCAGTGCAATCATGTCCTTCCTGTAATATGGCGACCAGAACTGCACGCAGTACTCCAGCTGTGACCTAACCTGCCCCACCGACCACATATCTTGTATTCTATGCCTCCGCTAATAAAGGCAATCATTCCATATTCCTTCTTAACCACCTTAGCTACCTGGCCTGCTACTTTCAGGGATCTGTGGACCAGCACTCGCTGGATTCTGGGGAGGACCCAGCAGATTGGAAAACTGCAAATGGAATGCCCCTATTTTAAAAAGGAGGCAACAAAAAGCAGGAAACTACTGACCAGTTAGCCTTACATCTGTGGTTGGGAAAATGTTGGAATCCATTATTAAAGAAGCAGTAGCAGGACACAGAAACATAGAAACATAGAAAATAGGTGCAGGAGTAGGCCATTCGGCCCTTCGAGCCACACCACCATTCAATAAGATCATGGCTGATCATTCAGCTCAGTACCCCTTTCCTGCTTTCTCTCCATACCCCTTGATCGCTTTAGCCATAAGGGCCACATCTAACTCCCTCTTGAATATATCTAACGAACTGGCATCAACAACTCTCTGCGGCAGAGAATTCCACAGTTTAACAACTTCTGAGTGAAGAAGTTTCTCCTCATCTCAGTCCTAAATGGCCTACCCCTTATCCCTTAGACTCTGACCCCTGGTTCTGGACTTCCCCAACATCGGGACCTATCCAGTCCCGTCAGAATTTTATATGTTTCCATGAGATCCCCTCTCATTCTTCTAAACTCCAGTGATCTCTCGATCCCTTCATTCCCCGAGACTCCAAAAATCTATCGAACGCAGCCTTGAATATATTCAGAGACTCAGCATCCACAGGCCTGTGGGGCAGAGAATTCCAAAGATTCATATCCCTCTGAGTGAAGAAATCCCTCCTCATCTCTGTCTTAAATGGCCGACCCCTTAACCTGAGATTGTGCCCCCTGGTTCTAGACACTCCAGCCCAGGGGAAACAACCTCTCAGCATCGACCCCATCAATCCCCTTCAGAATATTGTGTGTTTCAATGAGATCACCTCTCATTCTTCTGAACTCCGGAGAGTATCGGCCCATTCTACACAATCTCTCAACTTAAGACAGTCCTCTCATCCCAGGAATCAATCTGGTGAACGTCTGTTGTACCACCTCCGAGGCAAGTATATCCTTCCTCAGATAAGGGGACCAAAACAGTGCGCAGTACTCCAGGTGTGGTCTCACCAGGGCCCTGTACAATTGTAGCAAGACTTCCTTACTCTTGTACTGTGGGCTATATATTAGGTACTATGGGCCGAGTGCCCTGTTTTTTTGCTGATTCGATGGTTGTATAAAAAGTTATTAAAATTTGACAGTTGCTCGGCAAACATATTTGTATTTCCTTCAGTGTACTCCTTACTCTTCAAGGGCTAGATTTTCCCCAAGCAGTTTTGGCGGCGCACTGACCTCAAGCGCACCGACTTTGCGCGCTGGAAACGGCTCGGGGAAAAACTCGCCCCATCCTGGCCGCTGTGTACAGTCCCCGGAGTCCTGGCGTGGTGTCGATGGTGAAGTGGGGGGCGGAGCCAAATGCCTGCGCCGAAAGCACTGCCGGCACCTTCGCGCATGGGCAGTAGGGAGAGAAAACTTGGCACTCTGCCATTTTTAAACAGTGTCAAACCCGATGAAAAGCACAGCAGCTTCTCAGCTTCTCCGGTCGCTCGGCGGGCTCTCCCCCCGTCCCTCCCCGATAAAACGCACAGCTCCAGCAGCTGCAACTTCTCCGGTCCACAAGCTCACACTTCTCCGGTGTGTCTTCCCTCCCCTATCCCAGGGATACAGGGACCCAGTGCAATGGAGCCAAGTTTGCTGATGGTACAAAGATGGGTGGGAAAGTAAATTGTGACACAGCAAAGAGAATCTCAATTCCGGATGAACAATATGGAAAAGTACAGTGACCCCAACGTGATATAAACACGCAGCCTTCTGATCTGGAGTCAGACACACTACCGTTGCACCACGAGGTCTACAGTGCAGAGTGCCCATGTTTATATACATGAAGGTTCCTGAAACACAGTTTCATTTACCCTGCATTGGTGCAATGAAAGGGCTTTAAAATCCCCGGCCACTGCCACCGTGGGTCAGACAGCATCAGAAGCAGTGCCCACCTGTCACTCACCCTCTCACGCCCGCTTTCATCACCAGCTGCCCGCGGACTGCAGCAAATCCAGTTCATCATCATCATAGGCAGTCCCTCGAAGCGAGGAGGACTTGCTTCCTCGCCAAAAAAGGATGAGTTCACAGGTGTTTTAATGATGGACCTAATATTCCAGGTCCCGAACTGCATGTTGAAGGGTGGAAGATGCCTGTGCGTGGATTTTTTTAACGTGTGATGGCCGTTGCACCCCAGCCCTCACACGGACTTGACAGAGCGAGGTCTTGGTCCAGTGACAAGGGTTAACCATGACGACTGGAGACCAGCTCTGCTGCACGGACCCAGTGCACACACATATCGCAGTGTGGGCTGGCCCGTGCTGCCCCTGGACCCCTGGCCCTGAACTCACACCGCCCCTGGGCCCCGATCGCATCCCTCCACAGTCTCTCGCTGCTCCTGCTGTACCTGCCCACGCTCCAATCACTGACCTGGACTTTGATGACATCACTCTTCGCTGCCGTCGCCCTCCTGCACCAGCTCGCGCTGTACCTTGCCGTGGTACACCATCACGCTGCTCCCAGGCCACCGCTCACCGCTCCTTTTATGGCCCCGACCTGCCGCTGGTGTTCTCACGCAGGTCGGGGCCTCCACGCAGCTCCCAGCAAATCCAGTTACACGCCGTGTCACCGCACAATTCTCAGCTGTGATTGTAAGCTGACTATATTTAAAGCTATCGCAGAGGCTGCAAGCAGTGTTCCCTGGTAGTCTAGTGGTTAGGATTTGGTGCTCTCACTGCCGTGGTCTGGGTTTGATTCCTGGTCAGTGAAAGCATTTTTTCAGAGCAAGCTGACAAAAATAATTCAAGTCTGTGAGAGACTGAATAATTGTTTCAATCATCAATAATGCTCCCACATGTGTAGCACACTGAAGGAAATACAAATATGTTTGCTGAGCGACTGTTGAATTTTAATAACTTTTTATACAACCGGAGAATCAGCAGGAAAACAGGATATTCGGCCCATCGTACCTAATATATAGCCCACAGTATAAGAGTAAGGAAGTCTTGCTGCAATTGTACAGGGCCCTGGTGAGACCACACCTGGAGTACTGCGCACAGTTTTGGTCTCCTTATCTAAGGAAGGATACACTTGCCTTGGAGGTGGTACAACAGAGGTTCACCAGATTGATTCCTGGGCTGAGTGGACTTTCCTATGATGAGAGATTGTGTAGAATATGGCGATACTCTCCGGAGTTTTGAAGAATGAGAGGTGACCTCATTGAAACGGACAATATTCTAAAGGGGATTGACAGGGTAAATGTTGCAAAGCCCGGCTAGCTCAGTCGGTAGAGCATGAGACTCTTACTTGCAGGGTCGTGGGATAGAGCCCCAACTTTGGGCGATTACTTTTCCTTAAACTTTTATGTTGCTTTCAAAGGAAAACATCATTAATGAACCCATGATCTTCTTTGCCACAATGAAAAAAATGCGAACTGACGGAGAGTTGATAATTTAATCAAATAATGAAAGCAGTGCCTGAGATCGCTCGGCCATCCTTACTGTTGGATGCTGAAGTTGCAAGTTAATACTCTGGAACATTTCAGACCGGGCACTTATTCACTGTTACTGGAAGGCCCAGTGACCGGGATATCCTCTCCCCCGGGGTTTTCCTGAGCCTGTGCTCGGTGCACGATGAGCTTTTGCCCGGATCCGAGGTAGCTTGTATCCCAGGGATGGACAATAACCCTCTGAGCTCTGGAACAGGGGAAGAGCGAATAATTAATGAGTTGTTTGCGGGTTTCAAATGCAGCTTAGATCTGCTGGTGTAAACCGATCGTGTTGTTTCACAGAATGAATGAAATGCGAATAGAGACAGTTGAAACTTCAACAACTGAACTTCAAAAATTCATGAAAATTTGCTCCTTGAAGAAGTTTTATCCCCTATCTGATCTTACACACTCTGTATTTGAGGAGACTGGTTTTAAATGTTCATTGCTCATGCAACACAACAACTTTTCTTCAATTTTATTGCAGTCAAATTTTTGCATGAGAAATAATGTTTCTGCCCAGGCTTGAACCGGGAACTTTTCACGTGTGAGGGAAATGTGGTAACCACGACACGACAGAAACTGCTTCTTATTTCAAGCCCAGAGAGAAGTGTTCAGCAACAAGCTGAAATGCTCAAACCCTCTCTCTGCATAAAGTTCCTTTCACCAACATTTATCTGACCTTAACTGCACCAAACAACAATGTTCTCTTTTCAAAGTCATTAAAATCCCCAATTTCCAGGTCTGCAATTTTAAGGACAAGGACTGAAAGCGCTTTGCAATCAGAAAATTGCAGGAAACCCCTGTGGTTAATGACAGGGCTTTTGATGGTTGATTTCTGTACACACCTTGTGTTATGGATTTAACCCTTGGCAACCTGTATCACACCACTACCTGTTGGAGTCCCAAGGGATCCCAGCATCCTGGTATATAAGCAGGCCACCCAGGAGGTACCTGCATCTGGAGTCTTATCAAAGGAGCTAAGGTCACACTTACTCATTGTTCACAATACTAAGTTTCATCCTTTATTCTGAGCATATCAATTGGCGACGAGAAAATGAACAACCACGCAAAAATGCAAGGAACAATTGGTATCCTGGAGAAGTTCTCAGAAGTGGACGATTGCGAAGCCTTTGTGGAGATACTCGACCAATACTTCGTGGCCAACGAGCTGGAAGGGCACGTGAACACTGCCAAATGAAGGGCGATCCTCCTTACCGTCTGTGGGGAAACAACCTATGGCCTCATGAAGAATCGTCTAGCTCTGGTGAAATCAACAACTAAATCATGTGAAGAATTGTGTACGCTGGTCCGCGAGCATCGAAATCCTAAAGAAAGCGTTCTGATGGCGAGGTATCGGTTCTACACGTGCCAAAGGTCGGAGGGCCAGGAAGTGGCGAGCTATGTCGCCGAATTAAGGCGCCTTGCAGGACATTGCAAATTTGACGGATTCCAAAACGAATGCTGAGAGACCTTTTGTGCTTGGCATTGGCCATGAGGTAATCCTTCGCAAAATGTTGACTGCTGAAACTCAGAATCTGAGCAAAGCCATAACGATAGGTCTGACAATTTCCACCAGTTCCTTTAAACCCAATAACGTAATTTATTTCTAGTGGACTGAATGGAGGAACATGATCCATGTAAAAAATTGTTATCATTTTACATGAACTGAATGTTCATAAAAGTATTGGAGTGGGAACTCACTGGATAACAGCACAGCTGGCAATGTTTGCGGAATATATTCGTGCATCCAAAACGCACAATGACAACCTGGAACTGTGCGGCACCGAATCCTCGGGGAAAAAACAGTGAAAGGCATTGTCTCTGGGTAGACTCGAACCACCAACCTTTCGATTAACAGGCAAACGCTCTAACCCATTGCGCCACAGAGACTAACTTAAATGTAGATTGCAAGAGATCCCTGTCATGTATCTTACATTATTATATATAACTGTATCCTAACATGCAAAACATAAGATTTGACCTGTAACCATCAGCATACCTTCCCAGCAGGGGTGCACTTGCAAGAGACAGGTATATAAATGCAGGTCTCAGGCAAGTGCAGCATTCCAGAGCTGTGAAATAAAGGTGCTCGTCCAGAGTGACCTTGACTTCACTGCATGCCTCGTGTGAATCTGTACTGAGGGGACAGGACTTTACAGTGGCGACGGGTTATGGGATTACAGAATCCACAGAATGGCGAACAACGGATCAGATGAAAAGTACAATGCGGGAGACAATTGGGAGGACTTTATAGAAAGGCTCCAGCAAAGCTTTGTAACCAAAGACTGGTTAGGCGACGATAAGGCAGACAAGAGAAGAGCCCATCTCTTGACCAGCTGTGGCTCGAAAACATACGCTTTAATGAAGGATCTGTTGGCACCCTAGAAACCAGCAAGCAAGTCGTTTGAAGAATTGAGCACACTGGTAAGAGACTACCTGAAGCCAGCAAACAGCCTACACATGGCCAGACACAGGTTCTACAACTACATCCGCTGTGTGGGCCAGAGCATACCCGACTTCGTGGCGGAACTTCGGAGGTTGGCTAGTTTATGTGAGTTCTCCAATGAACTGAGGAGATAAATGCTGAGAGACTTTTTCATTGAAGGAATAGGCCACGCAGGCATATTCCAAAAGCTCGTAGATACCAAGAACCTGACATTAGAGGCAGCAGCAATGGTTGCACAGACATTCTTGGTAGGGGAAGAAGAAACGAGGTTGATTTACAATGCAGATACGAAAACTAACGAAATATTGGAACAAGACGTTCATAGCACTAAACAAGCTGCTACCCCCACACACAGACAAAACCGGGAGAACAGGTTCTCGACAGCAGGCAGAAGCTATCAAGGGCCACAGGAATGGCCGTTCACACCTCATCAACCCACAATGCGAGCAATCAACAACAAACTGAGAGAAGCTCAAGAGAGATCAGCCAGACGCAGCTCATTCGTTGGGAACTCTTTGAACAATGGAACAGGTCTGTGCTGGAGGTGTGGGGGTGGCCAATAGTCAAGGGGATGTTGATTTCAGCAGGCTGTTTGCAGAAATTGTGAATATACAGGGCATTTGGCCCGCAGGTGCAAAAAAAGGCAGCTCGGCTGGTATACAAATCGGATGGGTCGGAATGCCTCTTGTAATGATGAGGTTCCTACTCAACGGGATATCTGTCAACATGGAGCTGGATACGGGAGCGAGTCAATCTCTCATGGGCGCTCAACAATTTGAACAATTGTGGCCGCATAAAAGAGACAGACCAAAACTCACAAGGGTCGACACCACACGAAGGACCTATACCAAAGAAATCGTACCAGTCCTCGGCAGCGCCATGCTCTCTGTCACACACAAAGGGACAGTGTACCGACTTCCCCTGTGGATTGTCCCCGGAGACCCCCCAGCACTGCTGGGGAGAAGCTGGCTGACAAAACTAAACGGGAAATGGGATGATGTCCATGCCATGTCATTAGAGGAACGGACCTCCTGCTCAACAGTTATAAAGCGATTTGAACATCTCTTTCAGCCAGGTGTGGGCACTTTCAAAGGAGCCAAAGTCAAAATCTATATCATACAGGATGCTAGACCGGTCCATCACAAGGCCAGAGCTGTACCCGATGTGATGAGGGAAAAGATTGAACACGAACTAGACAGGCTTCTGCGGGAAGGCATTATATCACCTGTGGAATTTAGTGACTGGGCAAGTCCCATCGTCCCAGTCATGAAGCCTGATGGATCCGTACGAATCTGTGGGGACTACAAATCGACCATAAACAGAGTCTCCCGACAGGACCAGTACCCGCTGCCCAGAGCGGAGGACTTATTTGCCACATTGGCTGGAGGTAAACTTTTCTCAAAACTAGACCTCACACATGCTTATATGATGCAAGAATTGACCGAGGAATCCAAGCTAGTCACCACCATCAACACACATCGAGGCCTTTTCATGTACAATCGATGCCCATTCGGCATCAGGTTGGCAGCTGCCATTTTCCAGCACAACATGGAGAGTCTGCTCAAGTCTATCCCGGGGACAGTTGTATTTCAAGACGACATACTTATCATGGGCAGGGAAACTGACTCCTATCTCCGTAATTTGGAGGAAGTACTAAAGCGGTTGGATCGGGTAGGCCTACGAGTCAAAAAATCCAAGTGCCTGTTTCTCACACCCGAGGTTGAATTTTTGGGCAGAAGGATTGCCGCTGATGGAATCTGCCCAACAGAGTCCAAAACAGAAACAATTCACCTGGCACCCAGGCCCCGGAATGTCTCTGAACTGCGCGCCTTTCTTGGGCTACTCAATTACTTTGGGAACTTTATGCAGAACTTAAGCACGCTGCTGGAGCCTCTCCACGTGCTACTCAGAAAAGGGTGCGATTGGTTTTGGGGGGACGCCCAGGAACGTGCCTTCAATAAGGCATGCAACCTTCTGTGTTCCAACAGTGTTTTGACTTTCTTTGACCCAGGTAAAAAGCTAGTTCTCACATGCGATGCGTTAGCGTATGGGGTCGGGTGCGTTTTGCAACATGTCAATAGTGCGGGCAAATTACAACCCATAGCTTACGCCTCCAGGTCACTTTCGCAGGTGGAGCGCAGGTACGGAATGGTAGAGAAGGAGGCGCTCGCGTGCGTGTACGGTGTCAAAAAGATGCACCAATACCTTTTCGGGGCCAAGTTCGCGTTAGAAACCGACCACAAGCCCCTCACGTTCCTCCTATCCGAGAGCAAGGCAATAAACACCAAAGCCTCGGCGCGAATGCAATGGTGGGCACTCATGCTGGCGTCCTACGACGATGCCATAAGGCACAGACCAGGCACAGATAACTGTGCCGACGCGCTCAGCAGGCTACCCCTGGCGACCACGGAAGGGTCTGACGAACAGGACTGTGAGATAGTCATGGAAATCAATGCCTTTGAGTCTACAGGTTCGCCCATGATGGCTCGCCAAATCAGAGCCTGGACGACCAGTGACCCTACGTTATCCTTAGTAAAAAGTTGTGCCCTAACCGGTGACTGGGCAGAGGCTCGCGATGCCTTCCCCGAGGAATTAAAACCCTTTCACAGGCGCAAGCATGAGCTATCACTACAAGCAGACTGCGTGATGTGGGGCAGCCGAGTAGTCATGCCTCTGCGAGACAGAGAGGCATTTGTCCGGGAGCTGCACCGCGAGCACCTGTGGATCGTTCTCATGAAGGCCATCGACAGATCCCATGTCTGGTGGCCTGGTATTGATGCGGACTTGGAGCTCTGCGTCCGAAGGTGCACCATTTGTGCCCAACTCAGCAATGCCCCAGGGAGGCTCCACTGAGCCCCTGGTCCTGGCCTACCAAACCGTGGTCGCGGGTGCACGTAGACTATGTGGGCCCATTCATGGGCAAAATGTTCCTCGTAGTTTAAGATGCATTTTCAAAATGGATCGAATGCAGCATTTTAAACTCGAGCACAATGTCCACCACTGTGGAGAGCCTCGAAACCATGTTTGCAACGCACGGAATCCCTGCCATATTGCTCATTGACAATGGTCCGTGCTTCACCAGCGCAGAATTCCAAGACTTTATAATTGACCACAACATAAATCACGTCAAGGTGACACCGTTCAAGCCGGCCTCCAACGGCCAGGCGGAGAGAGCAGTGCAAATCATTAAACAAGGCATGCTTAAAATCTAAGGTCCCACGCTGCAGGGTCGCCTGTCACGACTGCTGCTGGCATACAGATCTCGCCCGCACTCTTTGACTGGGATCCCCCCCGCTCAAATGTTGATGAAAAGGACTTTAAAAAAAAGGCTCTCATTAATCCTCCCAGACATGCACGAAATCGTTGAGGCAAAGTGCCGTAAGCTGACTGAGTACCATGGCAGAAATTCGAGGCGGAGATGGAATGAGATAGAGGACAAAGTGTTTGTACTAAACTATGGCAGGGGTCCCAAATGGCTTGCAGGGACAGTAATTGGCAAGGAAGGAAACAGGCTACTGGTAGTACAAATGGACAATGGCAAAACCTGCCGGAGGCATGTAGACCAAGTCAAAAGCAGATTTACCAACAACACTGCTGAACCAGAGTTAGACTACAATGTGGAAATCGCACCACACCTGGTGGACAGATAGAGGGAACAACCTGAGGAAAGGGCAATCCCAACAGACAGCCCAATGAGTCAACATCAATCACACCAATCGAAACAGACAGCCCAGGCGAGATACCAGCAACCACACCCAAAGAAAAACAGACACCAAGGCAAACAACTGAACCACAACTCAGACGCTCCACGCGAGAGCAGAGACCACCTGAGAGACTGAACCGATAAAGACAATAAGACCTTGGGGGAGGGTGATGTCATGTATCTTACATTATTATATGTAACTGTATCCTAACAAGCTATACATGACTGTAATATGATATGACCTGCAACCAGCAGCATACCTTACCACCAGGGGTGCACTTGCAAGAGACAGGTAAATAAGGGCATATGCAGCATTCCAGAGCTGTAAATAACAGTGCTGGTCCAGAGTGACCTTGACTTCACGACATGCCTCGTGTGAATCTGTACAGAGGGGACAGGACTTTACAATCCCAAACCAGGGTGTCAGTCAACTAAAGCTTCCGATTGCTCCGAGCGGTATGCAACTTGTCCACTCTCAGTTGTACTTTTTCCCAAATAAATGGAAGAACATTCATTGTGGATGTGTGGAAGCAGTCTGGTCCCGGAGACTGCAGACACTTCCATGTCACCGCCAACCAGCTCTCCCACAACCGGTGTGATCTACCTTCCAGCCTTCCAGCTTCATGTCTGTGACAAAGTATATTAATTGTCCCGAAGCCGGTCGTAGGTTTTAATTCCGTTTCAGCTCCTGACTGCAGATATTCCTGTGATTAAACCCGAACAAAATTCTTACAGGGACAGTTGGATTCATCATATCTTCACTTGTTGAAATTTCAAAGATTGAAAGTGATGCACATCAACCCCAAACCTCATCACCGACTCGCTAACTGCTACACGCTGCTCCCGTGAGATGGAAGCCCAGTTGCTGTTTCAAGCTTGAATGCAGGAACAAGCAGTACTTATTCCAAGAAAGTCCAAGTCCCTGAGGCACCTAATTATTTGCACCAAACTCCTTCGTAAAGAGTTGAGCTTCATGTGGGGTGATCTGGGCACATCTTTCCCCACACTACAACACTTCAAACAAAACTCAACGTCTGTAAAGCGCTTTGAGGCATCATGAGTTCCTGAAAGGCACTGCAGAAATGTAAGTCCTTCTTTGCAAAAGTATGAGCTCGTCGCGGATTTGAACCCGAGACCTCTCTCAAATTTTCAATATCAACTCTACAGCGAGAATCATACCCCTAGACCAACTAGCCAACTTTTTGATTAGCACGGCGATAAGGTGTAACTATTATAAAAACATATTTTGTGTATGTTGCTATTCTTGGTTGGAAGAGCAGTTGAGACGGAATCAGTGACTTTGACTTTTCGACCTGTCTTCTGAAGCGCCGCACGGTCCCACTCCGACAGTCAATGAGCTGTTTTGACGTTAGTGTATCCAGGCTGTGGGTGGCCACCCCGAGCGCAGCAGAGGGGTTTCTGCATTAGTTCTGGGTGGGGACAGTATCTTTCCCGTTTTCTCTAGCTCTTGCCTATATCCCTGTGCTTTTATTTCTCTATTTATTCCCGCTCTCTCAGTTTCTAGTGTTTAAAAGGGAACAAAAGATGAAATCGACATCACTGTGGAACAATTTCTCTCACTCAAAGTGCTACCGTTGCGCCTTGAAGTCTCGGTAGCTAGCCGTTGATATTCAGGTTCATCTATAAATATATCTAAATATATCGACAAGTATGGAAGTTGTTCCCTGGTGGTCGAGTGGTTAAGTCTGGCGCACTTGTAGAATTTACCAATATCTCACAAAGATTCCAGGTACCTTTCCCCTACAGAGGAGAAGAATCCCTTTCTGGGCTTTTAAAATGAGTTTAAAGGGGCAGACGAAGCCTGCGGGGGATAAAAGGGGCTGCATTCATGGAGACCCCCCCCCCCCAGTGTTTGGACTCATAGGAAAGGGAATTCAAAATGGACCTAAATTACAGAAGCTTGAGATCCCCTAAACATCTATGGGAAGGAGTGTTAGATCTCTTAATTTCCAATGAAATATGAACTCCGATTGTAGTTTTAACTTCTTTATTTTTGGCAGACAGCAGTAACAAGTTCTTGGCTTTAAGCCAGGTATTTGTTCTTCTGGGACCACATGATCAAAATGGCTGTACTTGTGCCTGGTTCAATTTACAGAAAAGAACTCACCTTCTTTGACCTTATTGGCTCAATTAATAGTCTTTTAACCTTTTAATTGGCTCGCTACCCAAGGTCCAAAAATGTCAAGTTGATGGATAACTTAATGCAACATACTGAACTGCACGTAGTCATTAGAGTCTGTGTTTTCTCCACTTATCGAAATGCAGCCTGTTTGAATTCTCTATCAATCCCCCCTTTGATTCTTTCACAAACTGAATCATAAAACATCAGGTATCTCTGGTTAAACATTCTACAAAATAATTTCATACATCCTTCTAAAATCTGTTGATGTGTTTCGCCACATGTCCGGACTAGTAGCTTCCACACAAATTTACACCAACCCGAGTTCCATCATGGCCACAATGGAAGTCTGGTTTTAGTAGGTTAATTAACCTCATTCCAATTTAATCCAAATCAATATCTTAATTCAACGAGTAAACAACCTTCCCTCAAGCATAACATACTCCTGTGCCACGTACAGACGGTCTGCTGGGACCTGCAAGGTGTCTCACCTGCGGGACAGTAGCTACAGCCGCCTGGTCGCAACAACATTTAATCAACATAAACAAACAATATAAAAGTAAAACAGTTACAACAAATAGAATTAAAACTTCCACCAATGAAGTTCCTATTGAACCGAGCCATTCAGTGGCTCCGCTCCACAAAGTGAATGATGGGGGTTGCTTAAGTTTTTTTACCTCCTTTTGGATATGCTCCGCTAAGTGGGTAATTTCTTCGGAGCTATCTGCGATACATGTGCAACACTCAGTTCCGAGTAGGGTGCAAGTACCTCCCTTATCAGCCAGGTTGTAATCAAGTGCCAGTCTATTCTGTAGGGCTACTGTGCGGATTGCTACCATTTCTGCATTGATTTTAACTCGGGCCTCTGAGGTATCATTGGCTACTCGTTCCACAACGGATGCCATGTTAATGGATTCCCTTGGCAGTTTGGCGGTCCCATACCCAGCGATCAGAATGGCAAAGAACCTCTGTTTCTGTGATAGCTCTCTTAGGACGGTGTAAATGTTCCGACAGTGACTTTATATGATACATATAAGGCACAATGTAGGCTAAATAGCAGGATCCCATCCAATTCTGGGGCAGCCAAGGGTAGGCCTTGTGGCCACACACCCAATAGGTGCCATTATATGCAATGAATGTTAGCTGTTTCTTTGTCAGCAACACTCCGGGGCCTGTCCAAGCTTTTCCATCTGTTTTATTCAGAATCCCGGTTATGTTAAAAATTCCCACATCAGCCCAGTTTGGACGGTTCCGTGGCTTGATTATGTTATAATTCCGGGAGCAGTTACTATACCCCATATTTTGGCCTCCTTTGATGTTTCTAATCAGACAGACCGATTCCCCCGGTCTTCCTATTCCCGTTGTATTTGAGATAACAAAAAATTGGGGCCGTTTGGAATTATTGTAGCACGGTCGGTATCCCCCTTCAAAGGTAGTCAGATTGTAACCTGCTGACTTCCATTTACGTGCCCAGTTTTTCGTATCCTGAAACGCATTGCCTGTTTTATTTTGATTAATTATCCACTCAGCCATTTCCGAGATATTCAAGGGAACTGGCCTCAAGGGAATCCCTCCCTTTGAGTGAATAGGAATATGCACAAACACCCAACAACTAGAAATGTTTCCTTGTTTGGCATAAATGTATGACATATATAAAAATGTATTTACAAGTAATTCCCTTGCTACCCTATTATTTCCCTTTGTTGCAGAAGATCGGCTAGTAAGAAGTAGGCCTATGCCTGGAATACCTACAATCAATAATACAGTAAATTTATACATTTTCGCAAAAAGTAATTGTCCTTTTTAGATTTCAGCTTCAGTTATGGGTGCTCGTTTAACGTGTGAAGCGTGGATGCAGGCTTTCTTTCCTTGGACTTTAACAGCTGCCTGGGTGGTCAATAACACTTGATAAGGTCCCTCCCACTTCACACCCAAAGGTTCTTTATGCAACTTTTTCACATACACCCAGACTCCCGGATGATGTCGTGTCCTCCTTCGGGTGGATTACCCCAAGCTGCCAATACCTGTCGGGAAACAGAACTAATAGCATTGGTTAAGTTTTGACAGTATAATAACAAAGTGTCACTCATTAAGTGAACATCAGCTTTCCGTAAATCAATAGTTCCTGGCAGCGACATGGGTCTTCCTGTTATAATTTCAAATGGGCTGAGACCTGTAGTTCTGTTTGGGTTGCCCTAATGCTACATAGCACTATTGATAGTGCCTGGGGCC
This sequence comes from Pristiophorus japonicus, assembly GCF_044704955.1. NCBI lineage: Eukaryota > Metazoa > Chordata > Chondrichthyes > Pristiophoridae > Pristiophorus > Pristiophorus japonicus. Next base: position 1,330,856 of record NW_027251144.1, read on the forward strand.
ATGGTGTTCCTTCTTGGTGATATTTGGCAAGCCGTTGTTTCAGAGTTCGATTCATTCATTCTACTTGTCCTGATGATTGTGAATGATAAGGACAGTGTAAATCCCACGTAATGTTCAGTAACCTACAGACTTCTTGGCAGACAGCAGCTGTGAAGTGTGTTCCTTGATCTGAGTCAATGCTACTCGGGATTCCCCATCGGGGAATGTAATCCTTACACAAGACCTTTGCAGTGTGATTGGCTGTGGCTCTTTTAGTTGGGACAGCTTCTACCCATCTAGAGAATCTGTCGACCATGACAAGAATGTTAGTGTATCCTTGGCATGAAGGAAGAGATATATAATCAACCTGCAGATGCTGGAATGGTCTGACAGGGGCAGGGGGCCTCAGTTGGGGCATTACTGTGATGGGCCAGAATTATTTTTCTGGCAGACCAAAGAGCGGTCTGTTACCAGCTGGGCATGTTTTTTAAATCCCCGACCCCACCAGCTTTTCTGGAACCATGCCATCATCTGTTGTGAGGCCAAGTGTCCCCACGAGTGGATCTGTTGGGCTAAAAAAGGCATAAGCGCCTGTGGCACGACTGGCTTGTCGGTAACTCTTTGTCTCCAGACACCATCTTCGCAGAGCTTAATTCCTGCCTCAATCCATGTCCATTTTTCCTCTCGGGGGCACTTGCCTTGCATTGTTTGAAGGTCTCGTGTCAGCGTCCTGAGTGCTTTCAATCTGCACATCTGTGTTGGTTCTTCTGGAGGAACGCCCTGTGAGGCGGCATCTTTAGCTGCCTGGTCGGCTAGGGCATTTCCCTGTGCTTCTGTGGTATTTTCCTTGGTATGGGCCTTACACTTCAGGATGGACACTTCCTGAGGTAATTGTATGGCCTCCAGTAAGTCTCGGACTTCTTTTCCATTTCGGATAGGTGTACCAGCAGCAGTGAGGAATCCTCTTTTCCGCCATAACATACCAAAGTCGTGAGCGACTCCAAAAGCATAATGCCTTTCTGTGTAGACATTAGCTGTCTGTCCTTCTGCTATTCGACATGCCTCTGACAGGGCCCGTAACTCGGCCTGTTGTGCTGACGTTCCTGAGGGTAAACATCCTTTTGCCACTACCTCATATAAGATTGTAACTGCCCATCCTGCTTTTCTGGTACCATTCTCAACAAAGGAGTAACCATCTGTAAACAGGATGAGGTCTGGGTTGTGCAGAGGCTCCTCTGCTGCTAAGGCTGCTTCTTCTGTTTCTTTTAAAATCTCCACGCAGTCATGCTCTTCACATTCTCCCCCCTCTTGCTCCCTCGATTCTGACATCGGGAGCATAGATGCGGGATTAACCAGGCTGGCCCGGACGATATGGAGATTAGGAGCTTCCAAAACTGCTGTCCAGTGGGTCCATCTTGCTGCTGTCACCTGAGACATTCTATTCATAGACAGCAAATCGTGTACGGTGTGGGGACATTTGACAATCAGCTTTTGGTCGAGGACTCGACCCGCAGTGGTCATTACTGCTCGACATGTAGCTTCCATGGCCCTTAGGCAACTTCCCCATCCGAGGGCTACCGCATCCAGTTTTGCCAAATAATAGCCAATAGGTCTTTGCTGATCCCCATGTTTTTGTGTCAGTATGGCTGTCATATATTCTTCTTTCGCATGGACAAACAGGGTAAATGGCTTACCACTGTCGGGGATTCCCAGAGCCGGTGCCGAGCACAAAGCCTTTTTCAAACTCAGGAAGGCCTCTTGCTGTTCTTTTGTGAGGGTGATGGCTTCTTTAGAGGCACCTTTCCCCTTTAAAATATCATTCAGTGGCTGAGCAAGCTGTGTGAAGGAGTCAATCCAATTTCTGTTAAAGTTACACAATCCCAAAAAAGACCTTAGTTCCTGAATAGTGGTGGTTTTTTTAGCAGCCCGAATGGCTGCAGTTCTATCCTGGGTAAGTTCTCTCTTTCCTTGTGAAATTTTTTGTCCCAGGTATACAACCTCTTCTTGGGATATTTGTGCTTTGTTGATGCTGGCTTTATGTCCTTTCAGCCGAAGGTGATTCAGCAAAGCTCGTAAATCTTGTTCATGCTGTACTTCCGTGATTGAAGCCAGCAGGATATCGTCTACATATTGGATGACTGTGGATGACAGGGGATATAATTCTCGCAAATGGCTTTGTAAAGCCATGTGGAATACCGTAGGGCTGTTGTGGAAACCCTGCGGTAACCGGGTCCAAGTATACTGTTGTCCTTGGACCGGGAAAGTAAACCACTGTCGAATCTCCGGTGCCAGAGGCGCCGACCAAAATCGGTTGGCCATATCTATAACCGAGAAACATTTATGTTCCGGTTTGAGGACATTAAAAATGGTGGAGGGATCTGCGACCAAAGGAGCTTTTTGATCAATACACAGGTTAGCTTTCCTATAATCGACAGTCAAACGCCAAGTCTCATTAGATTTATGTACCGGCCACCCGGGGCTATTGGAGGAGCTATGCGTTTTAATAAGCACCCCTTGTTTCTCCAATTGCTGAATAACCGGTAAGATTCCCGCGATGGCAGTTGGACTGATGGGATACTGTTTAGTGCATGGAGGCTTGGTCCCTGTTAATGACGCAGGCTCCATCTGGAGTAGGCCACAATCATTCTTATCTTTAGCCCATATCGGGTGTTCCTTCAATTCTTCTTTCTTCAAAGTTCTAATTGACCATGTCACCCGACCATCCTCGAAATGCAACGATGAATCCACTTGGATTAGAAAGTCCATTCCCAAAAGGGGTTGATCTACTGGGCCTATCCAGACCGGCGTGGTTAGTTCATGTGGATCCAGCCCGATAAGTACCGGTGTTGTCCTTTTAATTTCCATTTTATGACCCCCAACTCCATAGGCTGTACGTGCCCTACCATCCAACGGCAAAAAGTCTCCATATTGTAGGGATAAGCATATTAATTCCGCCCCTGTGTCTGAAAGACAGTCCACATCCTTATCACCCACCCTCACAGTTATATATAGCCCATCACCCCTTTGTTGTATTAGTGCGAGGAGGGGGGCCATGGTGGGATCTAATAATTTTTTGCTATCCCAAGTAACTCCTTCTGTTGTTGTATTGTCAGTTGTTTAAATGCTTCTATGAGGTCGTTATCTTGTGACAAGCCTGGCTTGTTGGCTGAATTGTATCCCTGGCTGCGTCCTCTTCCCCAGCCACGACCTTTCTCTTTGGCCCTGCACGTCTTGACCCAGTGACCTTCTTTCCCACAATAATGACATTTTCCGGGTAATTTTCCTACTAACTGTTTATCGGAATCCTGGGTTTTCAATCCCATAGCCTGTACAGCTCGGACTTTAGCTCCCATATCCCCATCTAATTGGTTGCATCGATCCACCAATGCTTCAAAGGTAGTTCCTCTACTTTCCCAGTCCGGTAACACTACCTTCAGCATTTTTGACAGTTCTGGCTTTAGACCTGCCATGAAAGCTGCTTTCAGGGGTCCAAAAGGGTTCATCCATTTCCTCATCCATGTTATTCATACCCAAATGTTCTAGCCACGTGCATCTAAACCGCTCGTCATACTCCAGGACATCCTCTGTTCCTTTCTGTTGGCAGGCTGCAATTTTTCCCCAGTCTGTCTTAGCTGGACTGAAGGCTTGCAGCCAGTGTTTAATCGCCTCGCATCCTGCGTCTAATTCTTGATCATTCTGCCCCAAAGCTTCTTCTACCTTGTCGTGCAATTTTCTTCCCTGTGTTTTTGGCACCATTATGGTCAGAATTTGCACTCCGTCCCAGGGATGAAGTTGATATATATTTCTTAAGCGGTCCAATTGGTCCCACGTTTGTACTCCCCCTTTCTTTGGATTGGGCAATTCCTTGGACCATTTATCAATTTTCTCTGGGCCTGCCGGATCATGAACTAAGTATTCTTCGTACACCCTTTTCTTTGTTTTTTTGGTTCCGCCCTCATCCGCAGTCTCTTCTGATTTGACTACGACTCGTCTTTTTTAAAACGGGGCAAAGCGCACCCCTAATTCTTCATCCTCCGACCCTGTATCGTCGAAGGATTCAGAATTCGTATCTATTCCTCGGCCGTGTCTTCGGGTTTGCTCTTTTAATTTATCCAAACATGGGTACCCTGGGAATTGATCAATACATTTTCCTTTTCCTATTACTGTCTCTTGACCTAATGACTTTTTCCATTCTTTAATTTCACCTTTAAGATCTTTAACTTCCACTTCCAGCTTTTCAAGTTCAAGCTTTTTCTGTCGCAGCTGTGCACAAACTGCTTGCAATTGATCATTTGTACTGGTCAGTTCTCGATCATGTTGGGAACGCATTATAATTTCGTTCCGCTTTCGAATCTGGCCCATAACCGCTAGGGACCATCTAGTTCATTCTTTATTTTTCATACGGGTCGTTTTTCCCCAGACCCTTTTAATCTCGTCCAAGGACCATTGTCCTTTGGAGGTTCCGTACTTTTGTTCGATCTTAATACAGGTTTTAGATAAGTTGAATTGTTGCTCTATGTATTCTTTCAATTGTTCGAGGATTTAGAAACATAGAAACATAGAAAATAGGTGCAGGAGTAGGCCATTCGGCCCTTCTAGCCTGCACCGCCATTCAATGAGTTCATGGCTGAACATTCAACTTCAGTACCCCATTCCTGCTTTCTCGCCATACCCCTTGATCCCCCTAGCAGTAAGGACCTCATCTAACTCCTTTTTGAATATATTTAGTGAATTGGCCTCAACAACTTTCGGTGGTAGAGAATTCCACAGGTTCACCACTCTCTGGGTGAAGAAGTTCCTCCGCATCTCGGTCCTAAATGGCTTACCCCTTATCCTTAGACTGTGACCCCTGGTTCTGGACTTCCCCAACATTGGGAACATTCTTCCTGCATCTAACCTGTCTAACCCCGTCAGAATTTTATATGTTTCTATGAGTTCCCCTCTCATTCTTCTGAACTCCAGTGAATACAAGCACAGTTGATCCAGTCTTTCTTGATAGGTCAGTCCCGCCATCCCGGGAATCAGTCTGGTGAACCTTCGCTGCACTCCCTCAATAGCAAGAATGTCCTTCCTCAGGTTAGGAGACCAAAACTGTACACAATACTCCAGGTGTGGCCTCACCAATGCCCTGTACAACTGTAGCAACACCTCCCTGCCCCTGTACTCAAATCCCCTTGCTATGAAGGCCAACATGCCATTTGCTTTCTTAACCGCCTGCTGCACCTGCAGCCAACCTTCAATGACTGATGTACCATGACACCCAGGTCTCTTTGCACCTCCCCTTTTCCTAATCTGTCACCATTCAGATAATAGTCTGTCTCTCTGTTTTTACCACCAAAGTGGATAACCTCACATTTATCCACATTATACTTCATCTGCTATGCATTTGCCACTCACCTAACCTATCCAAGTCCCTCTGCAGCCTCACAGCATCCTCCTCGCAGCTCACACTGCCACCCAACTTAGTGTCATCCGCAAATTTGGAGATACTACATTTAATCCCCTCATCTAAATCATTAATGTACAGTGTAAACAGCTGGGGCCCCAGCACAGAACCTTGCGGTACCCCACTAGTCACTGCCTGCCATTCTGAAAAGTACCCATTTACTCCTATTCTTTGCTTCCTGTCTGACAACCAGTTCTCAATCCATGTCAGTACACTACCCCCAATCCCATGTGCTCTAACTTTGCACATCAATCTCTTGTGTGGGACCTTGTCGAACGCCTTCTGAAAGTCCAAATATACCACATCAACGGGTTCTCCCTTATCCACTCTACTGGAAACATCCTCAAAAAATTCCAGAAGATTTGTCAAGCATGATTTCCCTTTCACAAATCCATGCTGACTTGGACCTATCATGTCACCTCTTTCCAAATGCACTGCTATGACATCCTTAATAATTGATTCCATCATTTTACCCACTACCGATGTCAGGCTGACCGGTCTATAATTCCCTGTTTTCTCTCTCCCTCCTTTTTTAAAAAGTGGGGTTACATTGGCTTACCTCCACTCCATAGGAACTGATCCAGAGTCAATGGAATGTTGGAAAATGACTGTCAACGCATCCACTATTTCCAAGGCCACCTCCTTAAGTACTCTGGGATGCAGTCCATCAGGCCCTGGGGATTTATCGGCCTTCAATCCCATCAATTTCCCCAACACAATTTCCCGGCTAATAAGGATTTCCCTCAGTTCCTCCTCCTTACTAGACCCCCCGACCCCTTTTATAACCGGAAGGTTGTTCGTGTCCTCCTTCGTGAATACCGAACCAAAGTACTTGTTCAATTGGTCCGCCATTTCTTTGTTCCCCGTTATGACTTCCCCTGATTCTGACTGCAGGGGACCTACATTTGTCTTTACTAACCTTTTTCTCTTTACATATCTATAGAAACTTTTGCAGTCCGTCTTAATGTTCCCTGCAAGCTTCTTCTCATACTCCATTTTCCCTGCCCTAATCAAACCCTTTGTCCTCCTCTGCTGAGTTCTAAATTTCTCCCAGTCCCCAGGTTCGCTGCTATTTCTGGCCAATTTGTATGCCACTTCCTTGGCTTTAATACTATCCCTGATTTCCCTTGATAGCCACGGTTGAGCCACCTTCCCTTTTTTATTTCTATGCCAGACAGGAATGTACAATTGTTGTAGTTCATCCATGCGGTCTCTAAATGTCTGCCATTGCCCATCCACAGTCAACCCCTTAAGTATCATTCGCCAATCCATCTCAGCCAATTCACGCCTCATACCTTCAAAGTTAGCCTTCTTTAAGTTCTGGACCATGGTCTCTGAATTAACTGTTTCATTCTCCATCCTAATGCAGAATTCCACCATATTATGGTCACTCTTCCCCAAGGGGCCTCGCACAACGAGATTGCTAATTAATCCTTTCTCATTACATAACACCCAGTCTAAGATGGCCTCCCCCCTAGTTGGTTCCTCGACATATTGGTCTAAAAAACCATCCCTTATGCACTCCAGAAAATCCTCCTCCACCGTATTGCTTCCAGTTTGGTTAGCCCAATCTATGTGCATATTAAAGTCACCCATTATAACTGCTGCACCTTTATTGCACGCACCCCTAATTTCCTGTTTGATGCCCTCCCCAACATCACTACTACTGTTTGGAGGTCAGTACACAACTCCCACTAACGTTTTTTGCCCTTTGGTGTTCTGCAGCTCTACCCATATAGATTCCACATCATCCAAGCTAATGTCCTTCCTAACTATTGCCTTAATCTCCTCCTTAACCAGCAATGCTACCCCACCTCCTTTTCCTTTTATTCTATCCTTCCTGAATGTTGAATACCCCTGGATGTTGAGTTCCCAGCCCTGCTCATCCTGGAGCCACGTCTCCGTAATCCCAATCACATCATATTTGTTAACATCTATTTGCACAGTTAATTCATCCACCTTATTGCGGATACTCCTTGCAATAAGACACAAAGCCTTTAGGCTTGTTTTTTTAACACCCTCTGTCCTTTTAGAATTTTGCTGTACAATGGCCCTTTTTGTTCTTTGCCTTGGGTTTCTCTGCCCTCCACTTTTCCTCATCTCCTTTCTGTCTTTTGTTTTTGCCTCCTTTTTGTTTCCCTCTATCTCCCTGCATTGGTTCCCATCCCCCTGCCATATTAGTTTAACTCCTCCCCAACAGCACTAGCAAACACTCCCCCGAGGACATTGGTTCCGATTCTGCCCAGGTGCAGACCGTCCGGATTGTACTGGTCCCACCTCCCCCAGAACCGTTTCCAATGCCCCAGGAATTTGAATCCCTCCCTGCTGCACCATTGCTCAAGCCACGTATTCATCTGAGCTATCCTGCGATTCCTACTCTGACTAGCACGTGGCACTGGTAGCAATCCCGAGATTACTACTTTTAAGGTCCTACTTTTTAATTTAGCTCCTAGCTCCTTAAATTCATTTCGTAGGAACTCATCCCTTTTTTTACCTATGTCATTGGTACCAACGTGCACCACGATAACTGGCTGTTCTCCCTCCCTTTTTAGAATGTCCTCCACCCGCTCCGAGACATCCTTGACCCTTGCACCAGGGAGGCAACATACCATCCTGGAGTCTCGGTTGCGGCCGCAGAATCGCCTATCTATTCCCCTTACAATTGAATCCCCTATCACTATCGCTCTTCCACACTTTTTCCTGCCCTCCTGTGCAACAGAGCCAGCCACGGTGCCATGAACTTGGCTGCTGCTGCCCTCCCCTGATGAGTCATCCCCCTCAACAGTACTCAAAGCGGTGTATCTGGTTTGCAGGGGGATGACCACAGGGGACCCCTGCACTACCTTCCTTGCACTACTCTTCCTGCTGGTCTTCCATTCCCTCGCTGGCTGTGGACCCTTCTCCTGAAGTAAGACCAACTCGCTACACGTGATACTCACGTCATTCTCAGCATCGTGGATGCTCCAGAGTGAATCCACCTTCAGCTCCAACTCCGCAACGCGGACCGTCAGTAGCCGGAGGTGGACACACTTCCCGCACATGTAGTCGTCAGGGACACTGGTGTTGTCCCTGTGTTCCCACATGGTACAGGAGGAGCATATCACGTGACCGAGCTGTCCTGCCATGACTTAACCCTTAGATACACTTAAATTGCCGACAACAATGTTAAAAGTTACTGACTAATAAAGAAAAAGAAAAACTACTCACCAATCAGCAGCCAATCACTTACCACGTTGGCTGTGACGTCACCTTTCGATTTCTTTCTACTTCTTTTTTGCCTTCTCTCCCAGCTGGAGCTGCACAAGTACGTCTCTCTCGACGCTCCCCGGACTGCTGAGCCTTTTATTGGCCGCTGTATCTCTGGACTCCCGCCTCTCTCTCGACGCTCCCCGGACTGCTGAGCCTTTTATAGGCCGCTGCCTCTCTCGACTCCCGTCTCTCTCGACGCTCCCCGGACTGCTGAGCCTTTTATCGGCCGCTGCCTCTCTGGACTCCCGCCTCTCTCTCGACGCTCCCCGGACTGCTGAGCCTTTTATAGGCCGCTGCCTCTCTCGACTCCCGCCTCTCTCGACGCTCCCCGGACTGCTGAGCCTTTTATAAGCCGCTGCCTCTCTCGACTCCCGCCTCTCTCGACGCTCCCCGGACTGCTGAGCCTTTTATAGGCCGCTGCCTCTCTCGACTCCCGCCTCTCTCGACGCTCCCCGGACTGCTGAGCCTTTTATCGGCCGCTGCCTCTCTGGACTCCCGCCTCTCTCGACGCTCCCCGGACTGCTGAGCCTTTTATAGGCCGCTGCCTCTCTGGACTCCCGCCTCTCTCGACGCTCCCCGGACTGCTGAGCCTTTTATAGGCCGCTGCCTCTCTCGACTCCCGCCTCTCTCTCATCTATCGAAACCTCAGGTGGTGCCTGCCCACCTTTAACAGTTGTAGGCAATTCTTTGCTCTTATCTCCTGTTGCCATCATTTCTTTACTGGGGTCTCGAGTCGTAGGCTTTCCAGCCGATCAATAGGTCGGTGATTAATTAACGAACACACCGCCGAAGTTTAGACGTCTATGGGACCTCGAGCCGACGAACAACCGGAGGTTTCGCAAACTGGAGGCTTTCGGAATCGCGTAGAAGGAGAGGCAAATTTAGACTTTTGACCGAGGACTTTTAAAAAGAGGTGTCCTTACCTCAATATGTCAGTCCGATGTCCAAAATTAAATTTCTTTCCTCAGCGATCGTGTTCGTGACGCCAAAATTGTTAGATCTCTTAATTTCCAATGAAATACGACCTCCGATTGTAGTTTTAACTTCTTTATTTTTGGCAGACAGCAGTAACAAGTTCTTGGCTTTAAGCCAGGTCTTTGTTCTTCTGGGACCACATGGTCAAAATGGCTGTACTTATACCTGGATCAATTTACAGAAAATAACTCACCTTCTTTGACCTTATTGGCTCAATTAACAGTCTTTTAACCTTTTAATTGGATCGCTACCCAAGGTCCTAAAATGTCAAGTTGATGGATGACTTAATGCAACATGCTGAACTGCACATAATCATTAGAGTCTGTGTTTTCTCAACTTGTCTAAATGTAGCCTGTTTGAATTCTCCATCAGGAGCATATCAATTTTAAGATTCTACAACATTTTGGCTGCAAAAAAGAGTTACCAAATACAGGAGGTGGGGCCAAATTCATGCATTAAGGACCCCAGGCTGTGCACCGTCGAACAGATAATCGAATTACCCAATCAAGCACAATGGAAATCATGGTCAAGAAACTGGACAATCCTAAAACAATGCAAAACCACTGGTAGCACATTCTCACATCCTAATCGAGTTACTGCTGACAAAGGAGACATTTGAAAATCAATGGACAGAACAGTGTAAACAGAGCCCAAGAGATTTGATGGGAGATAACGGAGCCTTTTTTTGGGATATATCTATCCCCCAGTTTTACAAGGCAAGACCAGCAAGGAGCAGCACGCAGACTAGCAGAACACAGAAACTAGCAGAAGACAGGAGAGAAGCAGAGCACAGACTGGAACAAAGACACAGACACAAGCAGCCGGAGTGAAGAAATGGAGTCGTGACGAACCTACAAGAACTCATCAAGAACTGACCGAGCACGAGGCCCACGAAACGGAAGGTTGTCAGCAACAAAATTGACAACCACCCTACAATCTACTTCTGAACGACCCAACGGGGGAGAAATTACCAAAAGGGACCAACTAAAACTATTCCTAACCAAAGAAAGTGGATATTTACCCCATACATCCAAAATGCAACTTACCACATCAACGGACGCACCCCAACATAAGACTACGCAGTCCGAAGTCCTCTCCTCCATCCAGGGTACGGCTCGCCTAGAAGGCCAAGTGCAGCGAACCCTGAAACCGCGATTCACCGGCAACTGTCTAAAGGGATTGGTGAGCATAGCCCCTGAACCCTCAGAGCTATAACTTAGTTAGTTAGGGGAAGTGGGAGGGGGAGGCTGGGATAACTTGTGTAAATTTATCTGCATTCTCCTCTTTACCCCATTTAGAGTTTAAGCTGTATTCTTTTCCCCACAGGCTGTAATTTGACACTTTATCCAATGTGTTGTACCCTTCAGTGTGTATTGGTCTGTGTTTGTTATTAAAGGTGTGCCTTTTACTTCTTTTTAAACACAATAAAGCCATACCTGCTTCCTACCTTGAAACCGATTGTCTGTCCAAGTCTGTCACAGTCCCTTCATAATTCCAGAGTCTAGAACCAAGGGTGTGGGAGCGATTCGAAACCGCTCATATAAGGTTAGAAAGGAAAGCTGACCCCCTGCAAACCACCCCTTACATAATGGCGACCCAGATGGGACACTGGTACAAGGGACGTGATAAGAGAGAGACTGGTTTCAGGAAACGAAGCAAAATGGAAGAGGGGATTTCCTCGTCTGTGTTTAAGAGGGTAAATGTGGCTAAGGAGTGGGTACTCGATCTATTGTATGCTGAACGTCCAGAAGATGCTGCAGCTCAATGGACTGAGAGCAAGGACCATAAAACGTCGATAGAGAAGGCCATTTGGCTCATTTGCCTTCAGCAACAGATCCGGCGTCTAAATGAGGAGAATGAGAAATTAAAGGGAATATTGAGACAGGCAGAATAGAGGTCCAGCGCAAGGGCCACAGTCGGGGAAAGGATGTGGACTGAGGTGGGACAGTTAAAGGAAAGTAGAGAGCTCACTAAAGAAAGGCACAAAACCCAACTGGACCTTTTGCAGTGTCAGATTATTGAAGCCAAGAATAGCGAACCGGTGTTGCGGGAAGAGAATTCCTGCCTCGCCAAGCAAGTTAAAGATTACGGGGAGAGGGTGAGAGACATTCAGGTAGCCTATAAGGTCGCCAGTACCAGGGAAATTTGAGGCAGGAGACCACGGCCCCTGCCAGCAGCAGACCCAAAGCTTGAATTTTGCTCTATCCCGGGCTAAAGGCATGGTGTGCCTGATAAACCCGGTTTTAGCCCAGGAACACCTGGTTGAGCAAGGTGAAACCCCTCAATCACTGCCTGCAGCTCCCAGGAATGGCCCGGGGCAGCAGGGGTGTCAACCAGAGTGCGGAGCAGGCAAGGATTGCGAATTACAAACACCGGCAGCCCTGAGTTTTAACTCGGTTTGGCAGCAGAAGGAAGAGGGCGAGCCAATACAAGAAGGGCCGGAACCAGGGCCAATGCACCCGGTCCGGCAGCAGAAGTTTGGCCCGCCTGATGCTTATGGGGCAGCAGGACCCCGAGAAAATAACTTCGTAGTTCCCCACGACACCCAAAAACTGAGGGCTATGATAGGCTACCTAAGTAAGCTCACCCAACAGGGGGATCCCTCGGTACACTTCCTGGAAGTGGAACACACAGGGGATATTAATGGGTGCGATAATTCAGAGCAGGTTAAGCTTCTCACTAGGCACCGAGCTGTGCCATTCCCTCTCTGCAGACAGCAGAAAGGGGCGAAACACTTACGCTACGGTTAAGGAGGAGGTTCTAGAGGCCATGGGTATGAACGACAGGAGTCCTTTCTCCCGAGTGGAGAAGACAGTACAGCTCCATGGGGAGACTCCACAGGCTTTCGCCGACAGGTTGTGGCCGGTCTAGGAAAGGGCCTGTAGTGGGGTTCTTGACCGGGCCCACCTGACCCCGAACGTGTTGGCTCACTGGCTCCGCAGCCTGGTGGCAAACAGCTTACCTGGAGTAAAGGCAAAAGCCCAGGTCTGGTTCGATCCAAGAGATCCCAGAACCACCGAGGAGCCAGTGATCAGACAGTTGACACTGGCTTACCGGAACAGTAGAGGGACAGAGGAGCCCTCCTCCAAAGGGAGGGTCCATGAGATTAAACGCAGCCAAAGCAAGAGAGAGTGGCATCAGGAAGGTGGTTATCCTCCCCACAAAGCGGGCGAGTGTTTTGGGTGTGGGAAAAGTGGGCCCTGGAGGAAGGACTGTCGGAACCCATGGAAAGAGACGAAGAGAAGGACCACTCCAGCCCCAGCCCGTAAGGCCGGGGCAGGAACACCCGACTCATATGAGACACTCGTAGCCGCTCTACAGACACTCATAAACGGAGAGGGAGCAGTAACTATCACAACCGGTGCAGTAGCAGGTTCGGTAAAACCCTCTGCTCCAACCCACCCAGATGCATGACTAGAGCCAGCGCAGCCTGTGTACCTGTGTTCCCTCAAGTACGATGCCTGGAAGAGACCATGCGTTATGAGGAAGTGGAGAAAGTGAAAGGGACCTACCTGCTAGATACTGGTGCTTCCAGCACCCTTGTAAATGCAGATAACCCAGCTACCTCACCTCTATCGAACGGGGTCCCGTACAGTCTAGTGGGGTTCAGAGGCAATGAGCAAACTGGTTCATTTTCCATCCCGCTCACCATTCAGTTGGGGACAATCAAAACCAAATGGAAGTGTGTCCTGATGAAATGGGAGCAGAAGGGAAAATGGATCCTGGGTGCTGATTTTATCATTGGCCACTAGATCCTAGTGGATGTCAGGAACCACTGTCTATGGGGAGCCATAGTGACTGACAGGGAAGGTGAGGTGGCGGTGATCCCAGAAAAAGGGGCCAAGGTAACATTGTGTACCGTGAAGCCAAAGGAGGGTTACGACTTGGAATTACTGGTCAGTAACACCCCAGTGGAGAACCAGGCATATGTACGGGCACACCTTGCAACATTTGTCACCCACAAACATGACTGTGGCAGGGTAACGGGGGTGGAAGTTAGTATAGTAGGGGACCCCATGACCCGATCACAAAAGCAAAAGTAAACCCGAATAAGGCACAGATCGGCCAGAAGGAAGTCAAATTCCTGGGGCTGACTGTGCGCGCTGGGGAACGGGGCATTGACAAGGTTAGAAGGGAGGCAGTACAGGAATTACCAGCCCCCAACACAGTGACAGGGGTAAGATCCTTTCTAGGGCTCACTGGGCACTGCAGAGACTTCATTGAGGATTATGCAGCCACCGCAGCCCCTCTGCTCAGGCTCCTACACAAGGGGATAGAGTGGGACTGGGATGAGGGTTGCGAGGCAGCATTTAATCAGCTCAAGAAGGACTTGCAGACCGCGCCAGCCTCAGGAGTGATAGATGTAGGAAAGGAGTTTTTCCTAGAGGTGGCAGCCAGCGGGAACAGTTTGAGCTCAGTGCTGTTTCAAGAGTGGCACGGCCAGCTGAGGCTGGTGGTTTACTCCTCCAGGATCCTCACAGATGTGGAGAAGGGGTACTCCAACTGTGAGAGACACCTCCAAGCCACACATTGGGCAATGAAAAGATCCTTGATCTTCACGGGAGGGTCTCCTCTAACACTCCTAACCCACCACACACCGACTCAGATGCTCCTAGATAGGAGGATTAAGGACGGGACGGTGAGCAGTGCCCGCATTGCTCGCTGGACCCTGCTCCTCTCCTAGATGGACCTCAGAGTAGAAGGCCTCCGCGAGCCAAGGCTTGCAGCCAACCTAATCTATCCAGGGAAAGCCCACAGGTGCTCCATAGAAGGGGTATGGGAGGTGAACATTGGCCTTTGGGTGGGGTTATACCCTACAAGCCGGGACATCTACGTGGACGGGTCCAGCACAGTATCTGCTGGCGAGCGACTCACTGAGTGCGGAGTCTATGACCCAAGGGCAGGTATTGCCCTGGCAATCAAGCTCCCCAGCACCATGAGCGCCCAGCACGCTGAACTGTCCGCCGTAATGTACGTGGTGACCCACCCCGAGGAAATCCCTACCCCGTACACGATTTGCTCGGACAGTATGTTCACCTGCAATTCATGTACGGAGTACCTGGCTATCTGGTCCCGTCGCGGATACATGTCCGCTGACGGGAGACCCCTGGCAATCAAGCCCCTGCTGGAGAAAATATTGACAGCGGTGGGGGAAGAAGGAAAGGTCTACATACATAAGATGAAGGCCCATTCAAAAACTGAACCCCGTGCAGAGGGAAACCAACAGGCTGACAAATTGGCCAAAGAAGGTGCCCGCACGGGAAAGTTCTGGGACCCCTATGACACCGGCCGCATAGCAGCGGTCAAGAATAAGAACAGGGCAGCAGAGAGTACAGGGATAGCTTTGGCCCCGGACTTAAAAACAGTTCAGGCACAGGACCCGGTCCTGAAAGCAGTCCTGAATGTGCTAGCTAGAGGAGAGAGAGTAGAAGGTCCTTACGGCACAGCAGCCATTACCGTTAAGGAAGGCCTGCTGTTTAAAGAGGGACAATGGGTCGTGGCACAGCAGCACCAAGGGGAATTCCTAAAACTGGCCCATGAGGGTCCAGGAGCAGGACATCCCGGGCCTGAGACCACCTGGCAACTGGTGGAACAGGCAGGATGGTGGCCGGGATTCAGGGAGGATGTCCGTGGGTTCTGTGTGTACTACCTGGTGTGTGCTGCGAACAACCCTGACCCCCAGAAAAGGAAGGTGTCCCTCGGACACGTCAGGAGGGTAGAGGGACCATGGCAGTCAATCCAAATTGACGACATCGGGCCCTATCCATCGCCCAGGGAGGCAACAAATACTGCCTAGTCCTGGTGGACGTGTTCTCAAAATGGGTTGAAGCCTTCCCCTGCCGAACAGCCACCGCACTAGGGACAGCTAAGATTCTAGTGAGGGAAGTGTTCTACCGGTGGGGACTCCCACAGTATGTTAAGTCGGACCAGGGGAGCCATTTCACCGGGCAGTTATTGCAGGCAACCCTTAACCTGCTCGTCATTGAGGGGAAATGGCACATTGCCCACAATCCACAGTCAACGGGTAATGTGGAGCTTTTAAACTACACCATTAACGAAAGGCTGCGGAAGGAAACGGGAGACTCACCCCAAAAGTGGGTGGAGGTCTTACCATTGGTCCGAATGGGGATCCGAGCTAGCCAGTCAAAGAACACCGGGTATTCCCCATCTGAGCTCATGACTGGCCGGATCATGTGGACCCCCACCATTGTCCTAGCCCCGGTGCTCACAGAAGGTCAGCTCAGAGAGGCGAACCGAGACCGGTTTGTCAGGAACCTGTTTGAACACCTCAAACAGATTCACTGGCAGGCTGCTGGTAACATGGGCAGACAGCATCAGAGTAACCGGTTGCTGCTAGAACCCAGCAAACACCACGATCGGGGACCAGGTCATGGTGAGGAACTATACTCGAGTCGGGGTTTTTGAAGCATTATATATGGGGCCATACAGCATTGAGGACAAGGCAAGCCCGATGGTCGATGCCATAAAGCTGCCCCGCTGTACTAAGTGGTTCCACAGCATCCAGTGCAAGCTGTACAACCCAGGGTCAGCCAACCACAGAGGGCAGCCGGGATGGGTGAACTGTCCTCAGGACAGGGATCCTCCGTTGGCCGCCCCCGACGGTGGAGGGCCCACAGGGAATGTGGCAGGCTCAGAAACCGTGCCTATAGGCACGGTGAATTGCAGTACTGGAGGGGCTATCTCACCCATCGTTTGGGATTCGGACACACCCCCAGTAACCCAAGACCTGAGAAGGACCCTCCGTACACCACGGCCAAAGATATCATGGTCAACGGCATCTGAGCCTCAGCGATTCTACCCTAGGAGAAGGGCAGCCCGACACGAAAGGCCGAAGGTCAGAAGTACAGAGGCCGCTCAGAGTAGGGACCCCCAGCCAGCCGCCTCCAGAGTGAGGGACTCACAGGAGCAGTAGCATCGAGCTGTCCCAGAGACAAGGGTCTCCAGCTAATCGGCTGCGGGGAAACCCTAGCATCCAGGCGGCTATCAGTCCGCACAAGGCATGGGCCTGACAGGGAGTAACCAGGCCACCCGGAGACGGGTGGCGGTTGTACATAGCTCTAATTTTAGTTTAAGGCAGCTGACTGCACCATTTTACATTTTAAGGTTTAGTTTGTCTTGTGTGTCAGCCAGCCTGAGAGCAGTTCTCAAGGGCAGGATCTAGACATTACCGGGTGATGGACAAACCTCAGGAGACCAATTGATGTTGTTTAGTTTTAATCTCTGTTTTTTTCCCTTCTGTAATGTGGTTGTACGTTGCCGATATGCTGGTGAATATAATGTAACTGAAATGAAATGTAACTGTGCTGAAATGCAATTGTAGTGATTGAACCCCCTCCAAGCTGGGAGGGTATAAATGTAAAAAGTTTGTACCTGTAAAGGGAAAAATGTGCATCTATGGTGATGTTGCATAAGTGTTATGCATTTTGGGTATTAGTTTAGCTAATTTACGGGGAAGATTATCTCTTGGGAGTCAGGAACTTTGCTCAGCTCGAAGAATGATACCATAAGTGATATGGTATCACAGCGGGGAATGTAGAATTTACCAATATCTCGCAAAGGTTCCAGGTACCTTTCCCCTGCAGAGGAGAAGAATCCCTTTCTGGACTTTTAAAATGGAAGGAAAACTTTGGGACACAAATGAATTTTAAAGGGGCAGACGAGGCCTGCAGGGGATAAAAGGAGGTGCATTCATGGAGACCCCCCTCCCCCCTACCCCCAGTGTTTGGACTCATAGGAAAGGGAATTTAATTTGGAACTATCTACCAGAAAGTTTGAAATCCTAAAGTGCACATGGAAGAAACTACGAACTTTAATCGAATTTGGAATTTGTAAAAGGTGCAACCCATGAAAAGTCTGACAAGTTGTGCACTGTGAGAACAATGACCACTAGGTGGTGAACTTGTGGGAGACACTCCTAACCTGGACCTTCAGGTATAAAAGGGGATGCTCCACCTACTTCCATCCCTTGAATGCAAAGGAATAAAGGACAGGTCACAGACTGACCTTCTCTCAAGCATGGGCCTCGTGTGCATTTATACTGTACAGTAAGGACGTATCACTTATGACTCCAGGAACCCAGTGCAACTTTTGTTAAAATTAACAGGACCGGCTATTTCAGAGAAAAAATCTTCTCGAACATAATGTTTTTAGATCATGCACTGGTCGATCATTCTTCGGTGCAAAGTGGATGAACTGACTCTTCCCCACATTGAACCCCAGTAATCACAGTCAAGGGGAGATTTAATAGAGGTTTTCAGAATTATGGGGAAACTGTTTCCACGGGCAGGAGTGTCGGTACCCAGAGGACACAGACATAAGATAATTGGTAAAAGGAAAAATCCGGGACGGGGGATGTGGGGTGAGGAGATGTATTTTTACCTGCTCCTATCCTTACATGTTGATGATCTTATGACCTTCCACAGGAGAACAATCTCGGCCCTGAGCATGTATGAGGAGAAAGCTCCAGAAAATATTCAATATTCCCACCCGGTGAGCTTTCGTGTGTGAGGCGAACGTGTTAACCGCTACACTGCGGAAACATCTCCACTTTCAGCACCAGGTCAGACGGAAATATGAAGCGAGCAGGTGAACTGCTGAATCCTACTTTTAAGGAGCTGGTCGTGGTGCCAAGCAAATGGGTTTTGCTCAATGACTATAATGAAGAAGTGTGATTTGAACCCACGCTTCCAGAAAAACTGCAAACGGAACACAGCACCTGAGACCGCTCGGCCACCCTGACTATTTGATGCTATATCTGGCCATCTACAGGTTGATTTTGAACTTTTGTGTCCTGTCACATGAAATAAATGAGGGCAGCAGGCGTATCTCTGCCTGACACCGGGGAAACAGTGAGACAGACCTTGGAGCAAGGGTCTGGTTATTGCTAAACAGCAAAGAAAATATTAATTCTGGAATTATCCAAAAGCAATGTGACCCCGACGTGAAATAATCAGGGGTTCAGTTTTGCCAGTATTTTCACAACTTAATGTTGCAATGTGAAACAATGCAGGAAATCAGTGGTGAAGATAAAATCCCATGTTGCTCATTTTCAGATTCAACACAGTGTAAAACTTACCAATATCTCACATAGATTCCAGGTACCTTTCCCCTGCAGAGGAGAAGAATCCCTTTCTGGACTTTTAAAATGGAAGAAAAACTTTGGGACGCAAATGAATTTTAAAGGGGCAGACGAGGCCTGCAGGGGATAAAAGGGGGTGCATTCATGGAGACCCCCCCCACACCCCAGTGGACTCATAGGAAAGGGAATTTAATTTGGAACTATCTATCAGAAAGATTGAAATCCTAAAGTGCACATGGAAGAAACTACGAACTTGAATCGAATTTGGGATTTTTAAAAGGTGTATGTTGGGTCTGCAAGAAAAGGGGTGGGGTCAATATCTAAAGGGCCAGTTTGGACATTGGAACTAATCAAATTGTCTGGGAACTGTATACCCTCGAAACTTGCCCCTTGAAAACATTAGCATTTAAACAATCAACGATGGAAGAAACATTTATCATTGCACCCGGAGGACCCAAATGTCACATACATATTCCAACACCTTTTCAACAGGCATAAAAATATTTGGCTCAGGCCAGACTAGCACAATGGAGAGCTCACCAACTTCGAAAAGCCTATTAACGCCAGATTGACACCACTTAATCAAGTTTCAGTTAGCTTGCTAAAAAATCGAAACAAAGAACTGAGCTAGATTTGATGGAAGATAAAGAAGCCATTTTTAGTATAATTGAAGTCTGTTCTGGCAGTTAGGTGTGCTTCAAGAGACACTATTAAGTCAGCAGTCTCGTTGCATAAGT
The DNA here is from genome assembly GCF_044704955.1 of Pristiophorus japonicus. Taxonomy (NCBI): domain Eukaryota; kingdom Metazoa; phylum Chordata; class Chondrichthyes; family Pristiophoridae; genus Pristiophorus; species Pristiophorus japonicus. The sequence continues at coordinate 1,350,342 of NW_027251144.1, forward strand.
TCTACACCAGTATCGAACATTGGGATCCCGAAATATCAGCGAAAGGAACCTCTAAAACACAGAAGGACAGCACCACAACAGCAAACAGGCTGTCAAAACAACTATTGGAAAGTTGCGGGCCATTGCGACCAACCCAACAGTCAACCGGAACTAACCCGACAAAACCGAAGATTTTTCCACTCTACAAGCTGGTCCTACGCTACCAAGGGGTACAGACTACAGAACGTGGACAACTAAGGCGAACCCCAGGGACAACGAAGGCGAACCCTGGAGTTGGAACTGTCAAAAAGGGGATTGGTGAGCATAGCCCTTGAACCCCCCAGAGCTATAACTTCGTTAGTTGGGGGGATTGGGAGGGGGGAGGCTGGGATAACTTGTGTAAATGTATCTGCATTCTCCTTTTTGCCCCATTTAGAGTTTAAGCTGTATTCTTTTCCCCACAGGCTGTAATTTGACAATTTATTCAATGTGTTGTACCCCTCAGTGTGTACTGGTCTGTGTGTGTTATTAAAGGTGTGCCTTTTACTTCTTTTTAAACACAATAAAGCCATACCTGCTTCCTACCTTGAAACCGATTGTCTGTCCAAGTCTGTCACAGTCCCTTCATAATTCCAGGGTCGAGAACCAAGCGTGTGGGAGCGATTCGGAACCGCTCATATAAGGTCAGAAGGGAAAGCTGACCCCCTGCAAACCATCCCTTGCAACAGTATGATTTGAAATAAAGTGAAAGAATTTTACAGTGAAAAGATTTGGAAGTGTAACTTGTATTTGTGTCTTTAATTAAACTTTGTGGCGTCTGACTCCCGTTCATGCCTCTGCTGAATAAGAAAGGAGAGTTTGACGTTGACCAGACTGCACTGCCCCTGATATTTGTGAGCTCATCCTTTATATTCAGTGGTTTCTCGCCCTTTGATGGGCTGCAGTGTAGCGGATATCACGTTGGCCTCACACGCGAAAGGTCCCCGGTGGATCCGTTTTCTCTCACTGAAAGTTATCTATTTATAGAAGTGAAATAAAGAGCAATTAAGGAATAAGGGAACCCTTTTGCCAGGAGAATAAATAGCAAATAAAAACAGAAAATGCTGGAAATCTCAGCTGGCCAGACAGCATCAGCGTTTTTACCAGGAGACTAAGCTCGCCTCCGATTGTTCATCCACAGCAAGTTTAAACATAATATAGAATCATGGAATGGTTACAGCACGGAAGTAGTCTGTTCGACCTGTCGAGCCCGTGCCGACTCTCAGCTAGTCCCACTCCTCCGGCCTTTACCCGCACCTCTGAGATATTGTACCTTCAGATACTTATCCAAATCCATTTTGAAAGATAAGATTAATTCTGCCTCCGCCACCCTTTCAGGCAGCGCATTCTGGATCCCAACCACTCGCTGCCAAATGGCCTCCTCCTGTTCCCAAGTTCCTGTGTATAAAGTCTGGGAAATACGAGATCAATTCCGGCCACTCTCACAGCCTTCCTAAATATAGCACCGTCATTCTATTCTCGTAAAACCAGCTCCTGAAGTATCGGCCAGCTGTGTTGGTTAGAGCTCTGGTTATGTTCCTAAGACAACATCTACCACCGTGTGTCTGTAGTGTAGCGGTTATCATGTTCCCCAAACACACCAAAGGTCCCCGGGTGAAATCACTTTGAAAACATTAAAATGGGCCGAATGGCAGACTCCTGTTCCTAATTCTTACGTTCTTATGATCTTATGTCCTTTCACTGGATAACAATCTCTCCCCTGAAAATGCTTGAGGAGAAAGTTCCAACAAAATATTTCCACCCGGTGAGCTTTCCCGTGTGTAAGGTGAAGGTGTTAAACGCTACACTGCGGAAACATCTCCACTTGCAGCACCAGGTCAGACGGAAATGTTAAGCGAGCAGCTGAACTGCTGAATCCCAGTTTTAAGGACTTTGTCGTGTGTCAGAACAAATTCTTGATGAGCCTCCATTTGCCGGCGTAGTTTGAAATTGCGGTTAGAACTTTGCAAAGAATGACTTGCATTTTTACGTGGCCTTTCAACAACTCAGGATATCCTCAAGTGATTTAAAGTCAATGAAGTACCGATGGAGCCTTGTAATGTGGGGAAAGATCTGCCCCAATCACCCCACACGCATCTCAACTCTTTCAGAAGCAAGAGAGTGTGTAACCTGGGTCAATAACATAAAGTAATGGGCTCATTAACGATTAAAGCCCATTATTAATCCTCTCACACACCTCAATTATGTTTATGCAATGAATTGATGGAAACTTCAATAACTGAACTTTACTGAGTTAAGGAATTTTAATCATTGAAGAAGTTTTATCCCCTGTCCGATTTTAAACACACTGTATTTTAGGAGAGTGAGTTAAGTTGTTCATCGCTCATGATAAAAGGAACCTCGGGCTACTTTTAAAAAATGTATTCCACAGAAAAATATTCTCCAAAATAATGTTTCTGTCCGTGCTCAAACCGAGGATATTTCACATGTGCAGCGAAGGTGATAATCGTTACACGATGGAAACCTCTGCTACACCTCGAAAAAAAGCATCCTGCAGCGCTGCCTCACTTCCCAGCAACAGATCAAAGCCGCAAACAAACCCATCGATTATTCCCACTTCCCCACCTCCACAGATACTGCCCGACCTGCTGAGTGTTTCCAGCATTTTCTGTTTTTACTGAATACACAAACACAGGTATTTGTTCAAAATCAAACTGGAGGTGGCCACACACAGATTAAACAGAGCCAGAGAGACAGACAGGATCGGGAAACACTGGGAAATGGGGCGAAACCAACAGGCGCCTGGCTGCAATCACCGACAGGGATGTGTGATTTACATAATCCTGGCTAGCTCAGTAGATACAGCATGAGACTCTTAATCTCACTATTGTGGGTTTGAGCCCCATGTTGGGCGAATCATTATCGTTAAATTTTATGTCGCTTTCTCGGGCAAACTTTATTAATTAACTGATCAGCTTGTTTTGCACAGTGAAAGTAATGTTAACTGAGGGAAAGTCGATAATTGAATAATTGGTTCTGTGCTTTGCATGTTAACTGTTAAACCATATCCCATTTTACACACTGTACTTCAGGCATCTGATTCAGAATGTTTATTGTAACATGAACGTGCCCCTGGGGAAACAGTGAGACAGGTTTTAGAGCAAGGGTCTGGTTATTGTGAAACAGCAAACACAATATCAATTCCGGAAGAACAACAGCTAAATTAACTGATTTGAACACGCAGCCTCCTGATCGGGAGTTAGACCCGTAACCTTTGCACCACGATGTCCAGATTCTACAAGAGTCCCAGCGGATCGGAAGGTAGAAAATGTAACATCGCTAGTCAAGAAAGGAGGGAGAGAGAAAACCGGGAACTACAGGACAGTTAGTCTGACATCAGTCATCAGGAAAATGCTGTAATCCATTCTTAAGGAAGTGGTGTCAGGGCACTTTGAAAATTATAACATGATTCGACAGAGTCAACATGTTTTTATGTAAATGTCATGGTCAGGTACAGAAAATAATCGAATAAGACTAAAGTTAAGCTGGCCTTCATATCAAGCAAACTAGATCACCAGCAAGTGATCAGGAAGGCCAATGTAATCTTGGCCTTTATTGCAAAAGGGATGGAGTATAAAAGCAGGGAAATCTTGCTACAGTTATACAGGGTATTGGTGAGGTCACACCTGGAATACTGCGTGCAGTTTTGTTTTCCATATTTACGAAAGGATATACTTGCTCTGGAGGCAGTTGAGAGAAGGTTCACTCGGTTGATTCTGGAGATGAGGGGGTTGACTTATGAGGAAAGGTTGTGTAGATTGGGCCTCGACTCATTGGAATTCAGAAGAATAGGTGGTGATCTGATCAAAATGTATAAGATTATGAGGGGGCTTGACAAGGAGAATGTTTCCACTGATAGGGGAGACTAGAACTAAGGGGCATAATCTTAGAATAAGGGGCTGCGAACTCACCCAGTTTGTAAAGTTACACCCGGAACAAGTGTCCCGCAAAGGGCAGGAGAAGCCAAAGAGTCTGTAAACTCAGTGTGTAACAGAAATAAACGGGGTTATTAACGGTGATTACAGCAATTCATCATCGTCATAGGCAATCCCTCGAAATCGAGGAAGACTTGCTTCCACTCTAAAAGTGAGTTCTCAGGTGACTGAACCGTCCAATACGGGAATTACAGTCTCTGTCACAGGTTGGACAGACAGTGGTTGAAGGAAAGGGTGGGTGGGACTGGTTTGCCACACGCTCCTTCCGCTGCCTGTGCATGTGTTCTGCATGCTCTCGGCGATGAGACTCGAGGTGCTCAGCACCCTCCAGATGCTCTTCCTCCACTGAGGGTGGTCTTTATTCAGGGACTCCCAGGTGTTGGTGGGGATGTTGCATTTTATGAAGTGGCTTTGAGGGTCCTTGAAACGTTTCCACTGCTCACCTGGGGCTTGCTTGCCGTGTCGAAGTTCCGAGTAGAGCGCTTGCTTTTGGAGTCTTGTGTCAGGCATGCGAACAATGTGGCCCTACAACGGAGCTGGTCGAGTGTGGTCAGTGCTTTGATGCTGGGGATGTTAGCCTGATTGAGGACGCTAACGTTGGTGCGTCTGTCCTCCCAGGGGATTTGCAGGATTTTGCAGAAACATCATTGGTGGTATTTCTCCAGCGACTTGAGGTGTCCACTGTATAAGGTCCATGTCTCTGAGCCATACAGGAGGACAGGTATCACTACAGCCCTGTAGACCATGAGCTTAGTGGCAGATTTGAGGGCCTGATCTTCGAACACTCTCTTCCTCAGGTGGCCGAAGGCTGCACTGGCGCACTGGAGGCAGTGTTGAACCTCGTCGTCGATGCCTGCCCTCGCTGACAATAGGCTCCCGAGGTATGCAATTATTCATCCTCTCACAGACCTCAATTATTTTCATGTGATAAACTGATTGAGAATAGAAAGAGGGTTAGTGCTCGGGATCTTAACCACTCGACCACCAAGGAAAAATTACGATAATTGTATTTATTATATATATATATATATATATATGTATATATATATATATATATATATTAATAGAATCATAGAATCAGAAAGTTTCAGCACAGAGTGAGGCCATTTCGGCCCATCGTGTCCCCGCCGGCCGACCCAGAACTATCCAGCCTAATCCCACTTTCCAGCTCTCGGTCCAGAGCTCTGTCGGTTGCGGCACTTTAAGTGCACATCCACGTATCTTTTAACTGTGGTGAGGGTCCGTCCCTCGACCACCCTTTCAGGCATTGAGTTCCAGACCCCCACCACCCTCTGGGTGATGAAATGTCCCCTCATATCTCCTCTAAACCTCCCCCAATTACTTAAAATCTACGCCCCCTGTTTGTTGACCCCTCTGCCAAGAGAAACAGGAGCTTCATATCCACTCAATCCAGGCCCCTCAATTTTATGCACCTCAATCAGGTCTCCGCTCAGACTCCTCTGTTCCAAAGAAAACAGACTCAGCATCTCCAAACTATCCTCATAGCCAAAATTCTCCAGACCAGGCAACATTCGAGTAAATCTCCTCTGCTCCCTTTCCAGTGAAATCACATCTTTCCTGTAATGTGGTGACCAGAACTGCACGCAGTACTCCAGCTGTGGTGTAGCCAGTATTTTGTACAGTTCAAGCATAACCTCCTTGCTCTTGTATTCCATGCCTTGACTAATATAGGCAAGTATTCCATATGCCTTCTTAACCACATTAACTACCTGGCCTGCTACCTTCAGGGATCTGTGGACCTGCACTCCAAGGTCCCTTTGTTCCTCTACACTTTTCAGTGTCGTACCATTTAATGTGTATTCCCTTGCCTTGTTAAACCTCCCTAAATGCATTACCTCACACTTATCTGGATTGAATTCCATTTGCCACAGTTCTGCCCAACTGACCAGTACATTGATCATCATCATCATAGGCGGTCCCTCGATCGAGGACGATTTGCTTCCATGCGTTCACAGGTGTTTCGATGAAGGACCCGATGTTCCAGTCCTGAATCCAAATGAGGGGGTGGAAGATGCCTTTGTGTGGATTTTTTTAAAGTGGGGTGACCGTTGCACACCAGCCACCACATGGGCTTGACAGAGCGAGGTCTTGGTCCAGTGACAAGGGTTATCCAAGACAGCAGGAGACCAGCTCTGCTGCCTGGACCCAGTGCCCACACATATCGCAGTGTGGGCTGGGCCCGTGCTGTCCCTGGGCCCTCGGCTCTTCTGGGCCCCCTCCCCTCATCTGTCGCACCTCCTCCACGATCTGTCGCCGCTCCTCCACCATAAACATTCACCGCATCTCGCCACAAACACTCACCGCTCATCCGCCCCGACCTTCCCACTCCTCTGTACCTGGGCCCTGCCGATGTTCCTGCTCACGCTCCAAAATGACGACCAGGGTTTTGATGACGTCACCCAGACGCCCATCTCAAATACGTCGGTATTTGTTTAAATACCTGAAAACTGTTCACATATATGTAATAAAGCTTGAAACACCTCCCGGAATTCCTTATAAGATGGGATTTTGGTTTGTTGATCCAGATTCCAGAATCCATGGAGAGATGTTACCCGTGGTATAAGGTGGTGTGGCTGGATTCCGATGGACTGCATGGATAGCTTACCAACTTCGCTTGTTGTTTTAGTATCATCGCGCTGGTCCCTCGGAGAACAGTGTGAAGTGGTGCGAGGATCAATGTGGCCAGGATTCGTGTCCTGGTCAATATTTATCCCTCAATCAACATCACAGAGACAGATGATCTGGTCATCATCACACTGCTGCCTATAGGAGCCTGCCATGTGAAAATTGGCGGCTGTGTCTCCCACACTACAAGAGTGACCGCACTTCAAAAAGTACTTCATTGGCTGCAAAGCGCTTTGAGACGTCCATTGATATCTTCCTGCAGTCCGCCACTTTCTTGTTCATTATCAACCACTCAACCTGTTTTAGTGTCATCTGCAAAATTCTTACTCATACCCTCAACATTTAAGTCCAAGTCATTGATGTATACCACAAAAACCAAGGGACCCAGCACTGAGCCCTGCGGAACCCCACTGGATCACAAAATCACCCATCAATCATTACGCTTTGATTCCTGCCTCTGAACAAATTTTGGACCCAACTTGCCACTTTTCCCTTGAATCCCATGGGCTTTTACATTCGTAACCAGTCTTCCAAGTGCGACCTTAGCAAAAGCTTTGCTAAAGTGCATATACATTACATCATACCACTGCCCTCATCAACCCTCCTGGTTAACTCCTCGAAAAATGCAATCTATTTAGTCAGACACGATCTTCCCTTGACAAATTCATGTTGACTATCCTTGATTAATCCATGTCTTTCCAAATGAAGATTTATCCTGTCCCTCATGAATTTTACAAATAATTGTAAAAGGTTCGGCTGGCCAGCCTGTATTTACTCAATCCCTTTCTCCCTTTTTAAACAAAGGTACAATGTTAGCAGTGCTCCAATCCTCTGTAGCCAGTGAGGATTGGACAATGGTGGTCAGAGCCTCTGCTATTTGCTCTTTTGCTGCTCTTATCAGCCTGGGATACATTTCATCCGGGCCTGGGGATTTATCCACTTTCAAAGCTGCTAAGCCACCACTACTTCCTCTCTCACTCTGTTTATTTCATCTAATATTTCACACTTCTCCACCCTCATTGCAAAGTCCACATCGCCCCTCTCTTTTGTGAAAACAGATGCAAAGTATTCATAAAGAATCCTACCCAAGCCTTCCGCCTCCGCATACAGATTCCCTTTATGGACTCTTATAGGCTCCACTCTTTCTCTAGTTATCATCATGCTCTTAATGTATTTATAAAACATCTTTTGGTTTTCCCAGATTTAATTGCCAACATTCTCTCATGCTCTCTCTTTGCTTTCATGATATATTTTTTAATTGCACCTCTGCACCTCTCGAGTTTCTGCAGTATTGAGTTATCGGTATCTGTCATAAGCTTCCCTTTTTTTCGTTAACTTTCCCTCTATGGCCCCTGACATCCCGGGAGCTCTAGATCTGTTCGTCCCACCTTTGTTTTTAGGGAACATACTTGCGCTGTGCCCTCAGGATCTCCTCCTTGAATGCCTCCCACTGCTCTGACACTGATTTACCAGCAAGTAGCCGTTCTCAGTCCACTTTGGCCAAATTCCATCTCAGCTCAGCAAAATTGGCTTTACCCCAATTGAGAACTTTTATTCCTGGTCCCCTTTGTCCTTTTCTATAACTACCCTAAACCTTACTGAGTATGATCACTCGCACCAAAATGCTCTCCCACTAATACCCCTCATACCTGCCCCTCTTCGATCACAAGACCCAGTCCAGAACCGACCCTCCCTTGATGGGCTTGTTACATACTGGATAAAGAAGTTCTCCTGAATGCATTTTAGGAATTCTCCACCATCTGTACCATTCACACTATCATTTTGCCAGTTAATATTCGGGTAGTTAAAATCCTCCACTATTACAGCTCTATAGGTTTTGCACTTCTCAACAATCTGCCCATATATTTGTTCTTCTATCTCCCTCTAACTGCCTGGGGGCCTATAGTGAACTCCCAGTAGTGTGATCGCCCCATTTTTGTTATTTAACTCAACACACACGGACTCGTTTGATGACCCCTCTCACACATCATTCCTTTTCACAGCTGCAGGATCCGTCAATAATCTCTCACAACTCAACTGAAAGCAGCCGGAATGTGCAGCTTTGAGAGGGGCTTTCTGCACCGTCAGGGCTGGCAACTGTAGAGTTTGAATGTGTACCGAACTGTACAGAGTATTCAGTCAATATAGCAGGACTGGGAGACATGATGCTTTGTTAATACTGAACAAGAAATGCACATTATTCAATGCTTCTCATATTTATTTGAACACGTTTTCAGCTGGTTTTGAAACAGGGAACTTTTGCGTGGTAAGCGAATGTGATGACCACTACACTACGGAACCCACACTTTCAAAGCAGACTGCAACCTGAATGCAGCAACTTAGACCGCTCGGCCATCCTGACTGCTCAATATTATGTGTGGCCACATGCAGTTTGATTTTGAACTTTTGTGTCCTATCACATGAAGTAAATGAGGACAGCAGGCGTATCTCTGCCTGACACCGGGTAAACATTGAGACAGACCTTGGAGCAAGGGTCTGGTTATTGTGAAACAGCAAAGACAATATTAATTCTGGAATTGCCCAAAAGGACAGGGACCTCAACATGATTTAAACACGCAACTTTCTGATCAAGAGGCAGACACACCACCGCTGCACCACGAGGCCGAAACACTGAGTCTGAGATGTTCATCGATATGAAGGTTCTGCAATAAAAAGGGCTTTAAAATCCCCGCCCATTCCCACTGGGTGTCAGAAGCAGCGCTCACCTGCCAGTCACCGTATGTTTATTCGTTAAACTTTTGTGTTGCTTTGACGGGAAAGCATCATTAATTAACCCATCACCTTCTTTTGCACAATGAAAGAAATGCTAACTGAGGGAGAGTTGATACTTTAATCAATAAATAGAGCAAATGCTGGAAATCTCAGCATGTCAGGCAGTATTTGCTCGGAGACTCAACTCGGTTCCAATTGTTCATCGACAGCAAGTTTAAACACAAAGTTCGCACTTGGGATCGAACCAGTGATCGTACACATATAAAGCAAACGTGACAACCACTACACTACGGAAACCTCTGGCACAGTAACCCCAACAGAGGGGAGCTGACCAGTGAGCTCCCTCTGTGCTGATCGGGAATGTGCTGGCTCACCTTAAACAACTTCTGTCCAACACTGAAAGTTCTCAATCCTTCTCCTCTGCTGCCTTTACAGAAATGTCACGGATCACCCAGCCACAGTGTTCACTTTTACATCCTCACAGTGGGGCCACAGAGGCTCCTACTGTCTCCCCGCGATCAGCGAACACACCCAGTTTGTAAAATTAAACCCCGAACACGTGTCCGGCAAAGGGCAGGAGAAGCGGCAGAATGTGTAAGCTCGTTCTGTAACAGATAGTAGTGGGGTTATTAACGGCGATTACAGCAATCATTAATCCTCTCACACACCTCAATTATGTTTCTACGATGAACTGATTGAGAATGGAAAGAGGTTTAATGCTCGAGATCTTAACCACGCGACCAGGGAACAGCTTCGATAATTTGTATAAATACAAAAAAATAAATTTATTTATGGACCTGAATATCAACGGCTAGCTGCCGAGACCTCATGGAGCGACGATCGTGCATCTAACTTTGAGCGAGAGAAATTGTTCCACAGTGACACCCACTTCATCTTTTGTTCCCTTTTAAACACTAGAAATTGAGACAGGGGGAATAAATAGAGAAATAAAAGCACAGGACACAGACAAGAGGAAGAGAGAAAGCACTTTACAGCCGTTGAGTTATATTTGAAGTGTTATAGTGAGGGGAAAGATGTGCCCAAATCACCCCACACGAACCTCAACTCTTTGCGAAGGAGTTCGGTGCAAATAATCAGATGCCTCAGGGACTTGGACTTTCTTGGAATAAGTTCTGCTTGTTCCTGCATTCAAGCTTGAAACAGCAACTGGGCTTCCATCTCACGGAAGCAGCGTGTAGCGGTTAGCGAGTAGGTGACGAGGTTTGGGGTTGATGTGCATCGCTTTCAATCTTTGAAATTTCCCCAAGAAAAGAATCGCTGAATCCAACTGTCCCTGTAAGCATTTTGTTCACGTTTAATCACAGGAATATCCGCAGTCAGGAGCTGAAAATAAATTAAAACCTAATACCGGCTTCGGGACAATCAGAATACTTTGTCACAGACAAGGCACCGGAAGGCTGGAAGGTAGATCACACCGGCTGTGGGAGAGCTGGTTGGCGGTGACATGGAAGTGTCTGCAGTGTGCGGGACCAGACTGCTTCCACACATCCACAATGGATGCCTCCCCCGTATTTTGAGGCTGTTCCCCCTAGTTCTAGTCTCCCCGACCAGTAAAAACAATCTCTCTGCCTCTATCTTGTCTATCCCTTTCATTATTTTAAATGTTTCTACAAGATCACCCCTCATCCTTCTGAACTCCAACGAGCAAAGACCCAGTCTGCTCAATCTATCATCATAAGGTAACCCCCTCTTCTCCGGAATCAGCCGAGTGAATTGTCTCTGTACCCCCTCCAAAGCTAGTATATCCTTCCTGAAGTAAGGTGACCAAAACTGCACGCAGTACTCCAGGTGCGGCATCACCAATACCCTATACAGTTGCAGCAGGACCTCCCTGCTTTTGTACTCCATGCCTCTCGCAATGAAGGCCAACATTCCATTCGCCTTCCTGATTACCTGTTGCACCTGCAAACTAACTTTTTGGGATTCATGCACAAGGACCCCCCGGTCCCTCTGCACCGCAGCATGTTGCAATTTCTCCTCATTCAAATAATATTCCCTTTTTACTGTTTTTTTTCCCAAGGTGGATGACCTCACACTTTCCGACATTGTATTCCATCTGCCAAACCTTAGCCCATTCATTTAACCTATCTAAATATCTTTGCAGCCTCTCTGTGTCCTCTACACAACCTGCTTTCCCACTAATTTTTGTGTCATCTGCAAATTTTGTTGCACTACACTCTGTCCCCTCTTCCAGGTCTATGTATATTGTAAACAGTTGTGGTCCCAGCACCGAGCCCTGTGGCACACCACTAACCACCGATTTCCAACCCGAAAAGGGCCCATTTATCCCGACTCTCTGCTTTCTGTTAGCCAGCCAATTCTCTATCCATGCTAATATATTTCCACTAACTCCGCGTACCTTTATCTTCTGCAGTAATCTTTTGTGTGGTACCTTATCGAATGCCTTTTGGAAATCTAAATACACCACATCCATCGGTACACCTCTATCCAACATGCTCGTTATATCCTCAAAGAATTCCAGTAAATTAGTTAAACATGATTTCCCCTTCATGAATCCTTGCTGCGTCTGCTTGATTGCACTATTCCTATCTTGATATCCCGCTATTTCTTCCTTCATGATAGTTTCAAGCATTTTCCCTACTACACATGTTAAACTAACCAGCCTATAGTTACCTGCCTTTTGTCTGCCCCCTTTGTTAAACAGAGTCATTACATTAGCTGCTTTCCAATCCGCTGGTACCTCCCCAGAGTCCAGAGAATTTTGGTAGATTATAACGAATGCATCTGCTATAACTTCCGCCATCTCTTTTAATACCCTGGCATTTCATCAGGACCAGGGGACTTGTCTACCTTGAGTCCCATTAGCCTGTCCAGCACTACCCCCCTAGTGATAGTGATTGTTTCAAGGTCCTCTCTTCCCACATTCCTGTGACCAGCAATTTCTGGCATGGTTTCTGTGTCTTCCATTGTGAAGACCGAAGCAAAATAATTGTTTAAGGTCTCAGCTATTTCCACAGTTCCCATTTTTAAATCTCCCTTCTTATCTTCTAAGGGACCAACATTTACTTTAGTCACTCTTTTCCGTTTTATATATCGGTAAAAGCTTTAACTATCCGTTTTTATTCTTTGCACAAGTTTACCTTCGTAATCTATCTTTCCTTTCTTTATTGCTTTCTTAGTCATTCTTTGCTGTCGTTTAAAATGTTCCCAATCTTCTATTTTCCCACTAACCTTGGCCACCTTATACGCATTGGTTTTTAATTTGATACTCTCCTTTATTTCCTTGGTTGTCCACGGCTGGTTATCCCTTCTCTTACTGCCCTTCTTTTTCACTGGAATATATTTTTGTTGAGCACTATGAAAGAGCCCCTTAAAAGTCCTCCACTGTTCCTCAATTGTGCCACCGTTTAGTCTGTGTTTCCAGTCTACTTTAGCCAACTCTGCCCTCATCCCACTATAGTCCCCTTTGTTTCAGCATGGTACGCTCGTTTGAGACACTACTTCCTCAGCCTCAATCTGTATTACAAATTCAACCATACTGTGATCACTTATTCCGTGAGGATCTTTTACTAGCTTCAATCATTAATTTTCTCTTTACATGTGATGAACTTTTATCCCTATCTCGTTTACACACTGTATTTTAGGAGAATGGTTTAAAATTTTAAGTGCTTATTGTCATGTATTCAACCAACATTGTAACCCATGTATAATCTGACCTCAGTTGTACACTGTGAGAACAATGACCACTAGGTGGTGAACTTGTGGGAGACACTTCTAACCTGGACCTTCAGGTATAAAAGGGGAAGCTCCACCCATTTTCATCACTTGAGTGCTAAGGAATAAAGGACAGGCCACAGACTGACCTTTTCTCAAGCATGGGCCTCGTGTGCATTTCTACTGTATAGTAAGGATGTATCAATGGCGACGAGAAACTTGGATTTAAACCACGTGAGCATGGCCGCTAGCAGGATAGACGAGAGATACTGTGTAAAGGAATGGTTGGGACAGAGAATCAACATTGTTGAAGCAGCACACAGTTCTCCAGGCAGACAAGGGCAATCGGGTATGCCCCAACATGTAGTCGAACCCAGAGGGCGAATTCGACAGAGATAATGGCAAGCAGAACGGCGATTCACACCATTGCAAGGGACAATGTGGCCAGTAATGGGGCCATCAACACCTGTTAATGGCACACTCAAGGACAGTCACAGGGGTAGTCAGGGACGATTGATGAGCAAGGGATCTTTTGTTTCCAACAACAGCTCATGTTGGAGGCATGGAGGCACAAACTCAGCCGGAGTTTGCAGAGATGAACAAAATACCTACAGAAATTGCAGAAATGAACGCTGGGGGAAATCGCTGGAAGCTGAATATCAGTGAGTTCATGTGGAGCACGTATACAGTTCATACACCAGGACGTCACCGATAATGATGAAAGTGCTCCTCAGTGGCATCCCAGTATCAATGGAGCTAGACACGGGGGCTAGCCAGTCCCTGATGGGTATCAAATAGTTTGAAAAGTTGTGGGCGTCCAAGGCCAGTAGGGCCAAAATTATCACGGATTGACCCACAGGTACGGACATACACCAAGGAGATCATTCCGGTGCTTTGCAGCGCCACGATAATCGTGACCCACAAAGATTCGGAGAACAGGTTGCCACTCTGGGTTGTCCCGGGGGACGGTCCCGCACTACTGGGGAGGAGTTGGCTTGCTGTCATGAACTGGAAATGGGGCAATGTTAATGCTATTTCCTCTGTGGAGCGAGTTTCATGCTCACAGATCCTGCACAAATTTGACTCATTATTTCAACCCGGCATTGGCACTTTCATGGGGGCCAAGGTAGTGATTCACATAAACCCGGAAGCCAGGCCAGGACACCACAAGGCCAGAGCGGTGCCGTACGTGATGCGGGAAAAGATAGAAGGTGAATTGAACCGCCTGCTGAGGGAAGGTATCATTTTGCCAGTCGAATTCAGTGACTGGGCGAGCCCGATTGTACCGGTGTTCAAAGCGGATGGGTCAGTCAGGATATATGGTGATTACAAGGCCTCCATCAATCGGGTGTGACTCCAAGACCAGTACCCGCTAGCGAGAGTGGAGGACCTCTTTGCGATGCTATCCGGTGGCAAACCTTTTTCAAAATTGGACCTGACCTCAGCTTACATGACCCAGGAGCTGGCGAGTGAGTTGAAGAAGCTGACCACTATCACGACACACAAGGGGTTGTTTGAGTACAACAGATGTCCGTTCAGGATTCGCTCAGCCACCGCGATCTTCCAACGAAATATGGAAAGCCTCCTCAAGTCGATTCCAGGGACGATGGTTTTTCAGGACGACATCCTCATCACGGTTTACGATACTGAAGAACACCTCCACAACCTGGAGGAGGTGCTACGCAGACTGGACCGGGTAGGGCTGCGACTGAAAAAGGCGAAGTGCATCTTCCTAGCTCCAGAGGGAGAATTCCTGGGGATGAGGATAGGAGTAGACGGGATGAGCCCTACTGCGTCCAAGACGGAAGTGATCCAGAGAGCACCCAGACCCCGTAACAAGACGGAGCTGCGTTTGTTCCTGGGGCTCCCCAACTATTTGGTAACTTTCTTCCCAAATTGAGCACGCTGCTCGAGCCGCTACACGTGCTCCGAAGCAAAGGTCGCGAATGGGTCTGGGGGGACAGCCAGGAAAGGGCTTTTAATAGAGCACACAATTTGTTATGTTCCAACAATCTGTTAACGCGATATGACCCATGTAAGAAACTTGTGTTAACGTGCGATGCGTCGTCCTATGGTGTCGGGTGTGTGTTGCAGCATGTCAATGCCAAGGGTCAGTTACAGCCGGTAGCTTATGCCTCCAGAAGTCTGTCCCAGGCAGAAAGGGGCTACGGGATGATAGAAAAGGAGGCGCTCGCATGTGTATATTCGGTAAAGATAATGCACCAGTACCTGTTTGGCAGGAAATTTGAGCTGGAGACAGATCACAAACCCCTCACATCCCTTTTGGCCGACAACAAGGCCATAAATGCAAACGCATCAGTCCGCATACAGAGGTGGGCACTCACGTTAGCCACCTATGACTACACAATTCGGCACAGACCGGGCACTGAAAACTGCGCCGATGCACTCAGCAGGCTCCCACTAGACACCACTGAGTGGGCTACCAAGCATGCCGCTGAGATGGTCATGGCTGTTGAAGCTTTCGCAAGTGAAGGCTCACCTGTGACAGCCGGTCAGATTAATGTCTGGACAAATAGAGACCCGCTATTGTCTCGAGTCAAGAAATGTGTCCTGCATGGGGACTGGGCAGCCACGTACAGGGCATGCCCTGAGGAATTTAAACCATTTCACAAGGGCAGGGATGAACTCTCGATTCAGGCCGATTGCCTACTGTGGGGAAACCGTGTAGTCATGCCCCAGATGGGCAGAGAGGTGTTCATCAGAGAACTCCACAATGAGCATCCGGGCATTGTCATGATGAAGGCAATTGCCAGGTCACACGTTTGGTGGCCAGGGATAGATGCAGATCTGGAAGTTTGTGTTCGCAGGTGCAACACGTGTGCCCAGCTGGGCAATGCGCCCAGGGAAGCCCCCCTTAGCCCCTGGCCATGGCCAGCCAAGCCTTGGTCACGCATCCATGATGACGACGCAGGTCCTTTCATCGGAAAAATGTTTTTGGTTGTAGTAGACGCCCACTCCACATGGATCGAGTGTGACATTTTAAATTCAAGCACATCCTCTGCCACGATAGAAAGTCTACGGGCAATGTTCGCCGCCCACGGTATACCGGACATCTTGGTCAGCGACAATGGCCCGTGCTTCACAAGCACTGAATTCCAGGACTTCATGGCAGGCAATGAAATTAACCATGTCAGAAAGGCACCGTTCAAGCCAGCCTCAAACGGCCAGGCAGAACGAAAAGTGCAGATAATCAAACAGGGGATGCTCAGAATCCAAGCGGGTTCCCTACAAAGCCACTTATCACGCCTCCTGTTGGCCAATAGATCTCGACCACACTCGCTCACAGGGGTTCCACTCGCAGGGCTGCTAATGATAAGGACGCTCAAAACCTGTTATCCCTTATACTCCCCACCATGAAAGAAATTGTTGAGAGCAGGCGCCAATCACAATATAACTACCATGACAGGAATGCGAGGGCACGATATATTGGTGTAAACGACCCTGTTGTTATCCACAACTACACTGCAGGGCCTAAATGGCTCGCAGGCACTGTGATTGCCAAAGAGGGCAATAGGACTCTGGTCGTTAAACTTACCAATGGACAAATCTGCCGCAAACACGTGGATCAAACAAAAAGGAGGTTCAGCAACGCGAAAGAAGAAGCAGAGGAAGAACATGATATAGAGTAAACTCGAGCACAGGTGACCGAACACCGGAACCAAAGGGAGTAGCGCCCAGTCACTGTGGGCAGTCCGGATAGGCCTGAGGCACCGCAAACAGCAGACACACAGGCCAGCGCCCAACAACCGGAGCCCCAACTCAGGCGCTCTACAAGAGAGCGTAAACCACCAGAGAGACTCAACCTGTGATCCCAAAAAGACTTTGGGGTCATGTATTCAACCAGCATTGTAACCCATTTTTAAATTTAAAACCTGATAAAATTGACGACATGCCGCCAACGTGCAAAAGTAAGAATTCTTTTAATCACCATTAATTAGCCGATAACCTTCTTCAGAATGAAATAAATAATAATATAATTACTGAGGAACAGTGGTATCTTCAATCATTCATTTTCTCTTTACATGTGATGAAGTTTTATCCCTATCTCATTTACACGCTGTATGAGAATGGTTTAAAATTGTAAGTGTTTATGACTCAGTTGTAAAACCATTGATTGTGTGTGTGTCTATTCTTGATAGGAGGAGCACTTGAGACCGCAGTTCCAGTTCTATATATGTATCAATAGAATCAATTTCCACCAGTTTCGTTAAATCCAATAACATAATTTATTTCTAATGGGCTGGATGGAGGAACATGATCCATGTAAAAAATTGTTATCGTTTTACTTGAACTGAATGCTCATAAAATATTGGAGTGGGAACTAATTGGATAACAGCACTGCTGGCAACATTTGCAGAATAGATTCGTGCAGCCAAAACGCACAATGACAACCTGGGACTGTGCGGTACCGAATACTCGGGGAAAAACAGTTAAATACTTCGTCCCTGGGTGGGCTCGAACCACCAACCTTTCGGTTAACAGCCGAACGCGCTAACCCATTGCGCCACAGAGACTGATGGACATATAAGGTGCAAGACATCCAAAACCAGGGTGTCAGTCAGTTAAAGCTTCAGATTGCTCTGACCGGTATGGAACTTGTCCACTCTCAGTTGTACTTTTCCCAAATAAATGGAGGGACATTACTTGTGGATGCGTGGAAGCAGTCTGGTTCCGCACACTGCAGACACTTCCATGTCACCACCAACCAGCTCTCCCACAACCGGTGTGATCTACCTTCCAGCCTTCCAGTGCCTTGTCTGTGACAAAGTATTCTGATTGTCTCGAAGCCGGTATTAGGTTTGAATTTCTTTTCAGCTCCTGACTGCGGATATTCCTGTGATTCAACGGGAACTAAATGCAGACAGGGACAGTTGGATTCACCGTTTCTTTGCTTGGTGAAATTTCAAAGATTGAAAGCGACACACATCAACCCCAAACCTCCCGTAAGATGGATGCCCAGTTGCTGTTTCAAGCTTGAATGCAGGTACAAGCAGAACTTATTCAAAGAAAGTCCAAGTCCCTGAGATGCCTGATTATTTGCACCAAACTCTTTGCAAAGAGTTGAGGTTCATGTTTGGTGATCTGGGCACATCTTTCCCCAAACTACAACACTTCAAACAGAACTCAATGGCTGTAAAGCGCTTTGGGGCGTCATGAGTTCCTGAAAAGCGCTGCAGATATGCAAGTCCTTCTTTGCAAAAGTTCGATGCAATTTCAAAATATGCGAGCAATATCAGGGCTCCTCTGGGACCCCTCGTAAATTTCAATGAACAACTCCAAAGGGAAATCACAGCCCGAGACCAACGAGCCAACTGTTTGACAAACGTGAAGATAAGGTGTAACCATGATCAAAGCATTTTTTTGTGTGTCGCTATTCAGAACATAAGAACTTAAGAAGGAGGAGCAGGAGTAGGCCGTATGGCCCCTCGAGCCTGCTCCGCCATTTAATATGATCATGGCTGATCCGATCATGGACTCAAGTCCACATCCCTGCCCGTTCCCCATAAGCCTTATTCCCTTATCAGTGAAGAAGCTATCTCTGTCTTAAACTTATTTAATGTCGTGGCTTTCTCAGCTCTCTGAGGCAGTGAGTTTGACAGATTTACAACCCTCTGAGAGAAGAAATTCCTCCTCATCACAGATTTAAATGGGCGGCCCCTTATTCTGAGATTATGCCCCCAAGTTCTAGTCTCCCCTATCAGTGGAACCATCCTCTCTGCATCCACGTTATCAAGCTCCCTCATTACCTTATACGTTTCGATAAGATCACCTCTCATTCTTCTGAATTCCAATGAGTAGAGGCCCAACCTACTCAACCTTTTCTCATAAGTCGACCGCTCATCTCCAGAGTCAACCCAGTGAACCTTCTCTGAACTGCCTCCAAAGCAAGTATATCCTTTAGTAAATATTGTAAGTGTTTGTGATCCTCGCCCAATTGCCAGACGGACGGTTTGAATCGCCCCCACCTTACGAAAGTTCTAGATCCGGGAATTATTATTCAGAGTGTAAATTAAATGAGTCATGGAAAGGGATGCTTCAGTGATAAATCGTAGTATATTTATTTGGTCTAACATACACTGTCTAAAACATGCACTGCTAAACGAAATCACTGTCTCTGTGGAGAATAAAATCCCGCTTACAAACAACATACATACAGTACAGAAATGAACCTAGTAACACGCTGTAATTCCCTGGTGGATTCTAACCCCACCCCTACCAATGAATTACCCTCCCCAGAATAGCTCTGAAAAGCTTCACTTCTGAGAAAACCATGAGCCCTTACCCAGCTGGCCTGGGATATCTGGTTACTGGCTTGGGACACTCGCGACCATTTTCACCACCACACGCAGCCCGTATTCTTGCTCAGCTCAGCTGTGGGAAGTCACTGCCTGGTCTTCAGTCTCGGTGGCTTCTTCTGCAGTACTGCGGCCCCTTCCTCTGGTACATCGATCGGTGGAGCGAGAGCGAGAGGGAGAGGGGGCTCTCTCGAGACACAAGCTGCAAGCTGCAAGCTCCAAGCTTCACACCAAGCTCCAATCTAAAAATAAAGTGGAAAGGACCCTGTCTTTCTGGGAGTCTTGCTACCCCTATCTTTCCCGCCAATCTTTAAAACCCCTTTGTTTCTAAGCACGGGTACTTAGTCAGTGATGGGCCATCCCACCCATGCATTGGGCTGATGGCCCTTAGTCTGGGCATCTCTCTGAGCCTTTGTGTTGCGAAAGCCCCAGCTCCTCCTTGGCTGGCCAGGCTGGTGGGTTCATTGTTCTGTGTCTCCTTCTGAGATGGAGGTGAGTAGTGCTTTTACAAATTAGAGTGGCTTTGTCAGTGGCCCCCCTTCCTGGCCGACAGCTCTTTTGTCAATGGATGACTGACAGGTCTTTTGTCCCAGCTAACTGCCAGCGGTCTCTGGAGTTTGAACAAAACCAGATTTTTTACATATCTGCGCAGGGTGTCCCCAGCACAGGGAAAATAGTCTCAGAAAAATAAAATCCACAAAATATTCTCGACTGAGTCCATTCTTTAAACAGAAACTTTGTGATCTCTTCATTCTGCTCTGCTAATTATCGATCTTGCCACGTAAAAAGTGCATTGGCATTGCAATGCATTAATGTAAAATTAATGAAAAGAAAATGCAACGTTTTGTCGAGTGCAAAACATGCAGTGCCTGCATTTCAAAAAGCATTGCTTTTATTCATCCTGCGGAATGCATATTGCACAGATAATCTCAGCACACATTGTGCAGGCAAAGGCAGCATTCGACAACAAAGTGATTTGTCCTCCGCTGATTTGTAGCAGATAACTGACGATTGAGTACACAATTTGACAACTAGACTTGTAGATCAAGCATCAATGAAAAAGGCAACAAAACTGCCCACCAGCACCAGGTGTCTTTCACTTGTTTGTCCCAAATTTTCAGCAGCTGGGACAACAAGAATTTAGGTTTCACTGAGATTTGAACTCAAATCACTAGATTTAAAGTCAATAGGGCTCACCATTACACCATGGAACCAACTATTCCAAAACATTTGAAACATACTTCGTCACAGACAAGGCACTGGAAGGCTGGAAGGTAGATCACACCGGTTGTGGGGGAGCTGGTTGGTGGTGACATGGAAGTGTCTGCAGTGTGCGGGACCAGACTGCGTCCACACATCCACAATGAATGTCCCACCCTTTACTTGGGAAAAGTACAACTGAGAGTGGATAAGTTCCATCCCGGTCGGAGCAATCTGAAGCTTTAACTGACTGACACCCTGGTTTTGCATGTCTTGCAGTGTGTATCTGTGGTGCAATGGTTCAGTGCATTCGGCTGGTAACTGAAAGGTGGGTAATCCAAACCCATCTCCGGGCGAAGCCTTTTAATGTTTTTCACCGAGGATTCGGTGCCGCACAGTTCCGGGTTGTCATTGTGCATTTTGGCTTCACGAATATATTCCGCAAACATTGCAAGCTTTGCTGTTATCCAGTGAGTTCCCACTCCAATACTTTTATGAACATTCAGCACAAGTAAAACGATAACAATTTTTTACATGGATCATGTTCCTCCATCCAGTCCAACGTAAATAAATTATGTTATTGAGTTTAAAGGAACTGGTGAAAATTGATTCTATTGATGCATATATCGAACTGGAACTTCGGTCTCAAGTGCTCCTCCTATCAAGAATAGACACACACACAATCAATGGTTTTACAACTGAGTCATAAACACTTACAATTTCTCATAAAGCATGTAAATGAGATAGGGATAAACATTCATCACATGTAAAGAGAAAATGAATGATTAAAGATACTACTGTCCCTCAGTAACTATATTATTATTTATTTCATCCTGAAAAAGGTTATCGGTTATTTAACGGTGATTAAATGAATTCTTATTTTTTCATATTAGCTGCATGTCGTCAATTTTATAAGGTTTTGAATTGAAAAAAGCTGTTACAGAAGTTACCGCCCTGACCTGGAATCGAAGCTGTGTTTCGGTGGCAGAAAGAGTGGTTTTACCCAAACATTTAAAGGTGATTTGAAAGAATCACGTGAAGTTAAATTCAGATCAACGTTACGATGTGTTTCGGTGTGAAACAAGTGGATTGAAAAGGACAATAATGACACCAAGCATTACGATGCAGCGATGCAGCAATGCAGCGTTCCCTGGTGGTCCAGTGATTAGGATTCGGCGCTCTCACCACCGCGGCCCTGGGTCGATTTCCGGCCAGGGAAATTGCACTTCCATCAAAATTAAAACCTTAGAAGAAAGAGTTACATGCATCTCATGTGGAAAAAAAGATTCATTGATTTAAACATAATTAATGAATCCATTGTAGAACTTCAATCATTTAATTTGCCCTGAGTATGTGAGGAACTTTTATCCCGACCTCATTGTATTTTAGGAGCATGGTCCAGCCCCGGTATCTCCACCTGTGAAAGTAGGAAACTGCTGGAAATACACAACAGGACGGGTAGCCTTTGACAAACAATTAAACCCAGGTTACAGACTCTCTTCTTTCACGTGTCCTTTGCGGGACACTTGTTCCTCTTTAATTTTACAGACTGACTGAGTTCACTAACCGCGGGGAGAGAGTAGGTGCCTCCGCGGCCCCACTGTGCTAACATGGAAGATAACACGATGGGGATGTGGGGTGGTGGGTGGGGATCAGTGACATGTTTGTGTAAAGGGCAGCGGAGGAGAAGGATTGACAGCTGTCAGTGAGGGACAGAAGTTGTTTAAGGTGAGCCAACACATTCCCGATCAGCACAGAAGGCATTCACTGGTCAGCTGCCCTCTGCTGTACTTCTGGTCAGAGCGGTTTCTGCAGTGGAGCCGTTATCACATTTGCTTTCCACGTGAAAGGATCCCGTGCAGGAAGATTATGTTTAAACTTGCTGTGGGTGAACAGTCATGGGCGAGTTTATTCTCCTGTCAAAAGAGTGACAGTGGCTTTTCCCTTATTCTTTAATTGCTCTTTATTTCACTTCACTAAATAGATATATTTGAGTGAGAGAAATTGTTCCAGAGTGTCCCACACTTCGTCTTTTGTTCCCTTTTAAACACATAAAATGAGGCCGGGGGAATAAATCCAGAAAACAAAGCCGAGGGATATAGAGAAGAGGAAGAGAGAAGGGGAAATACTGCCTCTACCCAGAACTAATGCAGAAACTCCTCTGCTGCGCTCGGGGTGGCCACCCGCAGCCTGGATACACTAACGTCCCAACAGTTCATTGATTGTCGGAGTGGGACCGTGCGGCGCTTCAGAAGTCAGGTCGAAAAAGCAAAGTCACTGATTCAGTCCCATGTGCTTCTCTGACTGACACCGGGGAAACGGTGAGACAGATTTTGGAGCATAGATCTGGTTATTGTGAAACAGCAAAGAAAATATGAAGTCTGGAATTAAATTATTGAATGTGTATCCTGCTCGTTTCGTGGTTAGGCATTCACAGAGGGAGCCCGAGTTCGGAAAGTAACTTTTTAATTCAAACTTTTTTCAAATAATTACATGCAATTCACTAAACTCTGTGGGAGGTGGGGTGATTAAAACATCACCGATCGGAAAGGAATTGTCCGCGGGAAGCCTCCAACCGGAATTTTTGGGCCAATATTCCCAACTGGATTGTTTTGCAGACTTACAGTTAATACTTCAATAACTGAACTGCAATAATTTCAGGCGCTTTCATCATAGATGATATTTTACACCCTATCTGACTTAACACACTCTGAATTTTTGAAATTGGTTTCAAATGTTCATTGCTCAGAAGTCAAGGAACGTGGGGTACATTTTTCAATTTATTTCATCGCAAATATATTCTAAAATGATGTTTCTGCCCAGGCTCGAACCGGGGTCTTTTCGTGTGTGAGACAAACATGATAACCACTCCACTACAGAAATCACTGCTAAATTTAGTGCCCAGAGAGAAGTGTTAAGCCAGAAGGTGTAATTCTGAATCCCTTTCTGTGAAAAAATCTTTTCACAAACATTTCTCTGACCGAAGCTGCACAAGTCAAAAATGTTCCTTTCAAAGTCGTCAAACTCCCAAATTAACGCACCCCCCGAATCTTCTGGATGAGAAAGCTCTAGTTGTGCCGACTCAATCCATAAATCTGACTTTACTCACCCTGTATTTTAGGAGATTGGTTTAAAATGTTCATTGCTCATAAGACACGGAACCTGGGGCTACTTTTGTTCAATGTATTTCACAGCAAATATATTCTAAAATAAAGCACGCGCCCAGGCTCAAACCAGGGACATTTCATGTGGGAGGTGAACATGATAACGGCTACACTACGTAAACCTTTCCTGAAACCAGCCCCCGGTTCGTCATTTGTACCACAATTAAACCCAATGAGATCGGGATAAAAGTTCCTCACATGCTCATGGCAAAATAAATGGAAAAAGATTTACAAAATAATTTATGTATTAATTAATGATGTTCAAGTCAATGATTCTTATTTTTTATACATGATTTGCATATAGATCTGTAAAATAAATGAACTCTTTTTTTTATAAGGTTTTGAATTAAAAGTACAACTTCCCAGGGTGGGAATTGAATCCAGGACACAACGTTGAGAGTATTGAATCCTTACCACTCGACAACCAGGGACGGACAGACCGTTTTACTGCTGCATCATTATAGTTCATGACATTATTGTCATTTTCAGTTCACTTGATTCACACCGAAAAAGATTGTAACTGTTGTGCATGTGTGATGTCTGTAACACTGCTATGCAACACTGAATGTACTCTTACACTGTGCACACCTTACCTACACCAGAGGATGCTGCTGCTTGAGACCGAAAGGTTACCTGCAACCCAGTATGTAAAGCAGCTCACAGCTTGGTGTCCTCACTCGAGGAGCTTCAAATAAATGACTACAGGTCTCCACAGTTTAAGTATCATACATTGCCTCGTGGAGGCATTACTAAAGGTGACTACATACACTACAGTAAACGCCACTTGAAATCACATTCAAATGATTCACTGAATCCACCCCTTGTACCACCGCAACATAGGTTCGATTCTTGGTCAGGGAGATAATATTTACAACAGTTTTCAAACTAATAGCCCTATATAAATGTCAACATGCAGCTAATGTGAAAAAATTAATTCATTTAATCATGTTCAATGAACCGATAACTTTCTTTTGCAGAATTAAAGAAATGATAATATGGTTACTAAGGGATAGTGGTACATAAGAATATAAGAACATAAAAATTAGGAACAGGAGTCGGCCATCTAGCCCCTCGAGCCTGCTCCGCCATTCAACAAGATCATGGCTGATCTGGCCGTGTACTCAGCTCCACTTATCCGCCCGCTCCTCATAACCCTTAATTCCCTTATTGGTTAAAAATCTATCGATCTGTGGCTTGAATACATTCAATGCGCTAGCCTCAACTGCTTCCTTGGGCAGAGAATTCCACAGATTCACAACCCTCTGGGAGAAGGAATTCCTTCTCAACTTGGTTTTAAATTGGCTCCCCCGCATTTTGAGGCTGTGCCCCCAAGTTCTAGTCTCCCCGACCAGTGGAAACAATCTCTCTGCCTCTATCTTGTCTATCCTTTTCATTATTTTAAATGTTTCTACAAGATCACCCCTCATCCTTCTGAACTCCAACGAGTCAAGACCCAGTCTACTCAATCTATCATCATAAGGTAACCCACTCAACTCCGGAATCAGCAGAGTGAATTGTCTCTGTACCCCCTCCAAAGCTAGTATATCCTTCCTTAAGTAAGGTGACCAAAACTGCACGCAGTACTCCAGGTGCGGCCTCACCAATACCCTATACAGTTGCAGCAGGACCTCGCTGCTTTTGTACTCCATGCCTCTCGCAATGAAGGCCAACATTCCATTCGCCTACCTGATTACCTGTTGCATCTGCAAACTAACTTTTTGGGATTCATGCACAAGGATCCCCATGTCCCTCTGCACCGCAGCATGTTGCAATTTCTCCCCATTCAAATAATATTCCCTTTTTACTGTTTTTTTTTCCCAAGGTGGATGACCTCACACTTTCCGACATTGTATTCCATCTGCCAAACCTTAGCCCATTCATTTAACCTATCTAAATCTCTTTGCAGCCTCTCTGTCCTCTACACAACCTGCTTTCCGACTAATCTTTGTGTCATCTGCAAATTTTGTTGCACTACACTCTGTCCCCTCTTCCAGGTCATCTATGTATATTGTGAACAGTTGTGGTCCCAGCACCGAGCCCTGTGGCACACCACTAACCACCGATTTCCAACCCGAAAAGGGCCCATTTATCCCGACTCTCTGCTTTCTGTTAGCTAGCCAATTCTCTATCCATGCTAATACATTTCCACTGACTCCGCGTATCTTTATCTTCTGCAGTAACCTTTTGTGTGGTACCTTATCGAATGCCTTTTGAAAATCTAAATACACCACATCCATCGGTACACCTCTATCCAACATGCTCGTTATATCCTCAAAGAATTCCAATAAATTAGTTAAACATGATTTCCCCTTCATGAATCCATGCTGCGTCTGCTTGATTGCACTATTCCTATCTTGATGTCCCACTATTTCTTCCTTCATGATAGTTTCAAGCATTTTCCCTACTACAGATGTTAAACTAACCAGCCTATAGTTATCTGCCTTTTGTCTGCCCCCTTTTTTAAACAGAGGCGTTACATTAGCTGCTTTCCAATCCGCTGGTACCTCCGCAGAGTACAGAGAATTTTGGTAGATTATAACGAATGCAATTGCTATAACATCCGCCATCTCTTTTAATACCCTGGCATTTCATCAGGACCAGGGGACTTGTCTACCTTGAGTCCCATTAGCCTGTCCAGCACTACCCCCTAGTGATAGTGATTGTTTCAAGGTCCTCTCTTCCCACATTCCTGTGACCAGCAATTTCTGGCATGGTTTCTGTGTCTTCCATTGTGAAGACCGAAGCAAAATAATTGTTTAAGGTCTCAGCCATTTCCACATTTAGAAACATAGAAACATATAAAATAGGTGCAGGAGTAGGCCATTCGGCCCTTCTAGCCTGCACCACCATTCAATGAGTTCATGGCTGAACATGTAACTTCAGTACCCCATTCCTGCTTTCTCACCATACCCCTTGATTCCCCTATTAGTAAGGACTTCATCTAACTCCTTTTTGAATATATTCAGTGAATTGGCCTCAACAACTTTCTGTGGTAGAGAATTCCACAGGTTTACCACTCTCTGGGTGAAGAAATTCCTCCTCATCTCGGTCCGAAATGGCTTCCCCCTTATCCTTAGACTGTGTCCCCTGGTTCTGGACTTCCCCAACATTGGGAAGATTCTTCCTGCATCTAACCTGTCTAACCCCGTCAGAATTTTAAACGTTTCTATGAGGTCCCCTCTCATTCTTCTGAACTCCAGTGAATACAAGCCCAGTTGATCCAATCTTTCTTGATATGTCAGTCCCGCCATCCCGGGAATCAGTCTGGTGAACCTTCGCTGCACTCCCTCAATAGCAAGAATGTCCTTCCTCAGGTTAGGAGAGCAAAACTGTACACAATACTCCAGGTGTGGCCTCACCAAGGCCCTGTACAATTGTAGCAACACCTCCCTGCCCCTGTACTCAAATCCCCTCGCTATGAAGGCCAACATGCCATTTGCTTTCTTAACCGCCTGCTGTACCTGCATGCCAACCTTCAATGACTGATGTACCATGACACCCAGGTCTCTTTGCATCTCCCCTTTTCGTAATCTGTCACCATTCAGATAATAGTCTGTCTCTCTGTTTTTACCACCAAAGTGGATAACCTCACATTTATCCACATTATACTTCATCTGCCATGCATTTGCCCACTCACCTAACCTATCCAAGTCGCTCTGCAGCCTCATAGCATCCTCCTCGCAGCTCACACTGCCAGCCAACTTAGTGTCATCCGCAAATTTGGAGATACTACTTTTAATCCCCTCGTCTAAATCATTAATGTACAGTGTAAACAGCTGGGGCCCCAGCACAGAACCTTGCGGTACCCCACTAGTAACTGCCTGCCATTCTGAAATGTCCCCATTTACTCCTACTCTTTGATTCCTGTCTGACAACCAGTTCTCAATCCATGTCAGCACACTACCCCCAATCCCATGTGCTTTAACTTTGCACATTAATCTCTTGTGTGGGACCTTGTCGAAAGCCTTCTGAAAGTCCAAATATACCACATCAACTGGCTCTCCCTTGTCCACTCTACTGGAAACATCCTCAAGAAATTCCAGAAGATTTGTCAAGCATGATTTCCCTTTCATAAATCCATGCTGACTTGGACATATCATATTACCTCTTTCCAAATGCACTGCTATGACATCCTTAATAATTGATTCCATCATTTTATCAAGTACCGATGTCAGGCTGACCGGTCTATAATTCCCTGTTTTCTCTCTCCCTCCTTTTTTAAAAAGTGGTGTTACATTGGCTACCCTCCACTCCATAGGAACTGATCCAGAGTCAATGGAATGTTGGAAAATGACTGTCAATGCATCCACTATTTCCAATGTCACCTCCTTAAGTACTCTGGGATGCAGTGCATCAGGCCCTGGGGATTTATCGGCCTTCAATCCCATCAATTTCCCCAACACAATTTCCCGACTAATAAGGATGTCCCTCAGTTCCTCCTCCTTACTAGACCCTCCGACCCCTTTTATATCCGGAAGGTTGTTTGTGTCCTCCTCAGTGAATACCGAACCAAAGTACTTGTTCAATTGGTCCGCCATTTCTTTGTTCCCCGTTATGACGTCCCCTGATTCTGACTGCAGGGGACCTACGTTTGTCTTTACTCACCTTTTTCTCTTTACATATCTATAGAAACTTTTGCAATCCGTCTTAATGTTCCCTGCAAGCTTCTTCTCGTGCTCCATTTTCTCTGCCCTAATCAAACCCTTTGTCCTCCTCTGCTGAGTTCTAAATTTCTCCCAGTCCCTGGGTTCACTGCTATTTCTGGCCAATTTGTATGCCACTTCCTTGGCTTTAATGCTATTCCTGATTTCCCTTGATAGCCACGGTTGAGCCACCTTCCCTTTTTTATTTTTACGCCAGACAGGAATGTACATTGTTGTAGTTCATCCATGCGGTCTCTAAATGTCTGCCATTGCCCATCCACAGTCAACCCCTTCAGTATCATTCGCCAATCTATCCTTGTCAAGTCACGCCTCATACCTTCAAAGTTACCCTTCTTTAAGTTCTGGACCATGGTCTCTGAATTAGCTGTTTCATTCTCCATCCTAATGCAGAATTCCACCATATTATGGTCACTCTTCCCCAAGGGGCCTCGCACAATGAGAATTGCTAATTAATCCTCTCTCATTACACAACACCCAGTCTAAGATGGCCTCCCCCCGAGTTGGTCCCTCGACATATTGGTCTAAAAAACCATCCCTTGTGCACTCCAGGAAATCCTCCTCCACCGTATTACTTCCAGTTTGGTTAACCCAGTCTATGTGCATATTAAAGTCACCCATTATAACTGCTGCACCTTTATTGCACGCACCTCTAATTTCATGTTTGATGCCCTCCCCAACATCACTACTACTGTTTGGAGGTCTGTACACAACTCCCACTAACGTGTTTTGCCCTTTGGTATTCTGCAGCTCTACACATATAGATTCCCATTATTAAATCCACCTTCTCATCTTCTAAGGGACCAACATTTACTTTAGTCACTCTTTTCCGTTTTACATATCGGTAAAAGCTTTAACTATCCGTTTTTATGCTTTGCACAAGTTTACCTTCGTAATCTATCTTTCCTTTCTTTATTGCTTTCTTAGTCATTCTTTGCTGTCGTTTAAAATTTTCCCAATCTTCTATTTTCCCACTAACCTTGGCCACCTTATACGCATTGGTTTTTAATTTGATACTCTCCTTTATTTCCTTGGTTATCCACGGCTGGTTATCCCTTCTCTTACCGCCCTTCTTTTTCACTGGAATATATTTTTGTTGAGCACTATGAAAGAGCCCCTTAAAAGTCCTCCACTGTTCCTCAATTGTGCCACCGTTTAGTCTGTGTTTCCAGTCTACTTTAGCCAACTCTGCCCTCATCCCACTATAGTCCCCTTTGTTTCAGCATAGTACGCTCGTTTGAGACACTACTTCCTCACCCTCAATCTGTATTACAAATTCAACCATACTGTGATCACTTATTCCGAGAGGATCTTTTACTAGCTTCAATCATTAATTTTCTCTTTACATGTGATGAACTTTTATCCCTATCTCGTTTACACACTGTATTTTAGGAGAATGGTTTAAAATTTTAAGTGCTTATTGTCATGTATTCATCCAACATTGTAACCTATATATAATCTGACCTCAGTTGTACACTGTGAGAACAATGACCACGAGGTGGTGAACTTGTGGGAGACACTTCTAACCTGGACCTTCAGGTATAAAAGGGGAAGCTCCACCCACTTTCATCACTTGGGTGCTCAGGAATAAAGGACAGGCCACAGACTGACCTTCTCTCAAGCCTGGGCCTCGTGTGCATTTCTGCTGTATAGTAAGGATGTATCAATGGCGACGAGAAACTGGGATTTAAACCACGTGAGCATGGCCGCTAGCAGTATCGACGAGAGATACTGTGTTAAGGAATGGTTGGGACAGAGAATCAACATTGTTGAAGCAGCACACAGTTCTCCAGGTAGACAAGGGCAATCGGGCATGCCCCAACATGTAGTCGAACCCAGAGGGGGAGTTCGACAGAGATAATGGCAAGCAGAACGGTGATTCACAACATTGCAAGGGACAATGTGGCCAGTAATGGGGCCATCAACACCTGTTAATGACACACTCAAGGACAGTCACAAGGGTAGTCAGGGACGATTGACTAGCAAGGGATCTTTTGTTTCCAACAACAGCTCATGTTGGAGGCATGGAGGCACAAACTCAGCCGGAGGTTGCAGAGATAAGCAAAATACCTACAGAAATTGCAGAAATGAACGCTGGGGGAAATCGCTGGAAGCTGAATTTCAGTGAGTTCATGTGGAGCACGTATACAGTTCATACACCAGGACGCCACCGATAATGATGAAAGTGCTCCTCAGTGGCATCCCAGTGTCAATGGAGCTAGACACGGGGGCTAGCCAGTCCCTGATGGGTAACAAATAGTTTGAAAAGTTGTGGGCGTCCAAGGCCAGTAGGGCCAAAAATATCACCGATTGACGCACAGCAACGGACATACACCAAGGAGATCATTCTGCTTCTTGGCAGCGCCACGACAATCGTGACCCACAAAGATTCGTAGAACAGGTTGCCACTCTGGGTTGTCCCGGGGGACGGTGCCGCACTACTGGGGAGGAGTTGGCTTGCTGTCATGAACTGGAAATGGGGCAATGTTAAAGCTATTTCCTCTGTGGAGCGAGTTTCATGCTCACAGATCCTACACAAATTTGACTCATTATTTCAACCCGGCATTGGCACTTTCATGGGGGCCAAGGTAGTGATTCACATAAACCCGGAAGCCAGGCCAGGACACCACAAGGCCAGAGCGGTGCCGTACGTGATGTGGGAAAAGATAGAAGGTGAATTGAACCGCCTGCTGAGGGAAGGTATCATTTTGCCAGTCGAATTCAGTGACTGGGCGAGCCCGATTGTACCGGTGTTCAAGGCGGATGGGTCGGTCAGGATACATGGTGATTACAAGGCCACCATCAATCGGGTGTCACTCCAAGACCAGTACCCGCTACCGAGAGTGGAGGATCTCTTTGCGATGCTATCCGGTGGCAAACTTTTTTCAAAATTGGACGTGACCTCAGCTTACATGACCCAGGAGCTGGCGAGAGAGTTGATGAAGCTGACCACCATCACGACATACAAGGGTTGTTTGAGTACAACAGATGTCCGTTCGGGATTCGCTCGGCCGCATCGATCTACCAATGAAATATGGAAAGCCTCCTCAAGTCGATTCCAGGGACGGTGGTTTTTCAGGATGACATCCTCATCACGGGTTACGATACTGAAGAACACCTCCACAACCTGGAGGAGGTGCTACGCAGACTGGACCGGGTAGGGCTGCGACTGAAAAAGGCGAAGTGCATCTTCCTAGCTCCAGAGGTAGAATTCCTGAGGATGACGGTAGGAGTAGAAGGGATGAGCCCTACTGCGTCCAAGACGGAAGCGATCCAGAGAGCACACAGACCCCGTAACACGACGGAGCTGCGTTTGTTCCTGGGGCTCCCCAACTATTTGGTAACTTTCTTCCCAAATTGAGCACGCTGCTAGAGCCGCTACACGTGCTCCTAAGCAAAGGTCGCGAATGGGTCAGGGGGGACAGCCAGGAAAGGGCTTTTAATAGAGCACACAATTTGTTATGTTCCAACAATCTGTTAACGCGATATGACCCATGTAAGAAACTTGTGTTAAAGTGCGATGCGTCGTCCTATGGTGTCGGGTGTGTGTTGCAGCAGGTCAATGCCAAGGGTCAGTTACAGCCGGTAGCTTATGCCTCCAGAAGTCTGTCCCAGGCAGAAAGGGGCTACGGGATGATAGCAAAGGAGGCGCTCGCATGTGTATATTCGGTAAAGAAAATGCACCAGTACCTGTTTGGCAGGAAATTTGAGCTGGAGACAGATCACAAACCCCTCACGTCATTTTGGCCGACAACAAGGCCATAAATGCAGACGCATCGGTCCGCATACAGAGGTGGGCACTCACGTTAGCCAACTATGACTACACAATTCGGCACAGACCGGGCACTGAAAAATGAGCCGATGCACTCAGCAGGCTCCCACCAGCCACCACTGAGGGGGCTACCGAGCATGCCGCTGAGATGGTCATGGCTGTTGAAGCTTTCGCAAGCGATGGCTCACCCGTGACAGCCCGTCAGACTAAAGTCTGGACAAATAGAGACCCGCTATTGTCTCTCGTCAAGAAATGTGTCCTGCATGGGGACTGGGCAGCCACGTACAGGGCATGCCCTGAGGAATTTAAACCATTTCACAGGGGCAGGGATGAACTCTCGATTCAGGCCGATTGCCTACTGTGGGGAAACCGTGTAGTCATGCCCCAGATGGGCAGAGAGGTGTTCATTAGAGAACTCCACAATGAGCATCCGGGCATTGTCATGATGAAGGCAATTGCCAGGTCACACGTTTGGTGGCCAGGGATAGATGCAGATCTGGAAGTTTGTGTTCGCAGGTACAACACGTGTGCCCAGCTGTGCAATGCGCCCAGGGAAGCCCCCCTTAGCCCCTGGCCATGGCCCGCCAAGCCTTGGTCACGCATCCATGATGACTACGCAGGTCCTTTCATCGGAAAAATGTTTTTGGTTGAATTAGACGCTCACTCCAAATGGATCGAGTGTGACATTTTAAATTCAAGTACATCCTCTGCCACGGTAGAAAGTCTACGGGCAATGTTCGTCGCCCACGGTCTACCGGACATCTTGGTCAGCGACAATGGCCTGTGCTTCACAAGCACTGAATTCCAGGACTTCATGGCAGGAAATGGAATTAACCATGTCAGAAAGGCACCGTTCAAGCCAGCCTCAAACGGCCAGGCAGAACGAAAAGTGCAGATAATCAAACAGGGGATGCTCAGAATCCAAGGGGGTTCCCTACAAAGCCACTTATCACGCCTCCTGTTGGCCAATAGATCCCAACCACACTCACTCACAGGGGTTCCACCCGCAGGGCTGCTAATGAAAAGGATGCTCAAATCCCGTTATCCCTTATACACCACACCATGAAAGAAATTGTTGAGAGCAGGCGCCAATCACAATATAACTACCATGACAGGAATGCGGGGGCACGATATATTGGTGTAAACGACCCTGTTGTTGTCCACAACTACACTGCAGGGCCTAAATGGCTCACAGGCACTGTGATTGCCAAAGAGGGCAATAGGATTCTGGTAGTTAAACTAACCAATGGACAAATCTGCCGCAAACACGTGGATCAAACAAAAAGGTGGTTCAGCAACCCCATAGAAGAAGCAGAGGAAGAACACGATACAGAGTTCACTCCAGCACAGGTGACCGAACACTGGAACCAAAGGGAGGAGAGCCCAGTCACTGTGGGCAGTCCGGATAGGCCTGAGGCACCGCAAACAGCAGACACACAGGCCAGCGCCCAACAACCGGAGCCCCAACTCAGGCGCTCTACAAGAGAGCGTAAACCACCAGGGAGACTCAACCTGTGATCCCAAAAAGACTTTGGGGTCATGTATTCAACCAGCATTGTAACCCATTTTTAAATTCAAAACCTGATAAAATTGACGACATGCAGCCAACGTGCAAAAGTAAGAATTCTTTTAATCACCGTTAATTAGCCGATAACCTTCTTCAGAATGAAATAAATAATAATATAATTACTGAGGAACAGTGGTATCCTCAATTATTCATTTTCTCTTTACATGTGATGAAGTTTTATCCCTATCTCATTTACACGCTGTATGAGAATGGTTTAAAATTGTAAGTGTTTATGACTCAGTTGTAAAACCATTGATTGTGTGTGTGTCTATACTTGATAGGAGGAGCACTTGAGACCGAAGTTCCAGTTCTATATATGTACCAATAGAATCAATTTCCACCAGTTTCTTTAAACCCAATAACATAATTTATTTCTAATGGGCTGGATGGAACATGATCCATGTAAAAAATTGTTATCGTTTTACTTGAACTGAATGCTCATAAAATATTGGAGTGGGAACTAATTGGATAACAGCACTGCTGGCAATATTTGCGGAATAGATTCGTGCAGCCAAAACGCACAATGACAACCTGGGACTGTGCGGCACCGAATACTCGGGGAAAAACAGTTAAACTCTTCGTCCCTGGGTGGGCTCGAACCACCAACTTTTCGGTTAACAGCCGAACGCGCTAACCCATTGCGCCACAGAGACTGATGGAAATATAAGGTGCAAGACATCCAAAACCAGGGTGTCAGTCAGTTAAAGCTTCAGATTGCTCCGACCGGGATGGAACTTGTCCACTCTCAGTTGTACTTTTCCCAAATAAATGGAGGGACATTCATTGTGGATGCGTGGAAGCAGTCTGGTTCCGCACACTGCAGACACTTCCATGTCACCGCCAACCAGCTCTCCCACAACCGGTGTGATCTACCTTCCAGCCTTCCGGTGCCTTTCTGTGACGAAGTATTCTGATTGTCCCGAAGCCGGTATTAGGTTTGAATTACTTTTCAGCTCCTGACTGCGGATATTCCTGTGATTAAACGGGAACTAAATGCTTACAGGGACAGTTGGATTCACCGTTTCTTTGTTTGGTGAAATTTCAAAGATTGAAAGCAACGCACATCGACCCCAAACGTCCCGTGAGATGGAAGGCCAGTTGCTGTTTCAAGCTTGAATGCAGGTACAAGCAGAACTTATTCAAAGAAAGTCCAAGTCCCTGAGACGCCTGATCATTTGCACCAAACTCTTTGCAAAGAGTTGAGGTACATGTTTGGTGATCTGGGCACATCTTTCCCCAAACTACAACACTTCAAACATAACTCAATGGCTGTAAAGCGCTTTGGGGCGTCATGAGTTCCTGAAAGGCGCTGCAGATATGCAAGTCCTACTTTGCAAAAGTTCGATGCAATTTCAAAATATGCGAGCAATATCAGGGCTCCTCTGGGACCCCTCGTAAATTTCAATGAACAACTCCGAAGAGAGAATCACAGCCCGAGATCAACGAGCCAACTGTTTGACAAACGTGAAGATAAGGTGTAACCATGATCAAAGCATTTTTTTGTGTGTCGCTATTTAGAACATAAGAACTTAAGAACTAGGAGCAGGAGTAGGCCATATGGCCCCTCGAGCCTTCTCCACCATTTAATATGATCATGGCTGATCCGATCATGGACTCAAGTCCACATCCCTGCCCGTTCCACATAAGCCTTATTCCCTTATCAGTTAAGAAGCTATCTCTGTCTTAAATGTATTAAATGTCGTGGCTTTCTCAGCTCTCTGATGCAGTGAGCTCAACAGATTTACAACCCTCTGAGAGAAGAAATTCCTCCTCATCACAGATTTAAATGGGCGGCCCCTTATTCTGAGATTATGCCCCCTAGTTCTACTCTCCCCTATCAGTGGAACCATCCTCTCTGCATCCACCTTATCAAGCTCCCTCATTATCTTATACGTTTCGATAAGATCACCTCTCATTCTTCTGAATTCCAATGAGTAGAGGCCCCACCTACTCAACCTTTTCTCATAAGTCAACCCCCTCATCTCCGGAGTCAACCCAGTGAACCTTCTCTGAACTGCCTCCAAAGCAAGTATATCCTTTCGTAAATATTGTCAGTGTTTGTGATCCTCGCCCAATTGCCAGACGGACGGTTTGAATCGCCCCCACCTTACGAAAGTTCTAGATCCGGGAATTATTATTCAGAGTGTAAATTAAATGAGTCACGGAAAGGGATGCTTCAGTGATAAATCGTAGTATATTTATTTGGTCTAACATACACTGTCTAAAACATGCACTGCTAAACGAAATCACTGTCTCTGTGGAGAATAAAATCCCGGTTACAAACAACATACATACAGTACAGAAATGAATCTAGTAACACGCAGTAATTCCCTGGTGGATTCTAACCCCACCCCTACCAATGAATTACCCTCCCCAGAATAGCTCCGAAAAGCTTCACTTCTGAGAAAACCCTGAGCACTTACCCAGCTGGCCTGGGATATCTGGTTACTGGCTTGGGACACTCGCGACCATGTTCACCACCACACGCAGCCCGTTTCCTTGCTCAGCTCAGCTGTGGGAAGTCACTGCCTGGTCTTCAGTCTCGGTGGCTTCTTCTGCAGTACTGCGGCCCCTTCCTCTGGTACATCGATCGGTGGAGCGAGAGCGAGAGGGAGAGAGGGCTCTCTCGACACAAGCTACAAGCTGCAAGCTCCAAGCTTCACACCAAGCTCCAAGCTAAAAATAATGTGGAAAGGACCCTGTCTTTCTGGGAGTCTTGCTACCCCTATCTTTCCCGCCAATCTTTAAAACCCCTTTGTTTCTAAGCACGGGTACTTAGTCAGTGATGGGCTATCCCACCCATGCATTGGGCTGATGGCCATTAGTCTGGGCATCTCTCTGAGCCTTTGTGTTGGGAAAGACCCAGCTCATCCTTGGCTGGCCAGGCTGGTGGGTTCATTGTTCTGTGTCTCCTTCTGAGATGGAGGTGAGAAGTGCTTTTACAAATTAGAGTGGCTTTGTCAGTGGCACCCCTTCCTGGCCGACAGCTCTTTTGTCAATGAATGACTGACAGCTCTTTTGTCCGTGCGAACTGCCAGCGGTCTCTGGAGTTTTAACAAAACCAGATTTTTCACATATCTGCGCAGGGTGACCCCAGCACAGGGAAAATAGTCTCAGAAAAATAAAATCCACAAAATATTCTCGACTGAGTCCATTCTTTAAACAGAAACTTTGCGATGTCTTCATTACGCTCTGCTAATTATCGATCTTGCCACGTAAAAAGTGCATTGGCATTGCAATGCATTAATGTAAAATTAATGAAAAGAAAATGCAACGTTTTATCGAGTGCAAAACATGCAGTGCCTGCATTTCAAAAAGCATTGCTTTTATTCATCCTGCGGAATGCATATTGCACAGATAATCTCAGCACACATTGTGCAGACAAAGGCAGCATTAGACAACAAAGTGATTTGTCCTCCGGTGATTTGCAGCAGATAACTGACGGTTGAGCACACAATTTGACAACTAGACTTGTAGATCAAGCATCAATTAAAAAGGCAACAAAACTGCCCACCAGCACCGGGTGTCTTTCACTTGTTTGTCCCAAATTTTCAGCAGCTGGGACAACAAGAATTTAGGTTTCACCGAGATTTAAACTCAGATCGCTAGATTTAAAATCAAGAGGGCTCACCATTACACCATGGAACCAACTATTCCAAAACTTTTGAACCATACTTCTTCACAGACAAGGCACCGGAAGGCTGGAAGGTAGATCACACCGGTTGTGGGAGAGCTTGTTGGTGGTGACATGGAAGTGTCTGCAGTGTGCGGGACCAGACTACTTCCACACATCCACAATGAATGTCCCACCATTTACTTGGGAAAAGTACAACTGAGAGTGGATAAGTTCCATCCCGGTCGGAGCAATCTGAAGCTTTAACTGACTGACACCCTGGTTTTGCATGTCTTGCAGTGTGTATCTGTGGCGCAATGGTTTAGCGCATTCGGCTGGTAACTGAAAGGTGGGTAATCCAAACCCATCTCCGGGCGAAGCCTTTTAATGTTTTTCCCAGAGGATTCGGTGCCGCACAGTTCCGGGTTGTCATTGTGCATTATGGCTGCACGAATATATTCCGCAAACATTGCAAGCTTTGCTGTTATCCAGTGAGTTCCCACTCCAATACTTTTATGAGCATTCAGCACAAGTTAAACGATAACAATTTTTTACATGGATCATGTTCCTCCATCCAGTCCAATCAAAATAAATTATGTAATTGGGTTTAAAGGAACTGGTGAAAATTGATTCTATTGATGCATATATCGAACTGGAACTTCGGTCTCAAGTGCTCCTCCTATCAAGAATAGACACACACACAATCAATGGTTTTACAACTGAGTCATAAACACTTACAATTTCTCATACAGCATGTAAATGAGATCGGGATAAAAATTCATCACATGTAAAGAGAAAATGAATGATTAAAGATACTACTGTCCCTCAGTAGCTATATTAATATATATTTCATCCTGAAAAAGGTTATCGGTTATTTAACTGTGATTTAATTAATTCTTATTTTTTCTTATTAGCTGCATGTCTTCAATTTTATAAGGTTTTGAATTGAAAAAAGCTGTTACAGAAGTTACCGCCCTGACCTGGAATCGACGCTGTTTTTCGCTGGTACAAGGAGTGGTTTTACCCAATCATTTAAAGGTGATTTCAAAGAATGACGTGGCGTTAAATTCAGATCACGGTGTTTCGTTGTGAAACAAGTGGATTGAAAAGGACAATAATGACATCAAGCATTACGATGCAGCGATGCAGCAATGCAGCGTTCCCTGGTGGTCCAGTGATTAGGATTCGGCGCTCTCACCACCGCGGCCCTGATTCGATTTCCGGCCAGGGAAATTGCACTTCCATCAAAATTAAAACCTTAGAAGAAAGAGTTACATGCATCACATGTGGAAAAGAAGATTCATTGATTTAAACATCATTAATTAATCCATTGTAGAACTTCAATCATTTAATTTGCCCTGAGTATGTGAGGAACTTTTATCCCGACCTCATTGTATTTAAGGAACATGGTCCAGCCCCGGTATCTCCACCTGTGAAAGTAGGAAACTGCTGGAAATACACAACAGGACGGGTAGCCTTTGACAAACAATTAAACCCAGGTTACAGACTCTCTCCCTTCCCCTGCCCTTTGCGGGACACTTGTTCCCCTTTAATATTACAGACTGACTGAGTTCACTAACCGTGGGGAGAGAGTAGGTGTCTCCGGGCCCCACTGTGCTAACATGGAAGATAACACGATGGGGATGTGGGGTGGTGGGTGGGGATCAGTGACATGTTTGTGTAAAGGGCAGCGGAGGAGAAGGATTGACAGCTGTCACTGAGGGACAAAAGTTGTTTAAGGTGAGCCAACACATTCCCGATCAGCACAGAAGGCATTCACTGGTCAGCTGCCCTCTGCTGTACTTCTGGTCAGAGCGGTTTCCGCAGTGGAGCCGTTATCACGTTTGCTTTCCGCGCGGAAGGATCCCGTGCAGGAAGATTATGTTTAAACTTTCTGTGGATGAACAGCCATGGGCGAGTTTATTCTCCTGTCAAAAGGGTGACAGTGGCTTCTCCCTTATTCTTCAATTGCTCTTTATTTCACTTCACTAAATAGATATATTTGAGTGAGAGAAATTGTTCCTGAGTGTCACACACTTCATCTTTTGTTCCCATTTAAACACATAAAATGAGGCCGGGGGAATAAATCCAGAAAACAAAGCCGAGGGATATAGACAAGAGGAAGAGAGAAGGGGAAATACTGCCTCTACACACCGGAGAAGTGTGAGCTTGTGGACCGCAGAAGTTGCAGCTGCTGGAGCTGTGCGTTTTATCGGGGAGGGACAGGGGGAGAGCCCGCCGAGCGACCGGAGAAGCTGAGAAGCTGCTGTGCTTTTCATCGGGTTTGACACTGTTTAAAAATGGCAGAGTGCCAAGTTTTCTCTCCCTACTGCCCATGTGCCAAGGTGTCAGCAGTGTTTTCAGCGCAGGCATTTGGCTCCGCCCCCCACTTCACCATCGACGCCACGCCAGGACTCCGGGGACTGTACACAGCGGCCAGGATGGGGCGAGTTTTTCCGCGAGCCATTTCCAGCGCGCAAAGTCGATGCGCTTGAGGTCAGTGCGCCGAGAAAACTGCTTGGGGAAAATCTAGCCCTTGAAGAGTAAGGAGTACACTGAAGGAAATACAAGTATATTTCCCGAGCAACTGTCAATTTTAATAACTTTTTATACAACCATCGAAACAGCCAAAAAACAGGGCACTCGGCCCATAGTACCTAATATATAGCCCACAGTACAAGAGTAAGGAAGTCTTGCTTCAATTGTACAGGGCCCTGGTGAGACCACACCTGGAGTACTGCGCACAGTTTTGGTCTCCTTATTTGAGGAAGGAATTAATTGCCTGGGAGGTGGTACAACAGAGGTTCACCAGATTGATTCCTGGGATGAGAGGACTGTCTTAAGTTGAGAGATTGTGTAGAATGGGCAGATACTCTCCAGAGTTTAGAAGAATGAGAAGTGATCTCATTGAAACACACAATATTCTGAAGGGGATTGACAAGGTAGATGCTGAGAGGTTGTTTCCCCCGGGCTGGAGTGTCTCGAACCAGGGGCCACAGTCTCAGGTTAAGGGGTCGGCCATTTAAGACAGAGATGAGGAGGAATTTCTTCACTCAGAGGGATATGAATCTTTGGAATTTTCTGCCCCACATGCTTGTGAATGCTGAGTCTCTGAATATATTCAAGGCTGCGTTAGATAGATTTTTCGAGTCTCTGGAAATCACTGCCTGAAAGGGTGGTAGAGGCAGAAACCCTCACCACATTTAAAAAGTGCTTGGATGTGCACCTGAAGTCCCGTAACCTGCAGGGTTATGGACCTCGAGCTGGAAAGTGGGATGAGGCTGGAGAGCCTCGAGTTGGCCGGCGCGGACACGATGGACCGAAATGGCCTCCTTCCGTGCTGTAAACTTCTTTGATTCTATGAACTCGTTTGCAAAGAGTTGAGGTGATTTGGGCACATCTTTCTTCACATGACAACATTTCAAAGGCAACTCAACGGCTGTGAAGCGCTTTGGGGCATCATGAGTTCCTGACAGACGCTGCAGAAATACAAGTCCTTCTTTGCAAAATTTCAATGCAATCCCAAGGCTGGTCTGGGATTTGAAGCCAGGATCTTTCTGCAAATTTCAAGTAACAACCAACGAAACAAGAATCATACCCCTTGACCAACAAACCACCTGCTTTGCAAATGTGGTGATAAGATGTAACTATTATTGAAGCATTTATAACGTTTGTTGCTGTTCTTGATCGGAGGAGCACATGAGACGAAATTAGTGACTTGGCCTTTTCGACATGTCTTCTGAAGCGCCGCACGGTCCCACTCCTGCAGTCAATGAGCTGTTGGGACGTTAATGTATCCATCATCATCATCTCATCATAGGCGGTCCCTCGAAACGAGGATGACTTGCTTCCACGCTGAAAAAGGATGAATTCACAGGTGTTTCAATGAAGGATCCGAACGACATCCCGAAGGGTGGAAGATGCCTGTGCGTGGATTTTTTTAACGTGTGGTGGCCGTTGCACCCCAGCCATCACACGGGCTTGACAGAGCGAGGTCTTGGTCCAGTGGCAAGTGTTAACCAAGACGACAGGCAACCAGCTCTGCTGCGCGGACCTAGTGCACACACATATCGCAGAGTGGGCTGGCCCGTGCTAATTCTGGGCCCCTGGCCCCGAACTCATGCCTCTGCTGGGCACCGATCACATCCCTCTACAGTCTCTCACCGCTCCTTCGCCCCGACCTCGCCGCTCCTGCTGTATCTGCCCACGCTCCAATCACCGACCTGGACCTTGATGACGTCACACTTCGCTGCCGCCGCCCTCCTGCACCAGCTCGCGCTGCTCCCTGGAGTAGTCTCCCGGGACCTCCAAGCTGCTCCCAGGGCCGCTCGCCGTTCCTTTTATGGCCCCGACCTGCCGCTGGTGTTCTCCCGTTAGTGTATCCAGGCTGTGGGTGGCCACCCCGAGCGCAGCAGAGGGGTTTCTGCATTAGTTCTGGGTGGGGACAGTATCTTTTCCCTTCTCTCTTCCTCTTGTCTTTATCCCTGTGCTTTTATTTCTCTATTTATTCCCCCTGTCTCAGTTTCTAGTGTTTAAAAGGGAACAAAAGATGAAATGGTTATCACTGTGGAACAATTTCTCTCACTCAAAGTTAGACGCACTACCGTTGCACCATGAGGTCTAGGTAGCGAGCCGTTGATATTCAGGTTCATATATAAATATATATAAATATATCTATATGTATCATAACCGTTCCCTGGTGGTCGAGGGATTAAGATCCGGCGCACTAAACTGGTTTCAATTCTCGATCAATTCATCGCATAAAAATAATTGAGGTTTGTGAGACGATTAATAATTGCTGTAATCACCATGAATACCAATACTTTCTGTGATAGATCGAGCATACAGACTATCTGGCTTCTCCTGCCCTTTGCCGGGC
Source organism: Pristiophorus japonicus (assembly GCF_044704955.1). Lineage (NCBI taxonomy): Eukaryota > Metazoa > Chordata > Chondrichthyes > Pristiophoridae > Pristiophorus > Pristiophorus japonicus. The sequence continues at coordinate 1,392,564 of NW_027251144.1, forward strand.
ACGTGTTCGGGGTTTAATTTTACAAACTGGGTGAGTTCACAGATCGCGGGGAGACGGTAGGAGCCTCTGTGGCCCCACTGTGAGGATGTGGAAGTGAACACGGTGGCTGGGTGATCCGTGACATTTCTGTAAAGGGCAGCGGTGGAGAAGGATTGAGAGCTTTCAGTGTGGGACAGAAGTTGTTTAAGGTGAGCCAACACATTCCCGATCAGCACAGAGGGACTCACTGGTCAGCTCCCCTCTGTTGGGGCTGCTGTGCCAGAGGTTTCTGTAGTGCAGTGGTTATCACATTTGCTTTATACGTGAAAAGTACCCGGTTTGATTCTGGGTAGAAACATGATGGTTTAACTTGCTAAAAGGGAACAATCGGAGGAGAGTTTAGTCTCCTGGAAAATGCTGCCTGACCTGCTGAGATTTCCAGCATTTGCTGTTTTTATTAGCTATTTATTCTCCTGGTAGAAAGGCTCCCTTATTCCTGAATTGCTCTTTATTTAACCAATAAATAGATAACTTTCAGTGAGAGAAAACGGATCCACCGGGGACCTTTCGCGTGTGAGGCCAACGTGATATCCGCCACACTGCAGCCCATCAAAGGGCGAGAAACCACTGAATATAAAGGATGAGCTCACAAATATCAGGGGCAGTGCAGTCTGGTCAACGTTAAACCCTCCTTTCTTATTCAGCAGAGGCATGAACGGGAGTCAGACGCCACAAAGTTTAATTAAAGACACAAATACAAGTAAAACTTCCAAATATTTTCACTGTAAAATTCTTTCACTTTATTTGAAATCCTACTGCGTTGAATCTGAAAATGATCACCATGGGATTTTATCTTCACGACTGATTCTAATTTCTCTGCACGGAAGGAATAACTGGTGCTGTTAAATTTGACAAAAGTTGCCCCAGATTCCTGGTGACATCGGCAATACAGTGTGTGAAATGGGTCAACATGCTGAAGAACATAAGAACAAAAGAAATAGGAGCAGGAGTCGGTCATACGCCCCTCGAGCCTGCTCCACCATTTAATGCGATCATGATCGATGCGATCATGGACTCAGGTCCACTTCCCTGCCCGCTCCGCAAAGCACAGGACAAATGTTTGAAGTATCGACTGTCCATCAGTTAGCATTTCTTTCATTGTGCAAAAGAAGGTGACGGGTTAATTAATGATGCTTTTCCATAAACGCAACACAAATGTTTCAGAAAAAAACATACGGTGACTGGCAGGTGAGAGTTGCTTCTGACACCTGGTGGGAATGGGCGGGGAATTTAAAGCCCCTTGTATTGTGAAAGCTTCATATAGAGGAACATCTCAAACACATTGTGTAGGCCTCGTGGCGCAACGGTAGCGTGTCTGACTCCAGATCAGAAGGTTGCGTGTTCAAATCACGTCGGGGTCACTGTTGTTTCAGAATTAATATTTTCTTTGCTGTTTGGCAATAACCAGACCCTTGTTCCAAGGTCTGTCTCACTGTTTCCCCGGTGTCAGGCAGAGATACGCCTGCTGCCCTCATTTAATTCATGTGACAGGACACAACAGTTCAAAATCAACTTGCAGGTGGCCACACACACCGCCGAGCGGTCTAAGGTGCTGTTATTAGATCGCAGTTTTCTCTGGAGGTGTGGGTTTGAATCCAACTTCTGACATTTATTATTTTTAATCATTAAGCGAAACTCATTGTTTGACACCACGACCAACTCCTTAAAACTGGGATTCAGCAGTTCACCTGCTCGCTTAACATTTCCGTCTGACCTGGTGCTGAAAGTGGAGATGTTTCCGCAGTGTCGCGGTGAACACGTTCGCTTCACACGCGAAAGCTCACCAGACGGGAATATTTTCTGGAGCTTTCTCCTCATGCATGCTCAGGGGCGAGTTTGTTCTCCTGTGAAAAGTTCATAAGATGATAAGCATGTAAGAATTAGGGACCGGAATAGGCCATTCGGCCCCTCGAGCCTGGTCCACCATTCAAGAAGATCCTGGCAGTTCCTCGACAGCAAGTTTAAACATCTGGGGCAGAGCCAACAGGCGCCTGGCTGCAATCAGTGAGAGAACGGTATGTTTGGCAGAAGCCTGGCGAGCTCAGTCATTAAAACATAAGACTTTTAATCTCAGGGTCGTGGTTTCGACACCCACATTGGACATTTACATTTTTCATAGAATTATCGATTGAGAGAAGTTTGCAGCACATAAGGAGGCCATTTTGGCCAATCACTTCCACCCCGGCCAACAAGAGGCGAACCAGCTTCATCCCACTTTCCAGCTCTGGGTCCATAACCCTGCAGGTTACGGCACTTCAGGTGCACATCCAAATACTTTTTACTTGCGGTATCTACCTCCGCCATTCTTTCAGGCAGCGAGTTCCTGACCCCCACAAACCTCTGCATGAAGAATTTTACCTTCAAATCCTCTTTAAACCTTCTACCAATTACATTCAATATATGCCCCCTGATTGTTGACCCCTCTGCTATCCACTATATCTACGCCCCTCATAATTTAATCATCTCAATGTTGTCTCCCCTCAGCCTCCTCTGTTCCAATGAAAACAAACCCAGCCGATCCAATCTGTCCTCACAGCTAAGATTCTCCAAACCTGGCAACATCCTCGTAAATCTCCTCTGTACCCTCTCGTACAATCACATAATTACTGTAATATGGTGACCAGAACTACATGCAATACTCCAGCTGTGGCCGAACCAGTGTTTGATACATTTCAAGCATAACCAACCTGCTCTTCTATCCCATGCCTCAGCCAATAAAGGTAAGCATTCCGTGCGTCTTCTTACCCACCTTATCCAACTGGCCTGCTACCCTCAGGGATCTGTGGACATGCACTCCAAGGTCCCTTTGTTCTTCCACACTTCTCAATGTCCGACCATTTAATGTGTGTTTCTTTCCTTGTTTGCCCTCCCCAAATGCAGAGCCTCACACTTCTCTGGATTAAATTAGTGTCACCTGAAAACGTTTTAATCATACCTCCTATATTTAAGTTTAGATCATTGATGTTACCACTAAAAGTCAGGGACCAAGCACTGAGCCCTGTGGAACCCCACTGGAACCATCCTTCCAGTCCCAAACACTCCCATCAAACATTACCATTTGCTTCCTGCCTCTGAGCCAATTTTGGATCCAACTTGCCACTTTGCCCTGGATCCCATGGGCTTTTACTTTCGTGACCAGTCTTCCATGTGGGAACTTGGCGAAAGCTTTGCAAAAATCCTTATACACTACATCATGCGCACTGCCCTCATCGATCCACTTGGTTACCTCCTCAAAAAATTTTATCAAGTTAGTCAGACAAAACCTTCCCTGAACAAACCCATGCTGACTATCCGTGATTAACCCATGTCTTTCCAAATGCAGAAATTAAATCATTGATAAATTTTATCCTGCTTTCACGGGAAAACACCATTAATTAACCGATGATCTTTGTTGTGCATGTATAAAATAAGTATACACCCTGTACACTCAATGTACAGTTACATAAGACTACTGGATGTATCTTCACACTGTATGCACTATGCTTATATCACCAGAGGGTGCAACTGGTGGAGACCTCGGGGTCACCTGTACACAACAGGTAACCAGGTATAAAAGGGAGCTCACAGAACTGTACCCTCACTCAGGAGCTGCAATAAGTGAACTAAGGTCACCACAGTTCAAGTATAATACCTTACCTCGTGGAGTCATTACTAGAGTGCTTACAGACACAATAACTGGTGACGAGAATACGAATTTCCATGTGACAATGGCTAACCTTGGCACGTTTGAACAATTCGCCGATGGGGAAGATTGGAAGGCCTTTGTGGAAAGGCTTGAACACTTCTTTATTGCAAATGACATGGGGGGAGACGACCCGACCTCGCTGGCTGATAAGTGCAGAGCTATCCTGCTCAGTAGTTGTGGGCCCACCGTCTATGGCCTTGTCAGGGACCTGCTAGTCCCAGAGAAGACAATAACATATCTTGAGCTCGTAACGCTGATACAGAAACAGCTCAAACCTAAAGAGAGCATCCTCACAGCCAGACACCGGTTCTCTCCCCACCGGTGGATCCGAAGGCCAAGAAATCGCAAAATATGCTGCAGACCTGAGACGATTGGCTGCACCATGTGATTTTATTGATCACCTCACCTCACCACTAAGGGACATCTTTGTTATTGGAATCGGTCACAAGGGCCTTCTCCACAGGCTGCTCTCTGCGGACACCACGGTCACCCTGCAGAAGGCAATTAACGTGAGCCAGGCGTTCATGATCTCGGCCTGCGATTCCAAGTGGATGTCTCACCCACAGGACTCTAACCCGGCAAGTACTGTGAACCGAAAGCTGCCTTTTAAAGGCAGGGCTGCTGCTCGCAGTCTCTCTCAGGGAAGAGAGAACAGAACCCCGAGTCCCACAATCCTGAGTCCGCCACATGTGGCCAACCGGCCAACCCCATGCTGGCGCTGTGGAGGAAATCACAGGGCCCACCAGTGCCGCTATAAAGACTATACTTGCAAAGGCTGTAACATGAAGGGCCACCTCCAGCGAATATGCAAGAGAAATCATACTCAGCGAGTCGATGAAGAGTTGGCTGATCATCCGGAGTCCAGCGACGATGAGGTGTACATAGTGTTAACCTGCACCACCGAGAGTTCCCCGGTGAAAATGGAAGTTGAAGTCAACTATGTTCCAGTCACGATGGAGGTGGACACAGGGGCGAGCCAGTCACTGATGAATCAGGCAGCCTTTGAGAAACTCTGGGACAATCCAATCGAACGACCTAAAATGATCCCGATCGAAGTGAAACTGCTCACCTACACAAACGATACATCCCAGTCGTTGGCAGCGTGGATGTCCAGGTGTCCCATGGCGGCGAGATGCACAGGTTACATTTGTGGATCGTTGCTGGGGATGGTCCAAAGCTATTAGGAAGAAGATGGATGAAAAAGATCACTTGGAGCTTGGAATAGCTCCAACCTCCAGCGATCGACATCCCCCATGGCCCCGAAGTTGGATCTAGCACAACACCTGAAAAACCAACCGCCCAACTCGACTGTGAGGCGACGACACACACCGCTCAACCCAACGGCGAGATGATCCAGCCCAAACAACCAGACCTCACCTTCCAGGCTCCAGTGGCAGGACTCCGGAGAAGAAAATTCACGCAGAAGATAACTTCCTGTCTTCCGTGGCAGAGCCTGGGAAGAAAAGGATCACCGCAGCCTACCTCATGGAGAGAAAGAAGATGACGTCTGGACCACGAGATGAAGGGCCTGAAGTCAAGATGGCGGCAGCCAGACCACAAGGGAGCAACACGTGATACCGAACGGCGAACAGGATTGGGGTAAAGATTGAAAGACCCTCTTAAAGGAGACCGGCAACCCATCACAATTAAAGGGACAGTTCCACTCTTTATACAGCGATGATGGTGATACAAATGTAAAAGATGTAACTGACAATTTCAAGTTTGCAAATGTAACGAATCATGATAAGTCGGGCAATTGCGGTCAGAACCAATGTATTGTGAGAGTAAACGAAGTGATGACGTGCGATGCTGGGATTTACAAGCATGCCGACAAAACCAAGGGCAACCTCCCCTCAGCACCCAGGTCCCGCGACCATGTAGCCTGCCCCTCAGGGACCAATGTGATACCCCAGGAAGTGTGGCCACACACAGAGGGAGCATACCAGCTGCAGGGCCAGTGATCAGCGGACGGCAAAGGCACCACGACCGGTACCCTGCCCCCGATCGGCTCCACCTCTCTGGCCACCAGGGCCAGTACTGGGAGCGAGCGGATATCACCCTCCTGCCCTCCCAACGGGACCTGGGATGACCAGGCTCCCACTATCGCTGAAGAGCAGCAGGGAGACACCGCACCCTTCAAAGGAGGACAGGGATGCCACACACTCCTGTGGCTCTGCCCATCACTAGGCAACGGCAAAGGCTCTGAGATTCAGCCAGGTGAGCGATCTGAGCCCACCCAGCTGGCAGGGGACACAGCGCCGCCATCAGACAACCTGGACACAGTCTGGTTACTCTGGAACTAGTGTCCTCACCCACCTGCACCTACACAACCCAGGGGCAAGACTGTGATACCACATATGTTCCTTACCTGTAAAATGTACTTGTTCCACTACTGTAGAACCGAAACAGTGATGTAACTAATCCGATGTTTTTTTGTTCTTTCTGTCTGTACAGGTCTGCACATGCAGGTGTTGAGCCACACACATGGTCTATGTATGGGGGGGGGTGGGTGCCGTGGGGGGAATGGATGTATGTAGCCATGGACACACATGGATCACACCCAGAACCCACACAACCCCCACTGCAACCTCCAACCATCCACTGCTGAACATTTCCCAATGTCGTGGCAATAAGGACTTGGGGATCCACAGGGAGAGAACCAAGCCAAAGCATAGACAAGGTGCAAGGGCTTTGGGCACTCAAGTCTCGGGCCAGAGCACACAATGCAAAGGCCAGTGGCACAAGACTTTGGGGAGAGTGATGTTGTGTCTGTTTAATATAAGTATACTCCCTGTACACACAATGTACAGTTACATAAGACTACTGGATGTATCTTCACACTGTATATATGATGCCTGTGCCACCAGAGGGTGCAACTGGTGGAGATCTTGTGGTCGCCGGTACACGACAGGTAACTAGGTATAAAACGGAGCTCACCATAATGTCCCCTCACTCAGGAGCTGCAATAAATGGACTAAGGTCACCACAGTTCAAGTACAATACCTTGCCTCATGGAGTCATTACTTGAGTGCTTACAGACACAATAGAAAGAGATTAAACATTAAATGGTAGGACATTGAGAATTGTAGAGGAACAAAGCGACCTGGGAGTGCATGTCCACAGATCCCTTAAGGTAGCAGGCAAGGTGGATTAGCTGGTTAAGAAGGCATACAGAATGCTGGCCTTTATTAGCCGAGGCCTAGAATAAGAGAGCAGGTGGATTATGCTTGAATATAAAACACTGGTTAGGCCACAGCTGGAGTACTGCGTGCAGTTCTCGTCACCACTTTACAGGAAGAAGACTGTGATTGCACTGGAGACTTACAGAGGAGATTTCGAGGATGTTATCGGGAGTGGAGAATCTTAGCTATGAGGACAGATTGGATAGGCTGGGGTTGTTTTTCTTGGAACAAAGTGGGCTGAGGGGAGGCATCATTGAAGTGTATACAATTATGAGGGGCCTTGATATAGTGGACAGAATGGGCCCATTTCCCTTAGCAGAGGGGTCAACAACCATGGGGCATAAATTTTGAGTCGTTGGTAGAAAGTGTAGGGGGGATTTGAGGGGAAATTTCTTCACGCAGAGGGTTGTGGAGGTCTGGAACTCACTGCCTGAAAGGGTGGGAGAGGCAGAAACTCTCACCACATTTAAAAAGTGCTTGGATGTGCACCTGAAGTGTCGTAACCTGCAGGGTTATGGACCGAGAGCTGGAAAGTGGGATTAGGCTGGAGAGCCTGTTATTGGCCGGCACGGTCACGATGGGCCGAAATGGCCTCCTTCCGTGCTGTAAACTTCTGATTATATAATTCGATGAAAAATAATCACCAAACGTGGGCTCGCACCTCTGACCCTGAGATTTAGAATCTCATGATCTACTGACTGATTTAGCTGGGCTTCTGCAAAATGCACCTTTTTGTCGTTGATTACAGCTTCGCCCCAGATGTTTAAACTTGCTGTCGAGGAACTGCCAGGATCTTCTTGAATGGTGGACCAGGCTCGAGGGGCCGAATGGCCGACTCCGGCCCCTAATCCTCACATGCTTATGATCTTATGACATTTCACAGGAGAACAAACTCGCCCCTGAGCATGCATGAGGAGAAAGTTCCAGAAAATAATCCCGCCTGGTGAGCTTTCACATGTGAGGCGAACATGTTAACCGCTACACTGCGGAAACATCTCCACTTTCAGCACCAGGTCAGACGGAAGTGTTAAGCGAGCAGGTGGACTGCAAAATCCCACTTTTTAGGCGTTGGTCGTGGTGTCAAACAATGAGTTTCACTTAATGATTAAAAACAGGAAGTGTCAGAAGTGTGAGGTGAACCCACACCTCCAGAGGAGACTGCGACCTAAACACTGAACCTTGGACCGTTCGGCCATCCTGACTATTTAGGGCAATATGTGGCCAACTACAGGTTTACTTTGAACTTTTGTGTCCTGTCACATGAAATAAATGAGGGCAGCAGGTGTATCTCTGCCTGACACCGGGGAAACAGTGAGACAGACCTTGGAGCAAGGGTCTGGTTATTGCCAAACAGCAAAGAAAATATTAATTCCCGAATTACCCTGAAGAACAGTGACCTCGACGTGATCTGGGGTCAGACGCGCTACCGTTGCGCCACGAGGTCGATACAGCACATCGGAAATGTTTGACTATATGAAGGTTTCACATTACAAGGGGCTTTAAAATCCCCGCCCATTCCCACCGGGTGTCAGAAGCAGCGCTCACCTGCCAGTCACCGTATGTTTTTTTGTTCAACTTTTGTGTTGCTTTCACTGGATTGCATCATTAATTAACCCGTCACCTTCTTTTGCAGAATGAAAGAAATGCTAACTGAGGCAGAGTCGATACTTCAACCATTTTTTTCTGTGCTTTGCATAGAAACATAGAAACATAAAAACAAAGAAAACAGGTGCAGGAGTAGGCCATTCGGCCCTTCGAGCCTGCACCACCATTCAATATGATCATGACTGATCATTCACCTCAGTACCCCTTTCCTGCTTTCTCTCCATACCCTTGATACCTTTAGCCGTAATGGTCACATTTAACTCCCTTTTGAATATATCTAACGAATTGGCCTCAACAACTTTCTGTGGTAGAAAATTCCACAGGTTCAGAATTCTCTGAGTGAAGAAGTTTCTCCTCATCTCGGTCCTAAATGGCTTACCCCTTGTCCTTAGTCTGTGACCCCTGGTTCTGGACTTCCCCAACATCGGGAACATCCTTCCTGCCTCTAACCTGTCCAATCCCATCAGACCTGTATATGTTTCTCTGCGATCCCTTCTCATTCTTCTAAATTCCAGTGAAGAAAAGTCTAGTTGATCCAGTCTTTCTTTACATGTCAGTCCTGCCCTCCCGGGAATCAGTCTGGTGAACCTTCGCTGCACTCCCTCAATAGCAAGAATGTCCTTCCTCAGATTCGGAGACCAAACTGTACACAATATTCCAGGTGAGGCCTCACCAAGGCCTGCGTCCGCGCACATGCAGAGGCTGAATTCCAGGACATAGTCGACGTATTTACTGAGGCGTATGAAAGCATGGGTCTTACGCTAAACATCCGTAAGACAAAGGTCCTCCACCAGCCTGTCCTCACCGCACAGCACTACCCCCCAGTCATCAAGATCCACGGCGCGGCCCTGGACACCATGGACCACTTCCCATATCTCGGGAGCCTCCTATCAACAAGAGCAGGCATCGATGACGAGATTCAACACGGACTCCATGCGCCAGTGCAGCCTTCGGCCGCCTGAGGAAAAGAGTGTTTGAAGACCAGGCCCTCAAAACTGCCACCAGGCTCATGGTCTACAGGGCTGTAGTAATACCTGCCCTCCTGTAAGGCTCAGAGACATGGACCATGTACAGTCGACACCTCAAGTTGCTGAAGAAATATCACCAACGATGTCTCCGCAAGATCCTACAAATCCCCTGGGAGGACAGATGCACCAACATCAACAGCCTTATTCAGGCTAACATCCCCAGCTTTGAAGCACTGACCACACTTGATCAGCTCCGCTGGGCAGGCCACATAGTCCGCATGCCAGACACGAGACTCCCAAAGCAAGTACTCGACTCAGAACTCCTTCATGGCAAACGAGCCAAAGTGGGCAGCAGAAACTCTACAAGGACACACTCAAAGCCTCCCTGATAAAGTGCAACATCCCCACTGACACCCAGGAGTCCCTGACCCAAGATCACCCTTCTGGAGAAAGTGCATCCGAGAGGGCGCTGAGCACCTCGAGTCTCATCGCCGAGTGCATGCAGAAATCAAGTTTAGACAGCAGAACCTGTCCCACCCATCCCTTCCCTCAACGACTATCTGTCCCACCTGTGATAGGGTCTGTGGCTCTCGTATAGGAATGTTCAGCCACCAAAGAACTCACTTTAGGAGTGGAAGCAAGTCTTCCTCGATTCCAAGGGACTGCCAATGTAGATTCCAAAATTCATGGAAACCCCCCAGTGTTTGGACTCACTGAAAAAGAAATTCGATTTAGGACTATTAAACATAAAGTTTGGGATTCTAAAAAGCATATGGAGGAAATCTACAATTCTTAACCAAGTTTGGGATTTTAAAAGGCATGTTTGGGCCTGTGGGGAAAAGCTGCAGTGACAGAAGGGTGGGATTTAGAGTTTGGCTATTGTAGCTAATCAGTTTGTCTTGGGGAGCTGTTTAACCGTAGTCAGGCTCCCAGAAAACATTAGCATTTAAAAAATCGACCACGGAAGAAACATTATCCACCCCACCCACAGGACCCAAATATCACATCCATATTCCAACACCTTTTCAACATGTATGGAAATATCTGACTCAGCCCAGACTTCCCGAAGCCAAAGCAGTGCTATTACAATGGACAAGAGTTCATCAGTTCATAAAGAAGGAGTATCACCATCCCAAAGTCTATCAACACCAGATTAAAACATTTAATCAAGTCTCAGTTAGCTAGTCTGCCAAAACTTATACAAAGAAGACCACTTAAAATCAATGGGCAGCAAAACTTAAACAAAAGAAACATTAGATTTGGCACGAAGATTAAGCAGCCTCTCAGAGTATAACTGGGAGCCTATCGTGCCAAGAGCAATCTATTTTTCTGACCATTACTTTGGAACAACAAGATCAAGATCGAGAGCACACGGCGAGAAAACACAGGAAGAGACATCACGACATCGGAGAAAAGAACTTCAAAAAACCAATCAGTGGAACATCAATACCAACTGACTTGGTAACAGGCATCAACCGGACCACCGCGACCGACGGACACAACCAGGAAAATCAACCACAAGAAAACCGGGGTCCACGCAAGTTTTCCACTCTACAATTTGTGCCTCGACTGTCCAGCTGGTAAAAATTACCGAAACAACTTAAAACCCGATTGATGACAAAGGATACCGGCTTCGGGACAGTCAGAATACTTCGTCACAGACTTGGCACCGGAAGGCTGGAAGGTAGATCACACCGGTTGTGGGAGTGCTGGTTGGTGGTGACATTGAAGTTTCTGTAGTGTGCGGGACCAGACTGCTTCCACACATCCACAATGAATGTCCCACCCTTTATTTGGGAAAAGTACAACTGAGAGTGAACAAGTTCCATGCCGGTCAGATCAATCTGAAGCTTTAACTGACTGACACCCTTGTTTGGATTTTAATGTCTGGAAGCATGTAATGCTTGTAGCTCCACACTGTGGATGTGGACGTATTGTGTACTGAAACTGTACAGTTAATTATTAAACAGAACAGGCTCTTTCCGGAGAGTTCCGAGAGAGCAGCCTGCATGTTAGGAAGCTGTGTGTGCGGCGCTCTGTGGAGATATCACAGGGATGTCTTGCAATATGTGCATCTATCAGTCTCTGTGGTGCAATGGATCAGTGCGTTCAGCTTTTAACTGCAAGGTTGGTGGATCGTAGCACATTCAGGGACAAAGCCTTTAATTGTTTTTCCCTGAGGATTCGGTGCCGTGCAGTTCCAGGTTGGCATTGTGCGTTTTGGCTGCACGAATATATTCCGCCACCATTGCCAGCTGTGCTGTAATCAAGTTATACCAACTGTTACTTGCATTTTCCCGTGGTTGTTCATTGTCTCGTCGCCAATTGATACGCTCATAATAAAGAATGAAACTGAGTACTGTGAACAATGAGTAAGTGTGACATTAGCTCCTTTAATAAGACTCCAGAGTGCTTATATACCATGCTCCCAATGGATGCTGGAATCCCTTGGGACTCCAACAGGTCGGCCCTCTGGTGGTGGTGTGATACAGATGGCCAAGGGTTAAATACATAACACAAGGTGTGTACGGAAATCAACCATCAAAAGCCCTCTCATTAACCACAGGGGTTTCCGGCAATTTTCTGATCGCAAAGCGCTTTCAGTCCTTGTCCTTAAAATTGTAGATGTGGAAATTGGGGAGTTTACTTACTTAGAAAGGAGAACATTGTTGTTTGGTGCAGTTCCGGTCAGAGAATTGTTTGTGAATGGAACTTTTTGCAGAGAGAGGGATTGAGCATTTCAGCTTGTTGCTGAACACTTTTCTCTGGGCACTGAGCTAAGCAGCAGTTTCCGTAGTGTAGCGATTATCATGTTTGCCTTACACGCGAAAGGTCTCTGTTGCGAGCCTGGGCGGAAACATTATTTGTGAAGCAAAAACTTGTCTGCAATAAAATTGAACAAAAGCAATTAAGGGTACATTGTCGCATGAGCAATGAAGATTTTAAAACTAATCTACTCAAATACAGAGTGTGTAAAATCAGATTGCGGATAAAACTTCATCATGGGTTAAAGTTTCACTAATTATTAAAGTTCAGTTATTGAAATTTCGATTGTCCCTCTTTGCATTTCTTTCATTCTGTGAAACAACACTATCGGTTTCTTCCATCAGATCTAAGTTGCATTTGAAACCCACAAACGGCTCATTAATTATTCGCTTGTCCCCAGTGCCAGAGCTCAGAGGGTTATTGTTCATCCCTGGGATGCAAGCTACCTCAGACCCGGGCCAAACCTCCCCGTGCACCGAGCACAGGCTCAGGAAAACCCCGGGGGAGAGGATATCCCGATCACTGGCCCTTCCAGCAACACTGAACAAGCGCCTGGTCTGAAACTTTCCCGAGTAATAACTTGTAACTGAAGCATCGAACAGTCAGGATGGCCGAGCGGTCTAAGGTGCTGCGTTCAGGTCGCAGTCTCCTCGGGAGGCGTGGGTTAAAATCCCACTCCTGACATTCAGTGTTTTTAATTGCAAACTCATTTGTTTTGACACCACTCTGAAGTGCTTTGGGACATCCATCCAACATAATAAAATTACTCCACTTCAATTACAAACGGTGATATCAAAGTTACTTCCCAAACCGGGAAACGATCCCGGGTGGCCGTAGCAAAAGGAATGGTTTTGTGAAGCATTGAAAGGTGCCAGATAAATATCCCGCACTGCTAATTTAAACTCACGGTTATAATTTGTTTCAGTGCAAAAGAAGGCAGGCTCGAAGGGCCAAATGGCTGACTCCTGCTCCTGGTTCCTGTGTTCGTATGCAGAGCACAGAACAGATGATTAAATTATCAGCTCTCCCTCAGTTCGCATTTCTTTCATTGTGCAAAAGAAGAAAATGGGTTCATTAATGATGTTTTCCTGTGAAAGCAACATTCTTCGAAACCCCAGAGAGAATTGGCATATTCTACACAATCTCTCATCATAGGACAGCCCTCTCATCCCAGGAATCAATCTGTTGAACCTCTGTTGCACCACCTCCAAGGCAAGTGTGTCCTTCCTCAGATAAGTACTATGGGCGAATATCCTGTTTTTCTGCTGATTCTACTTCCTCCTCCTTTGATAGTCCTTCTCTGTACATTCTGTATTCTGCTTGTTTCTCTACTGAAATATCAGCCTGAAGTTTATCACAAGCTTCCGTTTTTGTGTTTTAGTTGATCTTCATTCATCCACCGAGCTGTAGCTAGCTATCATGCATGCTATTTCTGCACCCTGCATGAGAACGTGTCTAGTCGTTACCCGATCTATCTCCTTTTTGAATGTCTCCCAATGTGCATTTACTGTTTTACTGAGAAATCTTTGGTTTCAATCTACCTGGGCCGGATCCCTTTCAACTCAAAAAATTAGTCCTCCTACAGTTGGGTTTTTTCACACATGATTATACCTTCTCCTTTTCCATAACTACTCTAAACCTAATGATTTTGTGATCACTGTTTCCTCAATGCTCCTCCACAGAAACATGCTCTACTTAATCCATTTCCGAGATCCAGAACTGCTTTCTTCCCCATCGTGTTGGAAACATACTGATGGAGAAAGTTCGAATACAGATTTCAGGAAATCCTCCCCCGCATTTTCCCTTTACATGGTTATTTTCCCAGTTTACGTTGAAGTCCCACATTATCACGACAGATCTTGAATCTTTCTGCATTTTACCTAAATTTACACCTCTTTATCCTTCCCACTATTAGGTGGCTGATAAAATAATCGCTCATCTAACTTTCTACAGGCACATTCATTTAAAAAAGAATGTCGGATGGGAATAGGGCCACAAATCGATGAACAATATTAAATCACATGAAGCGATGGAAAAATTACATAAAATATGAAATAATTACTTTGCCTCTGTATTTACCAGGGACACAGGGCAGATGGACATGACGGTGGAATAATGTATGGGAAATTATATAACTGCAATAAGTAGAGAGGAGAAATATTAAATGAACGAACCAAATGAAAGGAGGATTGAACACCTGGTCTGGATGGATTACATCCATACACTTTAAAATAATTCAGCGAAGAGATAGCAGGAGCACTATTACAAATATTTAATGATTAGTTTGAAAAATGTGTAGTGTCAGAGGAATGGCTGATAGCTAACGTAATACTTATATTTGAGATGGAAGATAGAACATGTCCGGGGAACTATAGACCAGTCAGTGGAACTTCGGTGATAGGAAAATAATGGAATCCCTACTAAAGTAGAGAATAGAAGATAATCTATAAACCAAAAATATAATTATGTATAATCAGCGTGGATTCAAAAGCAAAAGTCTTGCTTGACCAACTTCTTTGATTTCATTGAAGAAGTAACAGGGAGAGTAGACCAGGGTAATGTGGTCGATATAATATACTTAAATTTCCAAAAAGTCTTTGATGAGGTACCACATATTAGGATAATGAATAAGGTCAGAGCTTGCGGTGTTAGGGGACAAGTCGTGGAATGTATAGCGAGCTGACCCCAAGACAGAAAGCAGAAGTATAGGACTGTAATTCTGAGTGCAGAAGGTGTAAAGTGGGCTCCCATGAGGATCAGTGTGGGACCAATGCTGTTCACAATTTAAATTGTCCATTTAGACTTTGGAATCGAAAAAACAATTTCTACACTTTCAGATGAGGCCAAATTGGGGTGGGGCTGATAGACATTATTGAGGAGGACTGCAACAAACTACAACAAGACATTAATAATCTTGTAGACTGGACATTGAATTGGCAAATTCAATCCAACACAGACAGAGTGAGGTCATGTACTTTGGTAAGAAAGATAAGGTCAAATACTACGTGAGAATAAGAATCTAAGTGAGGTCAAGGAGCAAAGGGATCTCAGAGTAGAAATACAAATAAACAGTAAAGGTCGTGATGCGGGTTATACATCCATAAAAAGAAAATGGAGCACCAAGGGTTAATTCAAGACGGATAGTGTTGAAAAGTAGTGAAGTTCTGTTGAACTGGTATCAAACTTTCTTTGGACCACACTTGCAGTACACTGTACAATTCTCATCGCCGTGTTATAAGAACATAAGAACATAAGAACATAAGAACATAAGAACATAAGAATTAGGAACAGGAGTAGGCCATCTAGCCACTCGAGCCTGCTCCGCCATTCAATAAGATCATGGCTGATCTGGTCGTGGACTCAGCTCCACTTACCCGCCCTCTCCCCGTAACCCTTAATTCCCTTATTAGTTAAAAATCTATCTATCTTTGACTTGAAAACATTCAATGAGCTAGCCTCAACTGCTTCCTTGGGCAGAGAATTCCACAGATTCACAACCCTCTGGGAGAAGAAATTCTTTCTCAACTTGGTTTTAAATTGGCTCCTCCTTATTTTGAGGCCGTGCCCCCTAGTTCTAGTCTCCCCCACCAATGGAAACAACCTCTCTGCCTCTATCTTGTCTATCCCTTTCATGATTTTAAATGTTTCTATAAGATAACCCCTCATCCTTCTGAACTCCAAGGAGTAAAGACCCAGTCTACTCAATCTATCATCATAAGTTAACCCCCTCATTTCTGGAATCAGCCTAGTGAATCGTCTCTGTACCCCTTCCAAAGCTAGTATATCCCTCCTTAAGTAAGGTGACCAAAACTGCACGCAGTGCTCCAGGTGCGGCCTTCCTAATACCTTATACAGTTGCAGCAAGACCTCCCTGCTTTTGTACTCCATCCCTCTCGCAATGAAGGCCAACATTCCATTCGCCTTCCTGATTACCTGCTGCACCTGCAAACTAACCTTTTGGGATTCATGCACAAGGACCCCCAGGTCCCTCTGCACCACAGCATGTTGTAATTTCTCCCCATTCAAATAATATTCCCTTTTACTGTTTTTTTTCCCCAAGGTGGATGACCTCACACTTTCCGACATTGTATTCCATCTGCCAAACCTGAGCCCATTCGCTTAACCTATCCACATCTCCTTGCAGCCTCTCTGAGTCCTCTACACAACCCGCTTTCCCACTAATCTTAGTGTCATCTGAAAATTTTGTTGCACTACACTCTGTCCCCTCTTCTAGGTCATCTATGTATATTGTAAACAGTTGTGGTCCCAGCACTGATCCCTGTGACACACCACTAACCACTGATTTCCAACCGGAAAAGGACCCATTTATCCTGACTCTCTGCTTTCTGTTCGCCAGCCAATTCTCTATCCATGCTAATACATTTCCTCTGACTCCGCGTACCTTTATCTTCTGCAGTAACCTTTTGTGTGGCACGTTATCGAATGCCTTTTGGAAATCTAAATACACCACATCCATCGGTACACCTCTATCCACCATGCTCGTTGTATCCTCAAAGAATTCCAGTAATTACATGGCCACTATGGTCAGATGTTCGACCCCAGTCAATGAACGACACTCAATACAGTTGTACAATGACAGATAGTCCCAGTAATACAGATTCAGTCCGGTCAGATATTGCAGTCTGCCCAGTGCCTCTCAGCTCTCACAACTCTATTGTGACAGCGAATCCCAGTAAGAAAGAGAGCTTTTAGTGCCGAGGGCAGGTGCAAGTATACAAAGTGTTCCAACAACAGCAATAACTTCATCATTTGCATGTCTGCAGAGTACAGAGTTACGGTTTCTGTTAAAGGAACGGCATAAATGAGCAGTGGGAATTTGGCTAATGTGGACTTCCGATTTTTTGAAATTATGTCACTGCCCCTATCATTTAATGGTCATCACTACATTGTGAGATACAGAACAAGGCCAAATATGGATCACACACAGAGTTACACAACGTCAATGACTATAATCACTGACCAGGAAGAGCAGTGACTGCAAGGATCACGTAGAATATTTTATCAATGATGGAAAATGTCGCAGGCATTGTCATGTATTCAACCAGCATTGTAACCCATGTATAAACTGACCTAAGTTGTACACCGTGAGAACACTGACCACTAGGTGGGAGACACTCCTAACCTGGACCTTCAGGTATAAAAGGGGAAGCTCCACCCACCTTCATCACTTGAGTGCTATGGAATAAAGGACAGGTCACAGACTGACCTACTCTCAAGCATAGGCCTTGTGTGCATTTATACTGTGAAGTAAGGACCTATCAATGGCGACAAGAAACTGGGATTTAAACCACGCGAGCATGGCCACTAGCAGAACAGACGAGAGGTACTGTGTTAAGGAATGGTTGGGACAGAGATTCAACATTGTTAAAGCAGCACACAGTTCTCCAGGCAGACAAGGGCAGTCAGGCATGCCCCAACATGTAGTCGAACCCAGAGGGGGAGTTCGACAGAGACAATGGCAAGCTAAGCAGTGATTCACGCCATTGCAAGGGACAATACGGCCAGTAATGGGGCCATCAACACCTGTTAATAGTGCACTCAAGAAAAATAACAGGGGCAGTCAGGGACGATCGACTGGAAAGGGACATTTTGTTTCAAACCGTAACTCATGCTGGAGGCGTGGAGGCATACATTCAGCCGGAGTTTGCAGAGATGAGCAAAATGCCTGCAGAAATTGCAGAAATGGACACTGGGGGAAATCGCTGGAAGCTGAAGTTCAGCGAGTTCATGTCGAGCACGTATACAGTTCATACACCAGGACGCCACCAATATTGAGGAAAGTGCTCCTCAATGGCATCCCAGTATCAATGGTGTTAGACACGAGTGCCAGCCAGTCCCTGATGGGTATCAAACAGTTCAAAAAGTTGTGGGCATCCAAGGCCAGGAGGCCAAAATTATCGCCGATTGACGCACAGCTACGGACTTACACCAAGGAGATCATTCCGGTGCAAGGCAGCGCCACGGTAGTCGTGACCCACAAAGATTCAGAGAACAGGTTGCCACTCTGGATTGTTCCATGGGACGGTCCCGCACTACTGGGGAGGAGTTGGCTTGCTGTCATGAACTGGAAATGGGGCGATGTCAATGCAATTTCCTCTGTGGAGCGAGTATCATGCTCACAGGTCCTGGACAAATTTGACTCATTATTTCAACCCGGCATTGGCACTTTCATGGGGGCCAAGGTAATGATTCACATAAACCCGGACGCCAGGCCAGTACAACACAAGGCCAGAGCGGCGCCGCACGTGATGCGGGAAAAGATAGAAGGCGAATTGGACCGCCTCCTGAGGGAAGGCATCATCTCGCCAGTCGAATTCAGTGACTGGGCGAGCCCGATTGTGCCAGTGCTCAAGGCGGATGGGTCAGTCAGGATATGTGGCGATTACAAGGCCACCATCAATCGGGTGTCACTCCAAGACCAGTACCCACTACCGAGAGCGGAGGACCTCTTTGCGACGCTATCCGGTGGCATACTTTTTTCAAAATTGGACCTGACCTCAGCTTACCTGACCCAGGAGCTGGCGAGTGAGTCGAAGAAGCTGACCACCATCACGACACACTAGGGGTTGTTTGAGAACAACAGATGTCCGTTCGGGATTCGCTCGGTCGCCGCGCTCTTCCAACGAAATATGGAAAACCTCCTCAAGTCGATTCCAGGGACGGTGGTTTTTCAGGACGATATCCTCATTACGGGTTACGATACTGAAGAACACCTCCACAACCTGGAGGAGGTGCTACGCAGACTGGACCGGGTAGGTCTGCACCTGAAAACTGCGAAGTGCGTCTTCCTAGCTCCAGAGGTAGAATTCCTGGGGATGAGGGTAGCAGCAGACGGGATCAGCCCAACTGCATCCAAGATTGAAGCGATCCAGAGAGCACCCAGACCCCGTAACACGACGGAGCTGCGTTCATTCCTGGGGCTCCTGAATTATTTTAGCAACTTTCTTCCCAAATAGAGCACGCTGCTGGAGCCGCTGCACGTGCTCCTATGCAAAGGTCGTGAATGGGTCTGGGGGGACAGCCAGGAAAGGGCTTTTAATAGAGCACGCAATTTGTTATGTTCCAACAATCTGTTAACGCTATATGACCCATGTAAGAAACTTGGTGTCGGGTGTGTGTTGCAGCATGTCAATGCCAAGGGTCAGTTATAGCCGGTAGCTTATGCCTCCAGAAGTCTGTCCCAGGCAGAAAGGGGCTACGGGATGGTAGAAAAGGAGGCGCTCGCATGTGTATATGTGGTAAAGAAAATGCACCAGTACCTGTTTGGCAGGAAATTTGAGCTGGAGACAGATCACAAACCCCTAACGTCCCTTTTGGCCGAAAACAAGGCCATAAATGCAAACGCATCGGACCGCATACAGAGGTGGGCACTCACGTTAGCTGCCTATGACTACGCAATTCGGCACACACCGGGCACTGAAAACTGCGCCGATGCACTCAGCAGGCTCCCACTTGCCACCACTGAGGGGGCTACCGAGCATGGTGCTGAGATGGTCATGGCTGTTGAAGCTTTCGGAAGCGAAGGCTCACCAGTGACAGCCCGTCAGATTAAAGTCTGGACAAATAGAGACCCGCTATTGTCGCTAGTCAAGAAATGTGTCCTGAATGGGGACTGGGCAGCCACGTACAGGGCATGACCTGAGGAATTTAAACCATTTCACAGGGGCAGGGATGAACTCTCGATTCAAGCCGATTGCCTACTGTGGGGAAACCGCGTAGTCATGCCCCAGATGGGCAGAGAGGTGTTCATCAGAGAAATCCACAATGGGCACCCGGGCATTGTCACGATGAAGGCAATTGCCAGGTCACACGTTTGGTGGCCAGGGATAGACGCAGATCTGGAACTTTGTGTTCGCAGGTGCAACACATGTGCCCAGCTGGGCCATGCGCCCAGGGAAGCCCCCCTTAGCCCCTGGCCAAGCCTTGGTCACGCATTCATGTGGACTACGCAGGTCCTTTCATGGGGAAAATGTTTTTGGTTGTAGTAGACGCCTACTCCAAATGGATCGAGTGTGACATTTTAAATTCAAGCACATCCTCTGCCACGGTAGAAAGTCTACGGGCAATGTTCGCCGCCCACAGTCTAGCGGACATCTTGGTCAGTGACAATGGCCCATGCTTCACAAGCACTGAATTCCAGGACTTCATGGCAGGCAATGAAATTAACCATGTTAGAACGGCACCGTTCAAGCCAGCCTCAAACAGCCAGGCAGAACGAGCAGTGCAGATAATCAAACAGGGGATGCTGAGATTCCAAGGGGGTTCCCTACAAACCTGCTTGTCACGCCTCCTGTTGGCCTTTAGATCCCGACCACACTCGCTCACAGGGGTTCCACCCGCAGAGCTACTAATGAAAAGGACGCTCAAAACCCGAATATCCCTTATACACCCCAACATGAAAGAAATTTTCGAGAGCAGGCGCCAGTCACAATATTAGTACCATGACAGGAATGCGAGGGCATGATGTATTGATGTAAATGACCCTGTTTTTGTCCTCAACTGCGCTGCAGCGCCCAAATGGCTCGCAGGCAATGTGGTTGCCAAAGAGGGAAATAAGTTTCTGGCAGTTAAACTTACGAATGGACACATCTGCCGCAAACATGTGGATCAAACAAAAAGGAGGTTCAGCAACCCCATAGAAGAAGCAGAGGAAGAGAACGATATAGAGTTCACTCCACCACAGGTGACCGGACACCGGAACCAAAGGGAGGAGAGCCCAGTCACTGTGGGCAGTCCGGACAGGCCTGAGCACTGCAAACAGCAGACGCTCAGGTCGGCGCCCAACAACTGGAGCCCCAACTCAGGCGCTCTACAAGGGAGCGTAAACCACGAGAGAGACTCAAACTGTGATCCCAATAAGACGTTGGAGTAGGAGGTGATGTCATGTATTCAACCAGCATTGTAACCCATGTATAAACTGACCTAAGTTGTACACCGTGAGAACACTGACCACTAGGTGGGAGATACTCCTAACTTGGACCTTCAGGTATAAAAGGGGAAGCTCCACCCACCTTCATCACTTGAGTGCGAAGGAATAAAGGACAGGTCACAGACTGACATTCTCTCAAGCATGGGCCTCATGTGTATTTATACTCTGTAGTAAGGACGTATCAGGCATTTTCTGTGTAAAGCGATGCTGCCTCTTCATGCTTTAGGCAATCTCTCTGAATTAAACTCTGAAATATTCCTGGAGCCTTTCAATTATATCCTATGGGCTCCCCACTGGGACAGTCAAGATGCAACAGAGTTGAAATTAGTTTCAGTTGTTTGAACAAACACATTACGGCCGCTGATTTGAGTCCCTCATGACATAGAATATGTTTAAATGCAAAATTCCGAAATTGAAGCTAAACGTCCCAAAACTGGAAAATGTTGATCAGACTTATTATATAATGTAATTGGAAATGATGCTCTCTCTCCAATGGCCGTGTTCCTTCAAACACAATCAGACACATTGTATTGATTGTATATTGTTCTGATGAATGTTTTGCACTCTTCTGTGTTAATTCAGTGATTACTTTCCAAATGTTAGCTGAGTCTCTCGGGTCTGCTCTACTTCACTGCGGTATGCGGCTACCTACTATAACTCTGGATATGTAATTCTCAATTAAAGTGCAGTGCTCATTTTACTGTCGAACACTCATTTGTTCTAACTTAGAGTCAGCAATGAGTAAGGATCCATTTTTCCACAGCACCTCAAACAAATACAGCATGTCAAATCAATTAATGAAACACCTCGAACTAATAAAATAAGGTGCAATTTTCCCTCATAGTATAAATCTTAAATGTACGGTTTCATTCTGGGTAATCTGCGATATACGCCTTCAAAGGCAATGGGAAAACATCGCCAGGGTGCAAAATAATTTGTTCTGGGCTCTGCATGTTTGTAATGTAGACAAATTTGTTGCTGAAACAAAGATATGGTGGGAAAGCAAGTTGTGATGAGGACGCAAACAATCTGCAAAGCGATATAGCTAGGGTCAGTGAGTGAGCAAAAAATTGGCAGCTGCAGTATAATGTGGGAAATATGAGGTTATCCACTTTGGTCGGTAAAACAAAAAAAGCTAATAATTACTTCAATGGGGAGAGGTTACAAAATGCTGTGGAGCAGAGGGATCTGGGAGTCCTTTTACAGAAGAACATAAGAAATAGGAGCAGGAGTAGGCCATACGGCCCCTCGAGCCTGCTCCGCCATTCAATAAGATCATGGGTTATCCGATCATGGACTCAGCTCCATTTCACTGCAGCTCCCCATAAC
Organism: Pristiophorus japonicus; assembly: GCF_044704955.1. Classification (NCBI taxonomy): domain Eukaryota; kingdom Metazoa; phylum Chordata; class Chondrichthyes; family Pristiophoridae; genus Pristiophorus; species Pristiophorus japonicus. The sequence continues at coordinate 1,415,088 of NW_027251144.1, forward strand.
CCCTTATCCCCATATCATTTAAAAAGCTGTCAATTTCTCTCTTAAATTTATTCAATGTCCCAGCTTCCACAGCTCACTGAGGCAGGGAATTCCACAGTTTTACAACCCTCTGAGAGAAGAAATTTCTCCTCATCTCAGTTTTAAATGGGTGGCCCCTTATTCTAAGATCATGCCTCTAGTTCTAGTCTCCCCATCAGTGGAAACATCCTCTCTGCATCCACCTTCTCAAGCCCTCTCATAATCTTACACGTTTCGATAAGATCACCTCTCATTCTTCTGAATTCCAATGAGTAGAGTCCCAACCGACTCAACCTTTCCTTATAAGTCAACCCCCTCATCTCCAGAATCAAACTAGTGAACCTTCTCTGAACTGCCTCCAAAGCAAGTATAGCCTTTCGTAAATATGGAAAACAAAACTGCATGCAGTATTCCAGGTGTGGCCTCACCAATACGTTATACAGCTGTCGCAGGACTTCCCTGCTTTTATACTCCATCCCCTTTGCAATAAAGGCCAAGATACCATTGGCCTTCCTGATCACAAAAAGTTAGCATGCAGATACAGCAAGTAATTAGGAAGGCAAATGGAAAGTTGGCCTTTATTTCAAGGGGGATGGAATATAAAAGTACGGAAGTCCTGCAACAACTGTACAGAGCACAGGTGAAACCACACCTGGAGTACTGCGTACAGTTTTGCTCTCCTCATTTCAGGAGGGATAAACTTACATTGGGGGCATTTCACAGAAGGTTCACAAGGTTGTCTTATGAAGAATGGTTGAACAGGTTGGGATCTACCTATTGGAGATTAGCAGAGTGAGAGATGATATCTTTGAAAGGTGTAAGATTCTGAGGGGGCTAGACAGTGTAGATACAGAGAGGATGTTTCCCCTCGTGGGGGAATCTAGAACGAGGGGACATAGTTTCAGAATAAGGGGTTGCGCATTTAAAATGGGGATGAGGAGGAATTTCTTCCCTCAGAGGGGCGTGAATCTTTGTATTTCTACCCCTGAGATCTGTGAAGGCTCGGTCATTGAATATATTTAAGGTGGAGGTAGACAGATTTTTGAACGTAATGGGAGTCAAGGGTTTGGCGGAGATGGCAGGGAAGTGGAGCTGAGGCCAAGATCAGATCTGCCATGATCTCACTGAATAGTGGAACAGGCTCGAGGGGCTAAATGGTCTCCTCCTGTTCCTATGTCCCTCTGTGTAAGGTCTGGGAAACACACGGTGGTGATCTTTGGAAACTTCAACTAAATGGTGTTGTTTTAAAGGGGATGCAGAAACAGAGTGACCGAGAGATTTACACACAGCAATATTTGAAGGTGGGTAGACAAGTTGATAAGGTTATTAAAAAAGAATACAGGACCCTTGGCTTTATAACGTGAAATAGATTACACTGGTGAGGAACTTACACCAAAGCTTTATAAATCCCTGCTTAGGCCTCAGTTGGATCCTGTTTACAGTTCTGGGCACCACAATTTAGGAAGGATATCGAGGATTTGGAGAGAACATAAGAAATATATAAGAAACATTTTCTGTTGTTATTGAAAACACAAACACAGGTATTCATTGAAATCCAATCCGTAGGTGGCCACACACAGATTCAAGAGAGCCAGGGAGACCGACAGAATCGGGAAACATCGGGAAATGGACAAGAGATATTGACAAGGACTAAAACCGCTTTGAGACCAGACAATTGCGGGAACCCCTGTGGTTAATGAAAGGGCTTTGGATGGTTGGTTTCCTGACACACTTGTAATGTGGGGAAAGATGTGCCCAAATCACCCCCACATGGACCTCAACTCTTTCAGAAGCAAGAGAGTGTGTAACCTGGGTGTATAACATAAAGTAATGGGGTCCTCAACGATTAAAGACCATTATTAATTCTCTCACACACTTCAATTATGTTTCTGAAATGAATTGATGGAAAATTCAAGAACTGAACATTAATGAGTTAAGGAACTTTAATCATTGATGAAGTTTTATCCCCTATCTGATTTTACACACACTGTATTTTAGGAGAGTGAGTTAAAATGCCCATCGATCATGATACAAGGAACCTGGGGCTACTTTTAAAAAATGTATTCCACAGAAAAATATTCTCCAAAACAATGTTTCTGTCCGTGCTCAAATCGAGGATATTTCACATGTGTGGCGAACGTGATAACCGTTACACGACGGAACTCTCTGCTTACACCTCGAAAAAAAGCATCCTGCAGCGCTGCCTCACTTCCCAGCAGCAGATCAAAGCCGCAAACAAACCCATCGATTATTCCCACTTCCCCACCTCCACAGATACTGCCCGACCTGCTGAGTGTTTCCAGCATTTTCTGGGGTTGATGTGCGTCGCTTTCAATCTTTGAAATTTCACCAAGCAAAGAAACGGTCAATCGAACTGACCCTGTAAGCACTTTCTTCGCGTTTATTCACAGGAATATCTGCAGTCGGGAGCAGAAAAGGAATTAAAACGTAATACCGTCTTCGGGACAATCAGAATACTTCGTCACAGACAAGGCACCGGAAGGCTGGAAGGTCGATCACACTGGTTGTGGGAGAGCTGGTTGGCAGTGACATGGAAGTGTCTGCAGTGTGCGGGACCAGACTGCTTCCATACATCCACACTGAATGTCCACCCTTTATTTGGGAAAATTACAACTGAGAGTGGACAAGTTCCATCCCGGTCGGAGCAATCTGAAGGTTTAACTGACTGACACCCTGGTTTTGGATGTCGTGCAGTGTGCACTTGCGTCAGTCTCTGTGACGCAATGGTTTAGCGCGTTGGGCTATTAACCTAAAAGTTGGTGGTTCAAGCCCACCCAGAAGCGAAGTTTTTAAATGTGTTTTCCCTGAGGATTCGGTGCTGCACGGTTCCAGTTTGTCATTGCGCGTTTTGACTGCACAAACATATTCCGCAAACATTACCAGCTGTGCTGTTATCCAGTGAGTTCCCACTCCAATACTTTTATGAGCATTCAGTTCAAGTGCAGAGTTTGAGTGTATACAGAACTGTACAGTGATATCAGAACATTTTACAAGGTTGTGAGACATTGTGTTTTGTTAATATTGAACCACGAATATGAATCAATCCATTTTTGCCAATATTTAATTGAGCAAGTTTTCAAAATGTTTCCACCCAATTTTGAACCAGGAACTTTTCGCGTGTTCGGCAAATGTGACAACCACTACACTACGGAAACACTTCATTTGAAGTAATGTTAGGAACATAACCAGAGCTGTAACCTACACAGCTGGACTATACTTCAGGAGCTTGTTTTACGAGAATAGAAAGACGGTGTGATATTTAGGAAGGCTGTGAGTGTGGTAGGAATTGATCCAGTGTTTCCCAGACTTTACACATAGGAACAGGAGCTGGCTATTTAGCAGCGAGTGGTTAGGATCTGGAATGTACTGGAGGCAGACTCAATCTTATCTTTCAAACAGGAGTTGGATACGTGTCTGAAGGAAAAACAATTGCAGGCCTCAGGGGAAAGAGCGGGGGAGTGGGACTCGCTGAGAGTCGGCACGGGCTCGACGGGCCGAATGGCATTCCGTGCTGTAACCATTCCATGATTCTATAAGTTAGTGGCACATTTCATAGTGTGGGTGGAAGCAGAACATTGCAAAGGGACATGGATTGAGTCCGCAAAACAAGAAGCATCTGATTCAGGAGATTCCGGTGAAGCGGAAATTCGGGAGTTTAATGAATTTGAAAGGAACATTTTTGTTTTGTGCAGTTTTGGTCAGAGAAATGTTTGTGAAAGGAATATTTTGCACAGAGGAATGCAGCATTTAATCTTCTGCCTTAACACTTCTTTCTGGGTGTCGGGGTCACATTTCTTTTCGATGTCATTCTTCCAGAATTGATATTTCCTTTGCTGTTTCACAATAACCAGACCCTTGCTCTAAAGTCAGTTGCACTATTTCCCCAGTCTCCTGTTGATGTTACCAGCAATGAACATTTTGAATCAGTTCCCTAAAGCACAGTGTGTAAAATGGGACATGTTTTAACAATTAACGTGGGGCTCAGACCCCTGAATCCAAGATTAAGATTCTCATGCTCGACCGATTGACCGAGCCGGGCTTCTGTCAAATGCACCTTTTTGTCGCTGATTGCAGCCAGGCGCCTGTTGGCTCCGCCCCTGATGTTTAAACTTGCTGTCGAGGAACTGACAGGATCCTCTTGAATGGCGGACCAGGATCGAGGGGCCGAAAGGCCTACTTCGGCTCCGAATCCTGACATGTTTATGATCTTATAACCTTTCACAGGAGAAAAAACTCGCCCTGAGCATGCATGAGGAGACAGCTCCAGAAAATATTCCCACCCGGTGAGCTTTCGCTTGTAAGTGTAAAGTCCTGACCCTGCAGTACAGACTCAGACGAGGCACATGCTGAAGTCAAGGTCACTCTGGACCTGCACCTTTATTTCACAGCTCTCAAGTGCCACACTTGCCTGAGACCTGCCTTTATATACCTGTGTGGAACAGGTATGCAGTGTCTCCAACAAGTGCACCTCTGGTGGTAACGTATGCTTGTGGTTACAGGTCATATCTAGTTACAGTCATGTATAGCATGGTAAGATACAGTTATATACAGTAGTGTGAGATACATGACATCAAACTCCCCCAAGGTCTTATTGTCTTTATAGATTCAGACTCTCAGGTGGTCTACGCTCTCGCGTGGAGCGTCTTAGTTGTGGTTCAGTTGTTTGCCTTGGTGCCTGTTTTTCTTTCAGTGTGATTGCTGGTATCTCGCCTGGGCTGTCTGTTGAGACTGCCCTTTCCACAGGTTGTTCCCTCTGTCTGTCCACCAGGTGTGGTGTGAGTTCCATACTGTAGTCTGCCTCTCGTCCTGCAGTATTGTTGGTGAATCTACTTTTTACTTGGTCTACATGCCTCCGGCAGGTTTGGCGATTGTCCATTTGTAAAACCAGTAGCCTGTTTCCTTCCTTGCCTGTTACTGTCCCTGTACGTCATTTGGGACCTCTGCCATAGTTTAGCACAAGCACTTTGTCCCCTATCTCATTCCACCTCCCCCTAAAATTTAGGTCATGGTACTCAGTTAGCTTCCGGCGCTTCGCCTCAACAATTTCATGCATGTCTGGGAGGATTAACGAGAGCCTGGTCTTTAAGGTTCATTTCATCAATAGTTGCGCGGGGGGAACCCCAGTCAACGAATGTGGACGAGATCTGTATGCCAGCAGCAGTCGCGAAAGGCGGCTCTGCAGCGTGGGACCTTGGATTCTGAGCATGCCTTGTTTAATGATCTGCACTGCTTGCTCCGCCTGGCCATTGGAGGCCGGCTTTAACGGTGCCGTCTTAACGTGATTTATGCCGTGGTCAACTATAAATTCTTGAAATTCTGCGCTAGTGAAGCACGGACCATTATCACTGACCAATATGTCAGGAATTCCGTGCATTGCAAACATGGTTCTCAGGCTCTCCACAGTGGTGGATGTAGTGCTCGAGTTTAAAATGGTGAACTCGATCAATTTTGAAAATGCATCAACGTCTACGAGGAACATTTTGCCCATGAATGGGCCCGCATAGTCTACATGCACCCGCGACCACGGTTTTTGTGAGCCAGGGACAGGGGCTTAGGTGGGCCTCCCTGGGGGCATTACTGAGTTGGGCACAAATGATGCACCGACGGATGCAGAGCTCCAAGTCCGCGTCAATGCTAGGCCACCAGACGTGGGATCTGGCTATGGCCTTCATTAGGACGATCCCCGGGTGCTCGCGGTGGAGCTCCCGGACAAACGCCTCTCAGCCTCGCAAGGGCATAACTACTCGGCTGCCCACATCAGGCAGTCTGCCTGTAGTGATAGTTCATGCCTGCGCCTATGGAAAGGTTTGATCTCCTCGGGGCAGGCATCGCGGCTCTCTGCCCAGTCACCAGTTAAAACGCATCTTTCGTCCAGGCTCTGATTTGGTGCGACATCATGGGCGAACCTGTGGATTCAAAGGCACTGATTGCCATGACCATCTCACAGTCCTGTTCGTCCGAACCTTCTGTGGTCGCCAGGGGTAGCCTGCTAAGTGCATCGGCACAGTTGTCTGTGCCTGGTCTGTGCCTTATTGTGTAGTCGTAAGACACCAGCATGAGTGCCCACCGCTGAATGCGTGCCGAGGCTTTGGCGTTTATTGCCTTGCACTCAGGTAGCGGGGACTTGAGGGGTTTATGGTTGGTTTCTAACCCGAACTTGGCCACGAAAAGGTATTGGTGCATCTTTTTGACACCGTACACGCACGCGAGTTCCTCCTTCTCAACCATATCGTACCCGCACGCCGCCCGCGAAAGTGACCTGGAGGCATAAGCAATGGGTTGTAATTTACCCGCATCATTGACATGCTGTAAAACGCACCCGACCCTGTACGCTGACGCATCACATGTAAGAACTAACTTTGTACCTGGGTCAAAAAAGGCTAAAACACTGTTGGAACATAGAAGATTGAGTTCTTTATTGAAGGCGCGTTCTTGGGCGTCCCCCCAAAACCAATCTCACCCCTTTCTGAGTAGCATGTGGAGAGGCTCCAGCAGCGTGCTCAAGTTCTGTATAAAGTTCCCAAAGTAATTGAATAGCCCGAGAAAGGCAGGCAGTTCCGAGATATTCCAGGGCCTGGGTGCCAGACGAATTGCTTCGATTTTTGATTCTGTTGGGCAGATTCCATCAGCGGCAATCCTTCTGCCCAAAAATTCAACTTCAGGCGCGAGAAACAGACACTTGGATTTCTTAACTCTTAGGCCTACTCGATCCAATCGACTTAGTACTTCCTGCAAATTGCGGAGATGGGAGTCGGTGTCCCTGCCCGTGATGAGTATGTCATCTTGAAACACAACCGTCCCCAGGATGGACTTGAGCAGATTCTCCATGTTGCGCTGGAATATAGCAGCTGCCGACCTGATGCCGAATGGGCATCGATTGTACATAAAAAGGCCTCGATGTGTGTTGATGGTGGTGAGTAGCTGAGACTCTTCGGTCAGTTCTTGCGTCATATACGCAGATGTATCATCTAGTTTCGAGAAAAGTTTTCCTCCAGCCAACGTGGCAAATAGGTCCTCTGCTCTGGGCAGCGGGTATTGGTCCTGCAGGGACACTCTGTTTATGGTAGACTTGTAATCCCCACAGATTTGTACGGATCCATCAGGCTTCATGACGGGGATGATGGGACTTGACCAGTCGCTAAATTCCACGGATGAGATAATGCCTTCCCGCAGGTCCAGTTCGTGTTCAATCTTTTCCCTCATCACATAAGGCACAGCTCTAGCCTTGTGATGGACCGGTCTGGCATCCTGTGTGATGTAGATTTTAACTTTAGCCCCTTTGAAGGTACCCACACCTGGTGAAAGAGATGTTCAAAATGACTTAGAACTGTAGAGTGGTGTGAGATACATGACAGTAAGGTGAACGTGTGATTGGCCACACTGCGGAAACATCTCCACCTTCAGCACCAGGTCAGACGGAGATGCTGAGCGAGCAGGTGAACTGCAGGATCCCACTTTTTAGGAGCTGATCGTTGTGCCAAGCAAATGAGTTTTGCTTAATGACTAAAAATAAAAGGTGCTAGAAGTGGGATTCAAACCCACACTTTCAGAGCAGACTGAACACAACAGCTTAGACCGCTCGGCTGTCCTGACTATCGAGGGCTGTATATGGCCACCTGCAGGTTGATTTTGAACTTTTGTGTCTTGTCACAAGAAATAAATGAGGGCAACAGGTGTTTCTCTGCCTGACACCGGGGAAACAGTGAGACAGACCTTGGAGCAAGGGTCTGGTTATTGCCAAACAGCAAATAAAATATTAATTCCGGGATTACCCAAAAGAGCAGTGACCTTGACGTTATTTGAACACACAACCTTCTGATCTGGAGTCAGACGCGCTACCGCTGCGCCACAAGGTCTACACAGGGAGTGTGAGATGTTCGTCTATATGAAGATTCCGCAATACAAGGGGCTTTAAAATCCCTGCCCATTCCCACCAGGTATCAGAAGAAGCGCTCACCTGCCAGTCACCGTATGTTTTTGTTTAACTTTTGTGTTGTTTTCACGGGAAAGCATCATTAATTAACCCGTCATCTTCTTTTGTACAATGAAAGAAATGCTGACTGAGGGACAGTCGATACTTCAATCATTTGTTCTGTGCTTTGCATGTTAACTGTTCAACCATATCCCATTTTACACACTGTGATTTAGGAGTCTGGTTCAAAATCCTCATCGCTGGCGACACCAGGAATCTGGTGCAACTTTTGTCAAATTTAACAGCACCGGTTATTCCGACACGCCAAAGTTCCCCAGTGGATCCATTTTCTCTCGCTAAAAGTTATCAATTTATTGGTGAAATAAAGAGCAATTAAGGAATAAGGGATTCCTTTTGCTAGGAGAATAAAGAGCAAATAAAAACAGCAAATGCTGGAAATCTCAGCAGGTCAGTTAGCATTTGCCAGGAGACAAGACTCGCCTCCGATTGTTCCCCTATAGGAAATTTCAACACAATGTTCTCGCCCGGCATCGAACCGGTGACCTTGCATATGTAAAGCAAACGTGATAACCACGACACTAGGGAAACCTCTGGCACATGGACCTCAACAAACGGGAGCTGACCAGTGAGCTCCCTCTGTGCTGATCACCACTGATTTTTAATGTGGAAGCAAGTCAACCTCGACTCCGGGATTACCGAAGAAGAGAGGAGGATCAGGAATGTGTTGGCTCACCTGAAACAACTTCTGTCCCACACTGGAAGTTCTCAATCCTTCTCCTCCGCTGCCCTTTACAGAAATGTCACGTGTTCACTTCCACATCCTCACAGTGGGGCCACAGAGGCTCCTACCGTCTCCCCGCGGTCAGCGAACTCGCCCAGTTTGTAAAATTAAACCCGGGACATGTGTCCGGCAAAGGGCAGGAGAAGAGGGAGAGTGTGTAAGCTCATTCTGTAACAGATAGTAGTGGGGTTATTAACGGCGATTACAGCAATCATTAATCCTCTCACACACCTCAATTATGTTTCTGCGATGAACTGATTGAGAATGGAAAGGGTTAATGCTCGGGATCTTAACCACTCAACCAGGGAACAGCTTCGATAATTTGTATAAATATAAAAATATATATTTATATATGAACCTGTATGTCAACGGCAAGCTGTCTAGACCTCATGGCACAACGGTCGTGAATCTAACTTTGAGCGAGAGAAATTGTTGCACAGTGACACCCATTTCATCTTTTATTCCCTTTTAAACACTAGAAACTGAGACAGGGGGAATAAATAGAGAAATAAAAGCACAGGGATACAGACAAGAGGAAGAGAGAAGGGGAAATACTGTCCCCACCCAGAACTAATGCAGAAACCCCGCTGCTGCACTCGGGGTGGCCACCCAGAGCCTGGATACACTAACGTCTCAACAGCTCATTGACTGTCGGAGTGGGATCGTGCGGCGCTTCAGAAGACAGGTCGAAAAAGCAAAGTCACTGATTCGGTCTCACGTGCTTCTCTAATCAAGAGCAGCCACACACAAAAACTTGCTTTTATAATGGCTATACATTACCGTTATGATTGTCAAGCAGTTGGTTCATTGATCTAAAGGTGTGACTTTAGATGAGTCGAAGTTAAATGAAATTTGTGAGAAGTCCTGGGTTCCAATCCTGGACGAGTCCATTATTTTGCCGGCGAGTTTTGAAATTGCATAGAAATTTTGCAAAGGAAGACTTGCATTTCTGCAGTGCCTTTCAGGAACTCATGACGCCCCAAAGCGCTTTACAGCCGTTGAGTTATGTTTGAAGTGTTGTAGTATGGGGAAAGATGTGCCCAAATCACCCCACACGAACCTCAACTCTTTACAAAGGAGTTTGGTGCAAATAATCAGGTGCCTCAGGGACTTGGACTTTCTTTGATAGAGTTCTGCTTGTACCTGCATTCAAGCTTGAAACAGCAACTGGGCTTCCATCTCACGGGAGCAGCGTGTAGCGGTTAGCGAGTAGGTGACGAGGTTTGGGGTTGATGTGCGTCACTTTCAATCTTTGAAATTTCACCAAGCAACGAAATGGTGAATCCAACTGTCCCTGCAAGCATTTAGTTCCCGTTTAATCACAGGAATATCCGCAGTCAGGAGCTGAAAAGGATTTCAAACCTAATAAGGCTTCGGGACAATCAGAATACTTTGTCACAGACAAGGCACCAGAAGGCTGGAAGGTAGATCACACCTGTTGCGGGAGAGCTGGTTGGCAGTGACATGGAAGTGTCTGCAGTGTGCGGGATCAGACTGCTTCCACACATCCACAATGAATGTCCCACCCTTTATTTGGGAAAAGTGCAACTGAGAGTGGACAAGTTCCAACTGATCGGAGCAATCTGAAGCTTTAACTGACGGACGCCCTGGTTTGGGGTTTCTTGCAGTATGCACTTGTGTCAGTCTCTGTGGCGCAATGGGTTAGGGTGTTCGGTGCTAACCAAAAAGTTGGTGGTTTAAGCCCTCTCAGGGACTTCAACTGTTTTCCCCGAGGATACTGTGCCGCACAGTTCCAGCTTGTCATTGTGTGCTTTGGTGTCACGAATATATTCTGCAAACATTGCCAGCTGTGCTGTTATCCAGTGAGTTCCCACTCCAATACTTTTATGAGCATTCAGTTGAACTGTCGAGTTTGAGTGTATACAGAACTGAACATAGATATCAGAAAATTTAACAAGGCTGTGGGACATTGTGTTTTGTTAATATTGAAACATTAATACGAATAAATCCATTTTTTCTAATATTTAATTAAACGGGTTTTCAAAATGTTTCCGCCCAGTTTCGAACCAAAGATCATTCGCGGGTGAAGAAAATGTGACAACCACTACACTACGGAAACACTGCAATTGAAGTGATGTTAGGAACATAACCAGAGCTTTCACCTACACAGCTGGCCTACACTTCAGGAGCTGGTTTTATGAGAATAGAAAGACGGTGCTATATTTAGGAAGTCTGTGAGTGTGGCAGGAATTGATCTCGTGTTTCCCAGACATTACACATAGCAACAGGAGATGACCATTTAGCAGCAAGTGGTTCGGATCTGGAATGCACGGCTTGAAAGGGTGGTGGAGGCAGACTCAATCTTATCTTTCAAACGGGAGTTGGATAAGTGTCTGAAGGAAAAACAATTGCAGGGCTATGGGGAAAGAGCGGGGGAGTGGGACTCGCTGAGAGTCGGCACTGGCTCGACGGGCCGAATGGCCTTCCGTGCTGTAACCATTCCATGATTCTATAAGTTAGCGGCACATTTCATAGTGTGGGTGGAAGCAGAGCATTGCAAAGGGACATGGATTGAGTCGGCAAAACTAGAGGCATCTGATTCAGGAGATTCTGGTGAAGCGGAAATTCGGGAGTTTAATGACTTGGAAACGAACATTTTTGTTTTGTGCAGCTTCGGTCAGAGAAATGTTTGTGAAAGGAATTTTTTGCAGAAAGGGATGCAGCATTTCATCTTCTGTCTTAACACTTCTTTCTGGGTGTCGGGTGTCATTTCCTTTCGATGTTATTCTTTCAGAATGTATATTTTCTTTGGTGTTTCACAATAACCAGACCCTTGCTCTAAAGTCAGTCTCACTGTTTCCCCAGTCTCCTGTTGATGTTACCAGCAATGAACATTTTGAACCAGACCCCGAAAGCAGTGTGTAAAATGGTTTATGGTTTAAGAGTTAACTTGCAGAGCAGAGATAAATTATCCAATTATGGAATCTCCTTCAGTTAGAATTTCTTTATTTGTGCAAAAGAAGATCATCGGTTAATTAACGATGTATTCCCGTGAAAGCAACATAAAATGTAGTTAAAAAGTAATCAACAAACTTGGTGTTCGAACCCGAGAATCTGATATTAAAAATCTCACGCTGTATCAACTGAGCTCGCTGTGCTTCTGCTAAAGCAAACGTTTTTGTCACTGATTGCAGCCAGGCGCCTGTTGGCTCCGCCCCAGATGTTTAAACTTGATGTCGAAGAACTGCCAGGATCTTCTTGAATGGTGGACCAGGCTCGAGGGGCCGAATGGCCTACTCCAGCTCCTAATCCTTAAATGTTTCTGATCATATGACCTTTCACAGGAGAACAATCTCGCCCTGAGCATGCATGAGGAGAAAGCTCCAGAAAATATTCCCACCCGGTGAGCTTTCGCATGTGAGGCGAACGTGTTAACCGCGACACTGCGGAAACATCGCCACTTTCAGCACCCGGTCAGACAGAAATGTTAAGCGAGCAGGTGAACTGCTGAATCCCACTTTTAAGGAGCTGGTCGTGGTGCCAAGCAAATGAGTTTTGCTTAATGACTAAAAATAAGAAAAGGGATTTGAAACCGCGCTTTAAGAGCAGACTGCAAACTGAACGCAGCACCTTCGACGGCTCGGCCATCCAGACTGTAAGTTCATTTAAATTTTGAACTTTTGTGTCTTGTGACATGAAGTAAATGAAGGCATCTGGCATATCTGTGCCTGACACCAGGGAAACAAACATTGGAGCAAGTGTCAGGTTATTGCCAAACAGCAAAGAAGCTTGCAACTTTTGAAGAACAATGATCCCAACATGATTTGAATACACAGCTTTCTGATCGGGAGTCAGACACACTACCGTTGCACCACGAGGTCTACAGTGCAAATTGTCCATGTTTGGAAACATGAAGGTTCCTGAAACACAGTTTCATTTACCCTGCATTGGTGCAATGAAAGGGCTTTAAAATCCCCGGCCACTCCCACCGTGGGTCAGACAGCATCAGAAGCAGTGCCCACCTGTCACTCACCCTCTCACGCCCGCTTTCATCACCTGCTGCCCGCGGACTGCAGCAAATCCAGTTCATCATCATCATAGGCAGTCCCTCAAAGAGAGGATGACTTGCTTCCTCGCCAAAGAAGGATGAGTTCACAGGTGTTTCAATATTCCAGGCCCTGAAATGTATGTTGAAGGGTGGAAGATGCCTGTGCGTGGATTTTTTTAACGTGTGCTGGCCGTTGCACCCCAGCCATCACACGGGCTTGACAGTTCGAAGTATTCGTCCAGTGGCAAGGGTTAAACAAGACGACTGGAGACCAGCTCTGCTGCACGGACCCAGTATGCACACATATCACAGTGTGGGCTGGTCTGTGCTGCCCCTGGGCCCCTGGGCCCCTGGGCCCCTGGCCCTGAACTCATGCCTCCCCTGGGCCCCGATCACATCCCTCCACAGTCTCTCGCCGCTCCTTCGTCCCGATCTCGCCGCTCCTGCTGTATCTGCCCACGCTCCAATCACTGACCTGGACCTTGATGACATCACACTTCGCTGCCGCCACCCTCCTGCACCAGCTCGCGCTGCTCCCTGGAGAAGTCTCCCGGGACCTCCAAGCTGCTCCCAGGGCCGCTCGCCGTTCCTTTTATGGCCCCGACCTGCCGCTGGTGTTCTCCCGTTAGTGTATCCAGGCTGCGGGTGGCCACCCCGAGCGCAGCAGAGGGGTTTCTGCATTAGTTCTGGGTGGGGACAGTATCTTTCCCCTTCTCTCTTCCTCTTGTCTATATCCCTGTGCTTTTATTTCTCTATGTATTCCCCCTGTCTCAGTTTCTAGCGTTTAAAAGGGAACAAAAGATGAAATGGGTTTCATTGTGGAACAATTTACTTCACTCAAAGTTAGATGCACTGCTGTTCGCCATGAGGTCAAGGTAGCTAGCCATTGATATTCAGGTTCTTATATAAATATATATAAATATATCAACATCTATCATAACTGTTCCCTGGTGGTCGAGGGGTTAAGATCTGCCGCACTGACGTGGTAACGATACTCGATCAATTCATCGCATAAAAATAATTGAGGTCTGTGAGACGATTAATAATTGCTGTAAGCACCATGAATACCAATACTTTCTGTGATAGACCGAGCTTACAGACTATCTGGCTTCTCCTGCCCTTTGCCGGGCACGTGTTCCGGGTTTAATTATACAAACTGGGTGAGTTCACTGATCGCGGGGAGACGGTAGGAGCCTCTGTGGCCCCACTGTGAGGATGTGGAAGTGAACACGGTGGCTGGGTGATCCGTGACATTTCTGTAAAGGGCAGTGGAGGAGAAGGATTGAGAACTTGCAGTGTGGGACAGAAGTTGTTTCAGGTGAGCCTCCTCATTCCCGATCAGCAGAGGGAGCTCACTGGTCAACTCCCCTCTGTTGGGGCTGCTGTACCAGTGGTTTCTGTAGTGTAGTGGTTATCATGTTTGCTTTACACGCAAAAGGTCCCTGGTTCGATCCCAGGCAGAAACATTTTGTTTAAACTTGCCAAATGGGAACAATCGGAGGCGAGTTGAGTCTCCTGGCAAATGCTGCCTGATTTGCTGAGATTTGCAGAATTTGCTGTTTTTATTTGCTATTTATTCTCCTGGCAAAAGGGCTCCCTTAATCCTGAATTGCTCTTTATTTAACCAATAAATAGATAACTTTGAGTGAGAGAAAACGGATCCACCGGGGACCTTTCGCGTGTGAGGCCAACGTGATATCCGCCACACTGCAGCCCATCAAAGGGCGAGAAACCACTGAATATAAAGGATGAGCTCACAAATATCAGGGGCAGTGCAGTCTGGTCAACGTCAAACCCTCCTTTCTTATTCAGCAGAGGCATGAACTGGAGTCAGACGCCACAAAGTTTAATTAAAGACACAAATACAAGTAACACTTCTAAATCTTTTCACTGTAAAATTATTTTACTTTATTTGAAATCCTGCTGCATTGAATCTGAAAAGGAGCACCATAGGATTCTATTTTCTGTGCACGGTCGGAATAACCGGTGCTGTTAAATTTGACAAAAGTTGCCCCAGATTCCTGGTGTCATCAGCAATGAAGATTTTGAACCAGACTCCTAAAATACAGTGAGTAAAATGGGTCAACATGCATAAGAACATAAGAAGATAAGAAATAGGAGCAGTAGTCAACCATACGACCCTCGAGCCTGCTCCGACATTTAATACGATCATGGCCGATGCAATCATGGACTCAGGTCCACTTCACTGCCCGCTCCCCAAAGCACAGGACAAATGATTGAAGTATCGACTCTCCCTCAGTTAGCATTTCTTTCATTGTGCAAAAGAAGGTGAGGGGTTAATTAATGATGCTTTCCCGTGAAAACAATACAAAAGTTTAAGAAAAAAACATACGGTGACTGGCAGGTGAGCGCTGCTTCTGACACCTGGTGGGAATGGGCGGGGATTTTAAAGCCTCTTGTATTGTGAAATCTTCATATCGCCGAACATCTCAGACTTCATGTGTGGACCTTGTCAGGCAATGGTAGCATGCCTGACTCCAAATTGAAAGGTTGTGTGTTCTAATCATGTTGGGGTTGCAATTATTTTCAACATTGTTCTTCCAGAAAATATTTTCTTTGCTGTTTGGCAATAACCAGACCCTTGCTCCAAGATCTGTCTCACTGTTTCCCCGGTGTCAGGCAGAGATACGCCTGCTGCCCTCATTTATTTCATGTGTCAGGACACAAAAGTTCAAAATCAATCTGCAGGTGGCCACATCTAGCATTGAATACTCAGGGTGGCGGAGTTGTTTAAGGTGCTGTGTTCAGATCGCAGTCTCCTCTGGAGATGCATGTTCGACTTTGACATTTCTTATTTTTAATCATTTAGTGAAACTCTTTGTTTGACACCACGACCAACTCCTTAAAAGTGGGATTCTGCAGTCCACCTGCTCGCTTCACATTTCTGTCTGACCTGGTGCTGAAAGTGGAGATGTTTCCGCAGTGTCGCGCTTAACACGTTCACCTCACAAGCGAAAGCTCCCTGGCCGAGAATATTTTCTGGAGCTTTTTCCTCATACATGCTCAGGGGCGCGTTCTGTCCTGAACACTCAAGCTAAAGTGCTGAGTTCATTGCCCATGTTGTTAGCAGCCTGCCAGTGAATCTGTTTAAGATGTTCAAACAGATTCCTGACAAAGCTGTCCCGGCTCGCTTCCCGGAGACACCGTGGTCACCAGTGCCCAGTTTCAGTGGGTCAGCCCCGGGAGGTTGGCCATCCGTTCGAGAATACCCAAGATCAGGGATCAGTCTACGGACAGGGATCCCCAGCCGGCAGCCTTCGGCGGTGAGGGACTCACAGGAGAGGTCGTGGTGGACCAGCCACTAACTGAGAGTCCCCAGCCTACAGCCCCCGGCTGTGCAGAATCCTCAGTTAATGAAATGAACTCAGCAGCCACACCTAAAGGGGAAGTGTGTTGTTGCCCCAGAGGGGCCATTCCCCCGATAATGTGGGACTCAGGCACACCTCCAGTCAGAACACTCTGGGTCCTGTGGTACAGACCGCCTTACCGCCGGCCACACAGGCAAACCAGAGGCTGAATAAGGGAAGGAGAAGAACAGGGATTAACTTGGCCAGTCGGAGACGGGTGGCAGATGTATATAATAACACGATATGAGTTTAAGAATGTTTAAGAGTTCTAGTTTTAAATTAAGATTTTAGAAATTTCAGGTCACCACAACCTCACGAGGAATCCATGGGTAAAAATTAGTGAGAGGAATAAGATCGGTTATGAAGGAGTTGTGGCCGGCAGTGTAAGGGATGGTTTTCAGGGGGTCAGCTTGCCCTTCTGACCTTATATGAGTGGTTCCGAATCGCTCGCTGACCCTTGGTTCTCGACACTGGAATTATGAAGGGACTGTGAAAGACTTGGACAGACAATCGGTTTCAAGGTAGGAAGAAGGCATGGCTTTATTGTGTTTAAAAAGAAGTAAAAGGCACACCTTTAATAACACACACAGACCAATACACACTGAGGGGTACAACACATTGAATAAATTGTCAAATTACAGCCTGTGGGGAAAAAAATATAGCTTAAACTGTAAATGGAGTAAAGAGGAGAATGCAGATACATTTACACAAGTTATCCCAGCCTCCCCCCTCCCAATTACCCCAACTAACTAAGTTATAGCTCTTAGGGTTCAGGGGCTATGCTCACCAATCCCTTTAGACAGTTGCCGGTGATTCGTGGTTTCAGGGTTCGCTGCACTTGGCCTTCTAGGCGAGCCGTACCCCGGACAGAGGAGAGGACTTCGAACTGCGTAGTCTTCGGTTGGGGTGCGTCCGTTGATACGCTAAGTTACGTTTTGGATGTATGGGGTAAGTACCCACTTTCTTTGGTTAGGAATAGTTTTAGTTAGTCCCTTTTGGTAATTTCTGCCGCGTTGGGTCGTTCAGAAGTAGATTGTAGAGTGATTGTCAATTTGTTTGCTGACAACCTTCCGTTTCGTGGGCCTCGTGCTCGGTCAGTTCTTGATGAGTTCTGGTAGTTTCCTTCACTGTTCCATTTCTTCACTGCAGAGGAAGCAGGCTGCTTGTGTTTGTGTCTGTGTTCCAGTCTGTGTCCTTGTTCGAGTCAGTGCGAGTTCCAGTCTGTGTTCTGTTAGTTTTTCCTTGTAAAACTGGGGGATAGATATATCCCCCAAAAAAGGCTTTGTTATCTCCCATCAAATCTCTTAGGCTCTGTTTAAACTGTTCTGTCCATTGATTTTCAAATGTCTCCTTTGTCGGCAGTAACTCGATTAGGGTGTGAGAATGTGCTATCACTGGTTTTGCATTGTTTGAGGATTGTCCAGTTTCCTGACCATGATTTCTATTGTGCTTGATTGGGTAATTCGATTATCTCTTATGGGGTGAATAGTTCCCCCCAGACAGTCTGGTATCCTTAATACATGAATTTGCTTCACAGAGTTTAGCCCCACCTTCTGTACTCAGTAACTCTTTTTTGCAGCCAAAATGTTGTAGTATCTTAAAATTGATCTGCTCCTTCCCATAGATGTTTCAGGGATCTCAGGCTTCTGAAATTTAGGTCCATTTTGAATTCTCTTTCCTATGAGTCCAAACACTGTGGGGGGCGGGGGGTGTCTCGATGAATGCATTCCCTTTTATCCCCTGCAGGCGTCGTCTGCCCCTTTAAACTCATTTTAAAAGCCCAGAAAGGAATTCTTCTCCTCTGCAGGGGAAAGGTACCAGGCATCTTTGCGAAATATTGGTAAATTCTACATTCCCCCCCTGTGATACCATGTCATTTATGGTATCATCTTACAGGTGAGCAAAGTTCCTGGCTCTCAAGAAATAACCTTCCCTGTAAATTAACTAAACTAATACCCAAAATATGCATTACACTTGTGCAACATCACCACAGATACACACTTTTCCCTTTACAGGTACAAACTTTTTACGTTTACACCCTCCCAGCTTGGAGGGGGTTCCATCCCTACAATTGCATTTCAGCACAGTTACATTTCATTTCAATTGCATTATATTCACCAGCATGTAGCCAACGTACAACCACATTACAGAAGGAAGAACATAGATTCAAATTAAACAACATCAATTGGTCTCCTGAGGTTTGTCCATCACCCGGTAATGTCTGGATCCTGCCCTTGAGAACTGCTCTCAGGCTGGCTGACACACGAGACAAACTCAAAACAATCACCAAAACATTACTGAAACATTACCCTCAATTCTAAACTAAACCTTAAAATGTAAAATGGTAGAGTCAGCTACCTTCGACTAAAAATTAGAGCTATGTACAACCGCCACCCGTCTCCGGGTGGCCTGGTTAGTCCCTGTCAGGCCTATGCCTTGTGCGGTCTGATAGCCGCCTGGATGCTCGGGTTTCCCCGCAGCCGGTGAGCTGGAGACTCTTGTCTCTGGGACAGCTCGATGCTACTGCTCCTGTGAGACCCTCACCGCTGGAGGCGGCTGGCTGCGGGTCCCTACTCTGAGTGGCCTCTGTACTTCTGACCTTCGGCCTTTCCTGTCGGGCTGCCCTTCTCCAAGGGTAGAATCACTGAGGCTCAGCTGCCGGTGACCACGGTATCTTTGGCCGTGGTGTATGGAGGGTCCTTCTCAGGGCTTGGGTTACTGGGGGTGCGTACGAATCCCAAACGATGGGTGGGATAGCCCCTCCAGTACTGCAATTCACCGTCCCTATAGGCACGGTTTCTGAGCCTGCCACATTCCCTGTGGGTCCTCCACCGTCGGGGGCGGCCAACGGAGGGTCCCTGTCCTGAGGACAGTTCACACATCCCGGCTGAACTCTGTGCTTGGCTGACCCTGGGTTGTAGAGCTTGCACTGGTTGATGTGGAACCACTTAGTACAGCGGGGCAGCTTTATGGCATCGACCATCGGGCTTGCCTTGTCGACAATGCTGTATGGCCCCATATATAATGCTTCACAAACCCCGACCCGAGCATGGTTCCTCACCATGACCTGGCCTCCTATCTCCCATTCGTGGTGTTTGCTGGGTTCTAGCAGCAATCGGTTACTCTGATGCTGTCTGCCCATGTTACTGCAGCCTGCCAGTGAATCTGTTTGAGGTGTTCAAACAGGTTCCTGACAAACCAGTCCCAGTTCACCTCTCTGAACTGACCTTCTTTGAGCACCGGGGCGAGGACATGGGTGGGGGTCCGCATGATCCGGCCAGTCATGAGCTCGCGTGGGGAATACCCCGTGCTCTTTGACTGGCTGGCTCGTATCCCCATTAGGTCCAACGGTAAGACCTCCACCCACTTTTGGGGTGAGTCTCCTGTCTCCTTCCGCAGCCTTTCTTTAATGGTGTAGTTTAAAAGCTCCACATTACCCGATGACTGTAGATTGTGGGCAATGTGCCATTTCCCCTCAATGCCGTGCACGTTAAGGGTTGCCTGCAATAACTGCCCGGTGAAATGGCTCCCCTGGTCCGACTCCACATACTGTGGGAGTCCCCACCGGGAGAACACTTCCCTCACTAGAGTCTTAGCTGTCCCTAGTGCGGTGGCTGTTCGGCAGTTGAAGGCTTCAACCCATTTTGAGAACACGTCCACCAGGACGAGGCAGTATTTGTGGCCTCCCTGGGCGGTGGGTAGTGGCCCGATGTAGTCAATTTGGATTGACGGCCATGGTCCCTCTACCATCCTGACGTGTCCTAGGGACACTTTCCTTTTCTGGGGGTCAGGGTTGTTCGCAGCACACACCAGGCATTTCGCACAGAACCCACGGACGTCCTCCCTGAGTCCCGGTCACCATCCTGCCTGTTCCACTCGTTGCCAGGTGGTCTCAGGCCCGGGGTGTCCCGCTCCTGGACCCTCATGGGCCAGTTTTAGGAATTCCCTCTGGTGCTGCTGTGGCACGACCCATTGTCCCTCTTTAACCAGCATGCCTTCCTTAACGGTAATGGCTGCTGTGCCGTACGGACCTTCTACTCTCTCTCCTCCAGCTAGCACATTCAGGACAGCTTTCAGGACTGGGTCCTGTGCCTGAACTGTTTTTAAGTCCGGGGCCAAAGCTATCACTGTACTCTCTGCTGCCCTGTTCTTATTCTTGACCGCTGCTATGCGGCCGGTGTCATAGGGGTCCCAGAACTTTCCCGTGCGGGCACCTTCTTTGGCCAGTTTGTCAGCCTGTTGGTTTCCCTCTGCACGGGGTTCGATTTTTGAATGGGCCTTCACCTTATGTATGTAGACCTTTCCTTCTTCCCCCACCGCTGGCATGATTTTCTCCAGCAGGGGCTTGATTGTCAGGGGTCTCCCGTCAGCGGACGTGTATCCGCGACGGGACCAGATAGCCAGGTACTCCGTACACGAATTGCAGGTGAACATACTGTCCGAGCAAATCGTGTACGGGATAGGGAATTCCTCGGGGTGGGTCACCACGTACATTACGGCGGACAGTTCAGCATGCTAGGCGCTCATGGTGCTGGGGAGCTTGATTGCCAGGGTAATACCTGCCCTTGGGTCATAGGATCCGCACCCAGTGAGTCGTTTGCCAGCAGATACCGTGCTGGACCCATCCACGTAGATGTCCCGGCCTGTAGGGTGTAACCCAGCCCGAAGGCCAATGTTCACCTCCCATATCCCTTCTACGGAGCACCTGTGGGCTTTCCCTGGGTTGATTAGGTTGGCTGCGAGCCTTGGCTCACGGGGGCCTTCTACTCTGAGGTCCATCTGGGAGAGGAGCAGGGTCCAGCGAGCAATGCGGGCACTGCTCACCGTCCCGTCCTTAATCCTCCCATCTAGGAGCATCTGAGTCGGTGTGTGGTGGGTTAGGAGTGTTAGAAGAGACCCTCCCATGAAGAGCAAGCATCTTTTCACTGCCCAATGTGTGGCTAGGAGGTGTCTCTCACAGTTGGAGTACCCCTTCTCCACATCTGTGAGGATCCTGGGAGGAGTAAACCACCGGTCTCAGCTGGCCGTGCCGCTCTTGAAGCAGCACTGAGCTCAAACTGTCCCCGCTGGCTGCCCCTCCAGGAAAAACTCCTTTCCTACATCTATCGCTCCTAAGGCTGGCGCGGTCTGCAAGTCCTTCTTGAGCGGATTAAATGCTGCCTCGCAACCCTCATCCCAGTCCCACTCTACACCCTTGTGTAGGAGCCTGAGCAGAGGGGCTGCGGTGGCTGCATAATCCTCAATGAAGTCTCTGCAGTGCCCAGTGAGCCCTAGAAAGGATCTTACCCCTGTCACTGTGTTGGGGGCTGGTAACTCCTGTACTGCCTCCCTTCTAGCCTTGTCTATGGCCCTTTCTCCAGCGCGCACAGTCAGCCCCAGGAATTTGACTTCCTTCTGGCCGATCTGTGCCTTATTCGGGTTTACTTTAAACCCTTCTTCTTTTAGCAGCTCCAGCAGCTCAGCCAGCAGTGGGCCATGCTCCTCCCCCCTGATCGGTAAACAGGAGCAGGTCATCCACATACTACACCAACTGCTGGGGTCTGCTAAAGCCCTTTAAACAGTTCGCCATGCATTGGTGAAAAATGCTGGGGCTGTTGTGGAAGCCTTGGTGAACACAGTTCCACGGGTATTGTTGGCCCTTAAAGGTAAAGGCGAACTTGTACTGGTCCTCCCGTTTTAAAAGAGTGGACCAGAACCCATTTGAAATGTCCAACACCGTGAAAGTGGTCGCGGATGCTGGAATACTCCCTATGAGGTCCGCTACGGCTGCTACAGTGGGTGCACAGGCAGGGATATTCTTATTTAGTATTCGATAGTCCACGGTAGCCCTCCATGAGTTGTCCCATTTCTTAACCGGCCACAGTGGAGAGTTCACATGGGTAGCTATCGGTCTTAACACCCCTTGCTCTACCAGTGATCCCAGTGTCGTTGTCAGGACTGCCTCTGCCTCCCTGGGGAAGTTATATTGCTTTTGTGGTTGGGTCATGGGGTCCCCTTCGATACTAACTTCCACCCCCGTTACCCTGCCACAGTCATGTTTGTGGGTGGCGAATGCTGCAAGGTGTGCCCGTACATATGCCTGGTACTCCACTGGTGTGTTACTGACCAGGAATTCCAAGTCATAACCCTCCTTTGGCTTCACGGTACACAACGTTCCCTTGGCCCCTTTTTCTGGAATCACCGCCACCTCACCTCACTGTGTAGAGGGAGATTTACTCTGTATCTAACCCCCTGTACCTGCCCTGGGAGTGTTTGATGGGATAGTGTAGAGGGAGCTTTACTCTGTATCTAACCCACTGTACCTGCCCTGGGAGTGTTTGATGGGACAGTGTAGAAAGCGAGAGTGAGAGAGGAACAGACAGAGAGAGAGACTGACAGAGAGACAGGCAGTCTGAAAGAGAGAGCGAGAGAGAGGGACTCTATCTCTCACCCCGTGCTTTACCTGCCCGGGGAGATTTGATGGAACAGTGTGGAGGGAGATTAAATGCCCAACTCTCTCTGTCCCTCTCACTTTCTCTCTGTCAGTCTCTCTCTCTGTCTAGTCCTCTCTCTCGCTCTCTCTTCCAGTCTATTTGTCTCTCTCCCACTGTGTATCTCTGTCCCTCTCTCTCCCTCTCTCGCTCTCTCGTTCAGTCTCCCTATCTTCCTCGCTCTCTGTATCTCTGTTCGTCTCTCTCTCTTGCTCTCTCTGTCAGTCTCGCTGTCTCTCTCTCTTTCGCTCTCTCTATGTCTCTCTGTCTCTGTACCTCTGTGCCTCTCTATATATCTCTGTCTCTAACTCCCTCTCTGTGTCTCTCTCTCTCTATCTTTCCCTCACTCTCGATCTATCTGTCTCTCTCTCCCTCTTGCTCTGTTTCTCTTTCTCTCTCTGTATCTCTCCATGTCTTTATCTTTGCCTTACCCTCATTTTCTCTATCAATCTTCCCTGTCTGTCCCTATGGCTCCCCATAGACAGTGGTTCCTCGGATCCAAAAGGATCTAGTGGCTAATGATAAAATTAGCCCCCAGGATCCCTTTTCCCTCCTGCTCCCATTTCATCAGGACACACTTCCATTTGGTTTTGAGTGTCCCTAACTGAATGGTGAGCGGGATGGGAAACAAACCAGTTTGCTCGTTGCCTGTGAACCCCACTAGACTGTACGGGACCCCATTCGATAGAGGTGAGGTAGCCGGGTTATCTGCATGTACAAGGGTGCAGGAAGCACCAGTATTTAGCAGGTAGGTCCCATTCACTTTCTCCACCTCCATTGTAACGCACGGTCTCTTCCAGGCATCGTACTCCAGGGAACACAGGTACACAGGCTGCGCTGGCTCTAGTTATACACATGGGTGGGTTGGAGCAGAGGGTTTTACCGTACCGGCTACTGTACCGGTTGCGGTAGTTACTGCTCCCAGTCCGTTTATAAGTGTCTGCAGGGTGGCTACGAGTGTCTCATATGAGTCGAGTGTTCCTGCCCCGGCCTTACGGGCTGGGGTTGGAGCGGCCTTTCCCTTACTCTCTTTCCAAGGGTTCCTACAGTCCTTCCTTCAGTGCCCACTTTTCCCACACACAAAACATTCACCCCCTTTGTGGGGAGGGTGCCCACCTTCCTGATGCCACTCTCTCTTGCCTTGGCTGGGTTTAATCTCATGGACCTTCCCGTTCCGGTAAGCCAGGGTCAACTGTCCGACCACTGCCTTTTCGGTGGTTCTGGGGTCTCTTGGATCGAACCAGACCTGGGCTTTTGCCTTTACTACAGGTAAGCTGTTTGTCACCAGGCTGCGGAGCCAGTGAGCCAGCTCGTTAGGGGCCATGGGGGCTATGAAATTGCTTACTAGGGGTCCTGCTGCCCCATTTGCACCAGGTGGGCCAAACGTCTGCTGCCGGACCGAGTGCATTGGCCCTGGTTCCAGCCCTCCTTGTATTGGCTAGCCTGCTTCCCCCTGCTACCAAACCGATTTAAAACTCGGGACTGCCGGTGTTGGTAGTTCGCAATCCTTGTCTGCCCCGCACTCTGGCTGACACCCCCGCTGCTCTGGGCTGTTCCCGGGAGCTGCAGGCGGTGACTGCGGGGTTTATCCTTGCTCTACCAGGTATTCCTGGGCTCAACCCGGGTTTTTCAAGCACACCATGCATTTTGCCCGGGATAGAGCAAGGTTCAAGCCGTGGATTAGCTGCTGGCAGGGGCCATGGTCACCAACCTCAAATTCCCTGGTACTGGCTACCTTATAGGCTACCTGAATGTCTTTCACCCTCTCCCCATAATCTTTAACTTGCTTGGCGAGGCAGGAATTCTATTCCCGCAATACAAGTTCACTATTCTTGGCTTCAATAATCTGACACTGTAAAAGGTCCAGTTGGGTTTTGTGCCTTTCTTTAGTGAGCTCTCTACTTTCCTTTCACTGTCCCACCTCTGTCCACAGCCTTTCCCCGACTCTGGCCCTTGCACTGGACCTCTCTTCTGCCTGCCTCAATACTCCCTTTATTTTCTTATTCTCCTCATCTAGAAGCCGGATCTGTCGCTGAAGGCAAATTAGCCAAATCGCCTTCTCTATTGACTTTTTATGGTCCTTGCTCTCGGTCCATTGAGCTGCAGCATCTTCTGGATGCTCAGCATACAATAGATCGAGTACCCACTCCTTAGCCACATTTACCCTCTTAAACACATACGAGGAAATCCTCTCTTCCATTTTGATTCTTTTCATGAAACCAGTCTCTCTCTTATCACGTCCCTTGCCCCAGAGTCCCTTGGTGGTCGCCATTATGTAAGGGGTGGTTTTCGGAGGGTCAGCTTTCCCTTCTGCCCTTAAATGAATCGCTCCCACACCCTTGGTTCTAGACACTTGAATTATAAAGGGGCTGTGACAGACTTGGGCAAACAATCGGTTTCAAGATAAGAAGCAGGTATGGCTTTATTGTGTTTAAAAGGAAGTAAAAGGCACATCTTTAATAACACACAGACTAGTAAGAGCAATAGACACGAAGGGTACAACATGTTGAATAAATTGTCAACATACAGCATATGGGGAAAAGAATACAGCTTAAACTCCAAATGGGGTCAAGAGGAGAATGCAGATACATTTACACAAGTTATCCAAGCCACTCCCCTCCCAATTCCCCTGACTAACTAAGTTATAGCTCTGGGGGTTCAGGAGCTATGCTCACCAATCCCTTTTGACAGTTGCCGGTGAATCGCAGTTTCGGGGTTCGCTGTACTTGGCCTTCTAGGCGAGCCGTATCCCGGACGGAGGAGAGGACTTCGGACTGCGTAGTCTTCAGTTGGGGTGATGCAGTAAGTTGCGTTTTGGATGTATGGAGTAAGTAGCCACTTTCTTTGGTTAGGAATAGTTTTAGTTAGTCCTTTTTGGTAATTTCTCACCCATTGGTCGTTCAGAAGTAGATTGTAGAGTGAAAATAAATGTCGATTCTTCGGTTTTTGCTGAGTTGGTTTCGGTTGGTCGTTTCGCTGGTTGTGGTGGCCCGGGTTGTCAATTTGGTTGCTGACAACCTTCCGTTTCGTGGGCCTCGTGCTGTTTGCATGTCGGTCGGTCCTTGATGATTTCTTGCACTTTTCTCCACGACTCCATTTCTTCACTCCCCACCTCCGGCTGCTTGTGTTCTTTTCCTTGTAAAATTGGAATAGATATATCCAAATAAAAGGCTTCCTTATCTCCCACCAAATCTGGCCCAGCTCTTTGTTTCAAGGGAGCTGCTCATTAGTTTTGAGCTCTCTTCTTTGTCAGAATTTGTCGGGCTTGTTCAGCAGTAATTTGATTAAGTTGTATAGTTTAGATAATGGTTGGTAATTTGATTATCTCTTAGGGGGTGAATTGGTGTTGCACAGTTCCCCCAGACATCTGAGATCCTTAATACACGAATTTGCTTCACAGAGGTTAGTCCCATGTCATGTATTCGGTAATTCTTTTTTTCGCAGCCAAAATGTGGTAGAATCTTAAAATTGATATGCTGCTTCCCAGAGATGTTTAGGGGATCTCAGGCTTCTGTAATTTAGATCTAAATTAAATTCCCTTTCTTATGAGTTAAAACACTGTTGGGGCTCCATGAATGCATCCCCTTTTATCCCCTGCAGGCCTCATCTTCCTCTTTAAACTCATTTGTGTCCTGAAGTTTGTCCTTCCATTTTAGAAGTCCAGAAAGGGATTCTTCTCCTTTACAGGGGAACAGGTACAAGGAATCTTTGCGAAATATTGGTAAATTCTACATCTCCAAAGCAAGTAAAGCAAGTATTCAATATGGAAAACAAAACTGCACGCAGTATTCCAGGTCTTGCCTCACCAATCTCCTTTATAACTGCAACAAGACTTCTCTGCTTTTATACTCCATCCCCTTTGCAATAAATGGACTGCATCCCAGATTACTTAAGGAGGTGGCCTTGGAAATAGTGGTTGCATTGACAGTCATTTTCCAACATTCCATTGACTCTGGATCAGTTCCTATGGAGTGGCGGGTAGCCAATGTAACCCAACTTTTTAAAAAAGAAGGGAGAGAGAAAACAGGGAATTATAGACCAGTCAGCCTGACATCGGTAGTGGGTAAAATGATGGAATCAATTATTAAGGATGTCATAGCAGTGCATTTGGAAAGAGGTGATATGATAGGTCCAAGTCAGCATGGATTTGTGAAAGGGAAATCATGCTTGACAAATCTTCTAGAATTTTTTGAGGATGTTTCCAGTAGAGTGGACAAGGGAGAACCAGTTGATGTGGTATATTTGGACTTTCAGAATGCTTTCGACAAAGTCCCACACAAGAGATTAATGTGCAAAGTTAAAGCACATGGGATTGGGGGTAGGGTGCTGACATGGATTGAGAACTGGTTGTCAGACAGGAAGCAAAGAGTAGGAGTAAATGGGGACTTTTCAGAATGGCAGGCAGTGACTAGTGGGGTACCGCAAGGTTCTGTGCTGGGGCCCCAGCTGTTTACACTGTACATTAATGATTTAGACGAGGAGATTAAATGTAGTATCTCCAAATTTGCGGATGACACTAAGTTGGGTGGCAGTGTGAGCTGCGAGGAGGATGCTATGAGGCTGCAGAGTGACTTGGATAGGTTAGGTGAGTGGGCAAATGCATGGCAGATGAAGTATAATGTGGATAAATGTGAGGTTATCCACTTTGGTGGTAAAAACAGAGAGACAGACTATTTTCTGAATGGTGACAGATTAGGAAAAGGGGAGGTGCAAAGAGACCTGGGTGTCATGGTACATCAGTCATTGAAGGTTGGCATGCAGGTACAGCAGGCGGTTAGGAAAGCAAATGGCATGTTGGCCTTCATAGCGAGGGGATTTGAGTACAGGGGCAGGGAGGTGTTGCTACAATTGTACAGGGCCTTGGTGAGGCCACACCTGGAATATTGTGCACAGTTTTGGTCTCCTAACCTGAGGAAGGACATTCTTGCTATTGAGGGAGTGCAGCGAAGGTTCACCAGACTGATTCCCGGGATGGCGGGACTGACCTATCAAGAAAGACTGGATCAACTGGGCTTGTATTCACTGGAGTTCAGAAGAATGAGAGGGGACCTCATAGAGACGTTTAATATTCTGACGGGGTTAGACAGGTTAGATGCAGGAAGAATGTTCCCAATGTTAAGGAAGTCCAGAACCAGGGGACACAGTCTAAGGATAAGGGGGAAGCCATTTAGGACCGAGATGAGGAGGAATTTCTTCACCCAGAGAGTGGTGAACCTGTGGAATTATCTACCACAGAAAGTTGTTGAGGCCAATTCACTAAATATATTCAAAAAGGAGTTAGATGAAGTCCTTACTACTAGGGGAATCAAGGGGTATGGTGAGAAAGCAGGAATGGGGTAATGAAGTTGCATGTTCAGCCATGAACTCATTGAATGGCGGTGCAGGCTAGAAGGGCCAAATGGCCTACTCCTGCACCTATTTTCTATGTTTCTATGTTTCTATGTTTCTATGTTTCTATTCCATTGGCCTTCTGATCAATTGCTGTACCTGCATGCTAAACTTTTGTGTTTCATGCACAAGTACCCCCAGGTCCCGCTGTTACTGCAGCACTGTGCAATTTTTCTCCATTTAAATAATAACTTGTCTTTGATTTTTTCTGCCAAAGTGCATAACCTTGCACTTTTCAACATTATACTCCATCTGCCAAATTTTTGCCCACTCACTTAGCCTGGCTATGTTGTTTTGCAGATTTGTTGTGTCCTCCTCACACATTGCTTTTCCTCCAATCTTTGGCTATGTTACACTCGGTCCCTTCTTCCAAGTCGTTAATATAGATTATAAAGAGTTGGTGTCCCAGCACTGATCCCTGCAGCACCCCACTAGTTACTGTTTACCAACCAGAAAATGAACCATTTATCCCGACTTTCTGTTTTCTGTTAGTTAGCCAATCCTCTATCC
This sequence comes from Pristiophorus japonicus, assembly GCF_044704955.1. Taxonomy (NCBI): domain Eukaryota; kingdom Metazoa; phylum Chordata; class Chondrichthyes; family Pristiophoridae; genus Pristiophorus; species Pristiophorus japonicus. The sequence continues at coordinate 1,443,586 of NW_027251144.1, forward strand.
ATTCTAATATATTACCCCCAACCCCTTGTGCAGTAATCTTTTATGTGGCACCTTGTCCAAATGCCTTCTGGAAGTCCAAATACACCACATCCAATTGGTTCCCCTTAATCCACCCAGTTCATTACATCCTCAAAGAATTCCAGCAAATTTGTCAAACATGACTTCCCTTTCATAAATCCATGCAGACTCTGCCTGACTGAATTATTTTTTTCCAAAAGTTGGAGGAGCAGTGACCGGAGGAGGTGTGAGCAGTGGCCTATAAAGGCCCAGCGGGAGTCCGGGGATCGGCGGCAGTCGGAGGAGCAGCGGCTGGAGGAGCAGCGAGCAGCGAGCTACAGCTGGTGCAGGGTCAAAAGTAAGAAAGAAGTCAAAAGTAATCAAAGGGTGACGTCACAGCCAAGAGGGTAAGTGATTGGCTGGTTGAGTGGTGAGTAGTTTTCTGTTTCTTTGTCTTTCTTCTTGTTCTTAGCAGCAAAAAACCTTTGGCATGTTGCCAAATTAAGTAATCTAATGGTTAAGTCATGGCAGGAGAGCTCGGACACGTGTCATGCTCCTCCTGTGCTATGTGGGAAGTCAGGGGCGCTTCCAGTGTTCCTGATGACTACATGTGCAGGAAGTGTATCCAGCTGCAGCTCCTGACAGGCCACATTGCGGCACTGGAGCTGCGCATGGAGTCACTCTGGAGCATCCGCGATGCTGCGGATGTCGTGAATAGCACGTTTAGTGAGTTGGTCACTCCGCGGGTAAAGGTTACTCAGGCAGATAGGGAATGGGTGAACATCAGGAAGAGCAGTGGAAGGAAGGTAGTGCAGGAGTACCCTGGTGTCATCCCCCTGCAAAACAGATACACCATCTTGGGTACTGTTGGAGGAGATGACTCATCAGGGGAAGGCAGCAGCAGCCAAGTCCATGGCACCAGGGGTGGCTCTGCTGTACAGGAGGGCAGGAAAAAGAATGGGAGAACTATAGTGATAGGGGATTCTATTGTAAGGGGGAAAGATAGATGTTTCTGCGGCTGCAATCGAGACTCCAGAATGGTATGTTGCCTCCCTGGTGCAAAGGTCAAGGATGTCTTGGAGCGGCTGCAGTGTATTCTGGAGGGGAAGGGTGAACAGCCAGCTGTTGTGGTACATATAGGTACCAACGATATAGGAAAAAAAACGGGATGAGGTCCTACAAGCTGAGTTTAGGGAGCTAGGAATTAAATTAGAAAGTAGGATCTCAAAGGTAGTAATCTCAGGATTGCTGACAGTGCCACGTGCTAGTCGGAGTAGGAATTGTAGGATAGCTCAGATGACTATGTGGCTTGATGAGTAGTGCAGGTGGGAGGAATTCAAATTCCTGGGACATGGGAACCGGTTCTGAGGGAGGTGGGACCAGTACAAACCGGATGGTCTGCACCTGGTCAGAACCGGAACCAATGTCTAGGGGAATGTTTGCTAGTGCTGTTAAGGAGGGGTTAAACTAATATGGCAGGGGGATGGGGATCTATGCAGGGAGATAGAAGGAAGTAAAATGGGTGCAGAAGCAAAAGATAGAAAGAAGAAAAATAAAAGTGGAGGGCAGAGAAACACAAGGCAAAAATCAAAAAGGGCCACATTACAGCAAAATTCTAAAGGGAGAAAGTGTATTAAAAAGACAAGCCTGAAGGCTCTGTGCCTCAATGCGAGGAGTATTCGTAATAAGGTGGACGAATTAACTGCATCAACAGCAAATATGATATAATTGGGATTACAGAGACATGGCTCCAGGGTGACCAAGGCTGGGAACTCAACATCCAGAGGTATTCAACATTCAAGAAGGATAGACAGAAAGGAAAAGGAGGTCGGGTAACGTTGCTGGTTAAAGAGGAAATTAACGCAATAGTAAGGAAGGACATTAGCTTGGATGGTGTGGAATCTGTATGGATAGAGCTGCGGAATAACATAGGGCAGAAAACGCTCGTGGGAGTTGTGCACAGACAACCAAACAGTAGTAGTGAGTTTGGGGACAGCATCAAACAAGAATTTACGGATGCGTAAAGGTACAGCAGTTATCATGGGCAACTTTAATCTACACAGAGATTGGGCTAACCAAACTGGTCGAAATACAGTGGAGGAGGATTTCCTGTCGTGTATTAGGGATGGTTTTCTTGAAAAATATGTCGAGGAACCAACTAGAGGGCTGGCTATCCTAGACTCGGTGATGTGGAATGAGAAAGGACTAATTAGCAATCTTGTTGTGCGCGGCCTCTTGGGGAAGAGTGACCACAATATGGTACAATTCTTTATTAAGATGGAGTGTGGCACAGTGAATTCAGAGACGAGAATCCTGAACTTGAGGAAAGGTAACTTCAATGTTATGAGGTGTGAATTGGTTAGAATAGACTGGCAAATGAGACTTAAAGGGTTGATGGTGGCTAGGCAATGGCAAACATTTAAAGATCATATGGATGAACTTCAACAATTGTACATCCCTGTCTGGAGAAAAAACTGAAACGGGGAATGTGGCTCAACCGTGGCGAAGAAGGGAAATTAGGGATAGTGTTAATTCCAAGGAGAGGCATATAAATTGGCCAGAAAAAGCAGCAAACCTGAGGACTGGGAGAAATTTAGAATTCAGTCGAGGAGGACAAAGAGTTTAATTAGGAGCAGAAAAATAGAGTATAAGAGGAAGCTTGCAGGGAACATAAAAACTGACTGCAAAAGCTTCTGTCGATATGTGAAGAGAAAAAGATTAGTGAAGACAAACGTAGGTCACTTGCAGTCAGAATCAGGTGACTTTTTAATGGGGAACAAATAAATGGCAGACCAATTGAACAAATACTTTGGTTCTGTTTTCACGAAGGAAGATACATATAACCTTCCGGAAATACTAGGAAACCGAGGGTCTAGCGAGAAGTCGGAACTGAAGGAAATCTTTATTAATCAGGAAATTGTGTTAGACAAATTGATGGGATTGAAGGCCAATAAATCCACAGGGCCTGATAGTCTTCATTCCAGAGTATTTAAGGAAGTAGCCCTAGAAATAGTGGATGCATTGGTGATCATTTTCCAACAGTCTATCGACTCTGGATCAGTTCCTATGGACTGGAGGGGAACTAATGTAACAACACTTTTTAAAAAAGGATGGAGAGAGAAAATGTATAATTATAGACCAGTTAGCCTGACATCAGTAGTGGGGAAAACGCTGGAATCAATTATTAAAGATGAAATAGCAGCGCATTTGGAAAGCAGTGACAAGATCGTTCCAAGTCAGCATGGATTTATGAAAGGGAAATCATGCTTGACAAATCTTCGAGAATTTTTTTAGGATGCAACTCGTAGAGTGGACAAGGGAAAACCAGTGGATGTAATGTGTTTGAACATTTAAAAAGCTTTTGACAAGGTCCCACACAAGAGATTAGTTTGCAAAATTAAAGCATATGGTATTGGGGGTAATTTATTGACATGGGTAGCGAACTGGTTGGCAGACAGGTAGCAGGGAGCAGGGATAAATGGGTCCTTCTCAGTATCGCAGGCAGTGACTAGTGGGATGCCACTGGACTCAGTGTTGGAACACCAGCTATTTACAATATACATCAACGATTTAGATGGAATCAACGGAATTGATTGTAATATCTCCAAGTTTGCAGGTGACTCTAAGCTGGGTGGCGGTGTGAGCTGTGAGGAGGATGCTAATAGGCTGTAGGGTGACTTGCACAGGTTAGGTGAATGGGCAAATACATGGCAGATGCAGTATAGTGTAGATAAATGTAAGGTTATCCACTTTGGTGGCAAAAACGTGAAGGCAGAATATTATCTGAATGGTGACAGATTAGGAAAAGGGGAGGTGCAACGTGACCTGGGTGTCATGGTACATCAATCATTGAAAGTTGGCATGCAGGTACAGCAGGCGGTGAAGAAGACACATGGCATGTTGGCCTTCATAGCTGGGGAATTTGAGTATTGGAGCAGGGAGGTCTTACTGCAGATTTACAGGGCCTTGGTGAGGCGTCACCTGGAATATTGTATTCAATTTTGGTCTCCTAATCTGAGGAAGGATGTTCTTGCTATTGAGGGAGTGCGGCGAAGGTTCACCAGACTTATTCACGGGATGGCAGGACTGACATATGAGGAGAGACTGGATCGACTGGGCCTGCATTCACTGGAGTTTAGAAGAATGAGAGGGGATCTCATAGAAACATATAAAATTCTGACGGGACTGGACAGGTTAGAGGCAGGAAGAATGTTCCCGATGTTGGGGAAGTCCAGATACAGGGGTCAGAGTCTAAGGGATAAGGGGGAAGCCATTTAGGACCGAGATGTGGAGAAACTTCTTCACTCAGAGAGTTGTTAACCTGTGGAATTCTTTGCCGCAGAGAGTTGTTGATGCCAGTTCGTTAGATATATTCAAGAGGGAGTTAGATGTGGCCCTTATGGCTAAAGGGATCAAGGGGTATGGAGAGAAAGCAGGAAAGGGGCACTGAGCTGAATGATCAGCCATGATATTATTGAATGGTGGTGTGGCTCGAAGAGCCGAATGGCCTTCTCCTGCACCTATTTTCTACGTTTCTATGTTTCTATGTCCTGCTACTGCTTTTTTAATAATGGACTCCAACATTTTCCCAACCACAGACGTTAGGCTAACTGGTCTATAGTTTCCTGCTTTTTGTCTTCCTCCTTTTTTAAATAGGGGCATTACATTTGCAGTTTTCCAATCTGCTGGGTCCTCCCCAGAATCCAGGCAGTGCATGTCCACAGATCCCTGAAAGTAGCAGGCCAGGTCGATAAGGTGGTTAAGAAGGACTATGGAATGCTTGCCTTTATTATCCGAGGAATGCAGTACAAGAGATGTGGTCGGTGGGGCAGGTTTGGTCACTGCTGGAGTACTGCGTGCAGTTCTGGTCGCCATATTACAGGAAGGACATGATTGCACTGAAGAGGATACAGAGATTTACGAGTCCGTTGCCTGGAGTGAAGAATCTTAGCCATGAGGACAGATTGGATCGGCTGGATTTGTTTTCCATGGAACAGAGCCTGAGGGGAGACTTCATTGAGGTATATAAAATTATGAGGGGCCTAGATATAGTGGATAGAAAGGGCCTATTTCCCTTAGCAGAGGGGTCATCAACAAGGAGGCATAAATTTAAAGTAATTGATAGAAAGTTTAGAGGGGAAATTTCTTCACGCAGAGGGTTGTGGGGGTCTGGAACTCACTGACTGAAAGGGTGGTAGCGGCAGAAACCCTCACCACATTTTAAAAGTGCTTGGATGTGCACCTGAAGTGCCGTAACCTGCAGGGTTATGGACCTCGAGCTGAAAGTGGGATTAGGCTGGAAAGCCTCTTGTTGGCCGACGCGGACACGATGGGCCGAAATGGCCTCCTTCCGTGCTGTAAACTTCGATGATTCTATGATCTCCTTCACAAAGAGTTGAGGTGCGTGTGAGGTGACTTGGGCACATCTTTCCTCACGTGACAACATTTCAAAGGCAACTCAACGACTGTAAAGCACTTTGGGGCATCATGAGTTCCTGACAGACGCTGCAGAAATGCAAGTCCTTCTTTGCAAAAGTTCGATGCAAATTCAAAATTCGCGCTCGTCTAGGATTTGAACCCGGGATCTCTCGCATATTTCAAATAACAACCCCGAAGCGACAATCATACCTCTAGACCAACAAGCCAACTATGTAGTTTATGTGGAGATAAGGTGTAACCATTATTAAGCATTTTTAGTTTGTTGCTATTCCTGATTGGAGGAGCACATGAGACGGAATCAGTGACTTTGTCTTTTTGACATGTCTTCTGAAGCGCCACACGAGCCCACTCCTGCAGTCAATGAGCTGTCGGGACGTTAATGTATCCATCATCATCATCATCATAGGCGGTCCCTCGAAATGAGGATGACTTGCTTCCACGCCAAAAAAGGATGAGTTCATGGTAGTATGGTGTTACTCCTCCCTGTGCGATCCCCAAGTTTGGCCAGGGAGCATACAGCACCTTCGGTGCCTGACCTGACGGCCTCTGCGTTTCACTCAACAAGTGAGACACCATAAGTAAAGAATAATCGCGAGTTGACAGACAACCAAAAAGTGCGAATTCTGATCCCGGCAGGAACTTCTATATTTCTGAAAATGTCCCACCAAGGTGGAATTGTGATCTCTAGAATCTTTCTCCTGATCTCAATTGTTTTCTGTTCTCGAGAATCGAAATATTTTTGTGAGATTACTACAGCTGCTAGCAGAGCAGTAAGTTGTTCGGGTAGTGGGGAATTTCATCGCCAAATGTACAACATAATCCTGCAGGTTTGTGATGTTTTCTCTCACAGTGAGGTGAACAGTGGAGGGTTCAGGAATGGGGACAATCCGTTCCTGGGACACTTGAATTTCTGCCTCGGGTTTAAAGCAAAAACTGCTGTCACTGACCGGACACCAGAAGTGACCATGTTGGTAGTGGGGCGCACTGGTGGTGACACAATATGTCCCACCCCCGAATTATGCTCCCTGTGGGGGAACATGGTTTTGTGCCATTACCTCCATGGTACAGTTGATAGACTGTGCACCAGTAGCTTTAAACCCACACTGTGGTTTAGAATAGTGTTCAAGTGCTGGGGACACAGTATTATGTGTGCACCCGGAGAGGTCAGTACCCGTCACAGCGTGTTCCCACTTTATGACATAGGGTGGGACTGCTGTGAAATGAACATGTGCACCTCCTTGAATGACTCCAATGTTCTCCAGCCTGTATACAGTGTGGGAAGGGCTGTCCCACCCATGACCGACATCCTTAGTACTATCCCCATGATGGTGTGATTAGAACATCGCGATCGACTGGGACAGGGTAAGTTTCAGAAGCTAGGCCGAGCTGGCAAGGGCTTACTGAGTTACTGTACGGGTGGAGGGCTGCGAGGTGCTTGTTACTGATCCAGGAGGGGACTAAACCTTGTTTTAAATCCTCCAGGTTGTTGCGGCCCTCGCCCAACAACCATGCCCCGTACAGCACACACACCTCGTTCTGTGCAACCTGGTCAGAAGCATTCCTATCCTCCCCGATGAGTGCATTCCCTGTCTGTGCATGTTTTTCCAGCTCAGCCACGATTTCCTTTCAATGGATGATCATAGCCTGGTTCTCGTGTAGCTCTGAGCCTTCTCCTGTGTTTTCTTCTTTCATGATGTTTCTCAGTTGGTTCTTTAGACCATTTATCTGCATGTGTAGTTCTATATCGTCCAGGCTATTTATCACAGAGGATCCTGCATGATATGCAGTTAAAATGTCGTTCAAGGTTCCCCTTCTAGGTCTTCCCGTGCCCATGGTGTCCCTAGCGTATAGGATGTATATATCTGTTTTGTCTACATTCTCAAATTCTAACTCATAAAAGTTCTTGAACATTTCTCTGAGTAGGGCCTGGTATAGCTGCTCTGTTTCCTTCGGGCACCAGTCAGGTATATGCACCTCGGTAAAGTTTAAAATAACTGAAGCTACTGCATAATGTAGCCCCTGGTATAACACCTTTTCGGTTGGTACCAATACTAATCCGTTCCTGAGTCACTTGGTGGTGGTCGGACACTTTTCTATTATTGTTCTCACTGGCGGGGTCGTGGGCCGGGGTTTCTTAATGTGTGCTATAAGTTCGGTGGTGTTAATTGGGAGTGGGGAGTGTGGGACCACACACCCGTGTAGGCTGGAATCCCACCTCATCCCTTCCCCCTCATCTTGCCATTGCCTGGCAAAGGCGATTGATATGTCTGCAGGACAGATCTCCTCTGACCACCACATGCAGACGTAAATTCCCTGTTCAGACTCCCACCACTTGTTCTAACACACCTTCACTCCTCCCCGTGTCCCCGTGATGGTACGGTACGTGTCATTCCCGAGTCTTTCCCAGTCAGAGTGCTGATCCCCCACATCCTTGCTCAGCTTCCTGAGCCAGCACCATCTACCCAGGGGAATCTTTCCTTTACAAGTCAAACATACACGTTTTCCCTCCGGGACACTGACACATGCAGCAATGACCCGTATCCTGGGGCATGGAACGGAGGCCTCCCCAGAGGTAAACCCTTCCTGGCTGGAGTAGTGGCTGGAATGAGACCCCATCCACCCTGGCCACCTTCCCTCGTGGGCGTACACGGCGAGCTCTTCCACACCCGGGGTGCCACCCGCTGCAGTCACGATCGGTGCTCTCTCTCCTGAGACCATAAATGGGGGATTCTTCCACATCTCCTCAGCTGCCACTGCTCATCCTTATCAGGGTGAGCAGGAACAGGACCCTGTTCATGTTGTTATCGATCTTGTAGTGCCTCTTTTACTGCCGACAAGGTGGGCTCTTTTCCTTTCCCCAATACATATGTCACTATTTAGTCACCGGCTGTCGGCTGAAACTCTTAACTTCTATATTCATATAAACATCCTTATCCTATTCTACTCGTTTCACACCTTCCAGACGTGTGGTTTCTTTTCGGTTGTGTTGCCCTGAAATCATTAGACGCATAATCTACACTACGCTAGATTCTTACTAAACATACCTTAACACATATCGTATTATTTATGTACATCTGCCACCCATCTCCGGGTGGTCAGGTTAATTCCTGTCCTTCTCTTTTCTTCTCTGGCCTCTGTGTTTCCAGCGGGGCCGGTCGTAGGTCGGACTGTACCGCAGGACCTGGAGTGTCCTGACCGGAGGTGGGTCTGAGTCCCACACTATTGGGGGAATGTCCCCTCCGGTGATACAGCACACCACTCCTTTGGGGGTGGCTGCCTGGTTCATTTTGTCCCCTGGGGGTTCTGTCTGGTTGAGGGCCGTGGGCCGGGGACCCCCAATTAGTGGCTGGTCCACCACTATCACTTCTGGGGCTCCCTCGACGCCCGAGGCTACCGGCTGGGTGTCCCTGCTCGCAGGCTGGTCCTTGATCTTAGGTACCCTTTCACGGCAGGTCCTCGTCCCGGGGCTGAACCACTTAAATTGGGGCGCTGGTGACCACGGTGCCTTAGGCCGTGGCGTGCGGAGAGTCCTTCTCAGGGTTTTGACCCCTGGGGGTGCGTCCAAGTCCCAAATGATTGGGGGGATAGCTCCTCAAGTTACTCAGTCCATCGCCCCTCTGGGTACAGTCTGTGGGTCTGCCACGTCCCCTGTGGGATTTCCACAGTCGGGGGCTGCTGGCTGAGGGTCCCTGCCTTTAACACGGTTCTCTGTTCCTGGCTGTCCCTTACGTTTAGCTGCTGTCCCGGGGTTGAAAAGTTTGCACTGGTTTATGTGGAACCACTTTGTACGGTGAGGCATTTTCACGGCACAGACCATGGGGCTTGCCTTGTCGACAATGTGGTACGGCCCCATGTACAGTGCCTCATAAACCCCTACTCGAGCGTAGTTCCATACCATAACCTGGTCCCCTATCTCCCATTCGTGGTGTTTGCGGGGATCTAACAGCAGTCAGTTGCTCCGATGTTGATTTCCCATATTGTCAGCAGCCTGCCAGTGAATCTGTTTAACGTGTTCAAACAGGTTCCTGTCAAAGCTGTCCCAGCTCGCTTCCCTAAGCTGACCTTCCGTGAGTACCGGGGCTAATACATGGGTGGGGGTTCGCCTGGCTCTGTCGGTCATGAGCTCATACAGGGAGTACCCCGTGATCTTTGACTGGCTGGCCCGGATCCCTATGAGGACCAGTGGTCGGACCTCTACCCACCTCTTGGTTGAGTCCCCTGTCTCTTTTCGCAGCCTTTCTTTGATGTTGCGGTTTAAACGCTCCACAGCCCGGATGACTGCGGGTTGTGGGCGACATGCCATTTACCTTTAATGCTGAGCACCTTAAGGATCTCCTGCATCACCTGCCTGGTGAAGTGGCTCCCCTAGTCGGACTTCACGTACTGGGGTAGTCCCCATCGGGAGAACACCTCCCTGACCAGGATCCTGGCTGTTCCCAGGGCAGTGGCTGTTCGGCATGGGAAGGCTTCCACCCATTTGGTGAATACATCCACCAACACGAGACAGTACTTGTAAACTCCCTGGGCAGTGGGTAGGGGCCCAATGTAATCGACCTGGATCGACTGCCAGGATCCCTCTACCCTCCTGATATGTCCCTTAGACACCTTCCTTTTCTGGGAGTCGGGGCTGTTGGCAGCGCACACCAGACAGCTGGCACATAAATCGCGGACGTCTTCCCTGAGTCCTGGCCACCACCCTGCCGGTTCCACCCGTTGCCAAGTGGTCTCAGGTCAAGGGTGTCCTGCTCCTGGACCCTCGTGGGCCAGCTGGAGGAATTTTCTACGCTGTTGTTGGGGTACTACCCATTGCTCCCCCCTGAACAGCATTCCTTCTGTATGGGCCGTCTACCCTATCCCCTTTTTCTAGTGTGTTCAGGACAGTTTTGGGGACGGTGTCTTGGATCTGAACTGTTTTTGGTCCGGGGACAATGCTATCCCTGCCCTCCCTGTCATCCCAATCCTGCCCCTGACTGCTGCGATGGGGCCTGGGTTGTACGGATCCCAGAGCTTGCCCGTGCGCGCACCTTGCTTGGCCAATAAGTCAGCCTGCTGGTTTCCCTCGCTACGGGGTTCAGTGATGGAATGTGCCTTCACTTTATGTATATAGATCGTCCCTTCCTCCCCCACGGCTGTCATGATCTTTTCCAGTCAGGGCTTAATTGCCAGGGGTCTCCCGTCTGCAGATGTGTATCCGCGACGGGACCAGATAGCCAAGTGCTCCAGACACGAATTGCATGTGAACATACTGTCCGAGAAAATCGTGTGTGGGCTGGCGAATTCTTCGGGGTCTGTGACTACATATACCACCGCAGACAGTTCAGCGTGCTGGGCACTCATCGTACTGGGGAGTTTAATTGCCAGGGCAATGCCTGCCTCTGGGTCATAAACTCCGCAGCCTGTGAATCGTTCACCCGCAGATCCGTGCTTGAACCGTCCACAAAGATCTCTCGGCCTTTGCGGTGTAACCCAGCCCGAAAACCTATGTTAATTTCCCACCGTACACCGGTGGGCGGTCCCTGGATAGATCATGTTGGCTGCGAGTCTTGGCTCGCAGAGACCCTTTACCCTCAGGTCCATCTGGGAGAGGAGTCGGGTCCAGCGAGCAATGCAGGCACTGCTCTCTGTCCCGTCCATGATCCGACCGTCCAGGAGCATTTGGGTGGGCGTATGGTGGGTAAGGAGTGTGATAGGGGACCCCCCTGTGAAGATCAGTGAACTTTTCACAGCCCAGTGAGTGGCTAGGAGATGCCGCTCACAGTTGGACTGTCCCTTCTCCACATCCGTGAGTATCCTGGAGGAGTAGACCACTGGTCTCAGCCGGCCATGCCACTCTTGGAGCAGTACTGCACTCAGGCTGTCCCTTCACTGGCTGCTACCTCCAGGAAAAACTCTTTACCCCCATCAATAGCCCCTAGAGCTGGTGCGATCTGAAGGTCTTTCTTGAGTTGGATAAATGCTGCCTCTCAGCCTTCGTCCGATTCCCACTCCATTCCCTTGTGTCGGAGTCGGAGCAGAGGGGCTGCTGTGGCTGCATAATCCTCAATGAGATCTCTGCAGTACCTGGTTAGCCCGAGAAAAGATCTTGCTTCTGTTACTGTGTCGGGAGCTGGTAACTTCTGCACTGCTTCCCTTCTAGCTTTGTCAATGGCCCTTTCCCCAGCGCGCACAGCCAGTCCCAGGAATTTTATGTCCTTCAGACCGATCTGTGCCTTTGTGGGATTCACTTTAAACTCTTCTTCTTTCAGCAGCTCCAGCAGTTCAGCCAGCAGTGGACCATGCTCCTCCCCCTCATCGGTGAACAGGAGCAGGTCGTCCACATACTGTACCAGCTGCTGGGGCCTGCTGAGGCTCTTTAAACAGTTGCCCATACATTGATGGAAAATACTGGGGCTGTTGTGGAAGCCCTGAGGGAGACAGTTCCAAGTGTATTGCTGTCCTTTAAAGGTAAAAGCAAACTTGTACTGATCGTTCCTTCTTAAAGGTATGGACCAAACCCGTTGGAAATGTCCAGCTCTGTGAAGGTGGTCGTGGAGGCTGGGATACGTCCAATGAGGTCGGCGACAGCAGCAACAGTGGGTGCACAGTCGGGGATGTTACGGTTGAGTACTCGATAGTCCACCGTGGCTCTCCAGGAGTTGTCCTGTTTCTTAACCGGCCACAACGGAGAGTTCACATGGGTAGCTATTGGTCTCAATACCCCTGTTTCACTAAAAAACCCAAGGCTGTTTCCATGTCCGCCTCCGCCTCCCTGGGGAAGTTATACTGTTTCTACGGTCGGGTCATAGGGCCCCCATCTATGCTAACCTCGACCACGTTTATCCTCCCACAGTCGTGTTTGTGAGTGGCAAAAGCTGCAAGGTTTGCCCTTACATACTCTTGGTACTCCATCGGAGTGTTACTGACCAGTGATTCACGGTCGTAACACTCCTTTGGCTTCATGGTGCACACTGTCCCCTTTCCCCGTTTTTCTGGGATAACCATTACCTCAGTCTCCTGTCCCGTACAGACTGACCCCCAAAGACAGTCGTTTCTTAAATCCACTAGGATCCCGTGGCCTAGAATAAAGTCAGCCCCCAGGATCCCTCTCCCTTCCTGTTCCCACTTCATCAGGACACAAGTCCACTTGGTGTGGAGTGTTCCTAAATGAACAGAGAGCGGAACGGAGAATGAGCCAACCTGCTCTGTGCCTGTGAAACCCACCAAGCTCTAGGGGACCCCGTTAGACAGAGGTGAGGCGGCGGGGTTATTTACATAGACAAGGGTGCTTGATGTACAGGTATCCAGCAGGTCAGTCCCTTTCACCTTCTCCACTTCCATCTGAACGGTCGGTCTCCCCCACGCATCGTACTCGAGGGAACACGGGAACAGGCTGTGTCTGTTCTAGTCACTGTTTTGGCTGGGATGGGGCAGATGGGATTTCGGTACCTGTGGCGGTGGCTACCCTCCCAGAGCCATCCAGCATTGTTCGCAGCGCAGTCAGAAAGGTATCAAACGTGTGGGGAGGGGCTGGCTTCTCGGTCTCGGTCTTTTGGGCAGGGGCAGGAGAACTCTTCCCTGCGCTACTCTTCCATGGGTTTCTACAATCCTTTCTCCAGTGCCCACTCTTTCCGCACCCAAAACAGGTACGTTTTGTACCGGAGGGGTTGCCCCCCTCGTGGCACCATTCCCTCTTGTCCTGACTATGTCTGATTTCGAGGACCCTTCCCTTGGGTGGGTGCTCTTCCATCCCCCTGCCGTTCCAGTAGGCTCGGGTCAGTTCTCTGACCACTCCCTGTTCGGTGGCCTGGGGATCTCTCGGGTCAAACCAGGCCTCAGCCTTTGTCCTTATATGTGGTAAATTGTTTGCCATCAGGCTTCGGAGCCAGTGGGCTCTCTCATCCCGGGTTAGGTGATTCCGGTCGAGGTCCCCTCCACAGACGCTCTGGTACACAGGCCACAGCCTGTCTGCGAAAACCTGTCGGATTTTCCCTGTGAGCTGCACTGTTGGGACTCCCATCATTACAGTCCATGGCTTCTCGAATATCTTCCTGGACAGCGGCACATGTCCTTTGCGCCCTTTTGCTCTCGGCAGAGAGGGACTGGTACAGATTGCCGTCCAGGGAGAGGACGTGCATATTTGCTATCTCAGCATCATCACACCCATTAATATCCCCTGCCTGTTCCACTTCCATAAAGTGGACCGAGGTGTCCCCCTTTGGGGTGTGCTTTCCCAGGTGACTTATCATAGCCCTGAGCTGTTGGGTCGTGTGGGGAACCACAAACTGACTTTCCAGGGGCCCCAGACCCCCAGCACCGGTGGGCGGGCGAAACATTTGTTGTCGGACCGGGCACATTGGCCCTGGTTCTGGCCCTTCCTGTTCTGGCTCGCCTACCCCTCCTCCCTGCTGCCAAGCCAAGCTGAAACTCGGTGCCACAGGTGGTGGTGGTCCACTTTCTCTGTCCGCCCCACAACTCGTCCACCCTCCTGCTGCCGAACCGGTATAGTCACCGGCACCACAGGTGGTGGTTGAACAGTTTCCTCCTTCTCTTCCAGGTTTACCCGGGCCATACCCGGGTTTATTAGGAATACCTTGCCTTTTGCCTTGCACAGAGTAAGGGTTAAACTTTTGTTTGTTGCTGGCAGGGACCGTGGTCTCCTGACTCAAACCCATTAGTGCTGGCTACTTTATAAGCTGCTGTACGTCTCTTAACCTATCCTCCAGCTCTTTTACTTGAAGGGTGAGGCGAGTGTTTTCCTCCCACAATATCTTTTCATTATTCTTAGCCTCGGTAACCTTACACTGAAAACAGTCCTGGCTGTTTTTGATCATTTCCATTCGCTGTGTCTTTCCATCTTTTAGTTTATGGAGTTCCCCCCACACCTTTCTTCTGCCATAGCCATGTCATGTGATGTTTCTGCACATTCACATCGTTCTGCCTGCAGTGACTCGATGTTCTTATCTAGGGGTTGGACCTGTTGCTATCGTCAGGACAACCAAATTGCCTTTTCTACTAATTCCTTGTGGTACTTGCTGGCTGTCCACTGGACCGTAGCGTCTCCTGAACGCTCAGCGCGCAACAGACCAAGCACCCATTCCTTAGTGACATTCACTTTCTTATACACATAGGAGGAAATCCTCTCTTCCATCTTTGTTCTTTTCTCCAAAACAGCAATCTCTGCATCACATCCTTTATACCAAAGTCCTGCCGTGGTCGCCATTCTGTCGGGCGTGGTGTGTGGGGTGAGGTTCACCTCTGACCTTCTGAGCGGTTTGAATCGCTCGCACTCTCTGGGTTCTAGACTTTGGATTTATTTGGGGATGTGACAAAGTGCAAGAGACAATTGGTTTTGGTGCAAAGAACCTCAATTTTATTAAGTGCAAGAAAGTAAAATGTCGTGCTTGTAATTACTCGAATAAAAAACACTTATCACACTTTAAAGGGGTTACAGAAAAATAATACACCTCCCACCTCCCAATGCCTAACTCTGATTCGGTGAAACTCGAGGGCAAACAGGGATTATGCTCACCAATCCTCTTATTGTCAGTTGGCGGTGGTTTGCAGTTTTGAGGTTCGCTGGACTCTGTACGTTCTGCTTGCCGTACCCCGAACATCGTGGAAGACTTCTTACTGCGTAGTCTTCAGTTGGGTGGTGTCCGCTGATGCGGTAGGCTGCGTATTGGATTTATGGGGTGAGTACCCACTTTCTTCCGTCAGCAATAGGTTTTAAAGTTCTTTAGGTAATGTTTCACCTGTTGGTATCGAGGAACAGATTGTAGAGGGGAAACTTTCGAAGCTTCGGTTTCTTCTTTAGGACTTTTGTTCTTAGAATTTGCCGATCGCGGTGTTTTCGATGTTACCAAGTTGGCTGTGGTCAGTTGCTGCCGCGATGATGATGTCCGAAGTTACTGGGAACTGCTTTCTCTGCTGTGATGATGTTCTTCCTTCTCCTTCGGTAGCAGGGCAGTGTGGTCCAGGAGTGTCGTCGAGGCTGAAGATGTTGGAGCTCAGAAGAGCTGCATAGGAGGCTGTGTAGCAAGCTCTCTGGAAGGCTTGTTACAAACTGCTGTGGCGATCTCTCTCCTTTTTCCTTCCTTCCCGTTCTCCTTCTTTCGTTAAAAAACAAGGCCCCAGTTATACTTTGGGAGCCGTTCTAATCTGCGTGCCAAATGAGACCCGATTCTTTGTTTTAATTTTGGCGGGCTTGATATCTCTTTGTTATATTTTGGCGGGCCCATTAATGGTAACCTGTCTCGGATGTGTTGATCTTTTGAATTTGTTTCTTGATCGGGAAAATTAGATTTTTGGTATTTGCAATGTCAGCCGAGGCCTGGGTTTTCCATGCGGGCTGGATGGGCCATTGTGATTATGTATACGCTGGATGGGTTTCCTGCTCAGAGTGATGGCTGGCTATCTCTGGGTTGATTGTTGCTATGTTAATGTCTCCAGGGGAGATGGGTTTTCGAGTTTACACAATTCCACACAAAATTTGTTCAGCTTCAATATCCCAGACAGCTTCAATACCCAAACTGCTTTCTTTGAACGATCTTTTAGTTCTCAGCCCTTTCCACACGGACCCAATCTGCCTTGTAAAATTCCAAATTCGATTAAAACTTGTAGTTTCTTCCATGTGCACTTTAGGATCGCAAACTTTCTGGTTGATAGTTCCAAATTAAATTTCCTTTCCAATGAGTCCACACACTGGGGGGTTGTCCAATGAATTTTTGCAATCCTACTCCTGCACCTATTTTCTATGTTTCTATGTTTCAAAAACTTTGGCATGATTGGTTCCATGGTGTAATGGTGAGCATTCTGTACTCAGAAAATCAGTGATCTGAGTTCACATTGTGGTGGAACCTCAATTCTTGCTGTCCCAGCTGCTGAAAATTTGCGACAAACAAGTGAAAGACACCTGGTGTTGGTGGGCAGTTTTATTGCCTTTGTCAGTGATGCTTGATCTGCAAGTCTAGTTGTCAAATCGTGTGTTCAACCATCAGTTACCTGTTACCAATTAACGGAGGAGAAACCAGTTTTTTTATCTAATGCTGCCTTTACCTGCACAATGTGTGCTGAGATTATCTGTGCAATATGCTTTCAGCTGGATGAATAAAAGCAATGCTTTTTGAAATTCAGGCACTGCATGTTTTGTACTCGAAAAAATTGGTATTTTCTTTTCATGCCAAGCATTTACATTAATGCATTACAATGCCAATGCACTTTTTACCTGGCAAGACTGAAGTACAAGCTGTGATGAACTGTGTGAAACAAAAACAGGCACTTGAGAACCCATAGCCTCGACAGCATCTGTGTGAATTGGTCTGCATCGATAATTAGCAGAACGTAAAGAGGGGAACGCTATGGAAGAGAAAAGGCTGAGCCAAAGTGTAATGTTGGAGATGATTTTATTGTTTTTGAGAAATGTTTCAAATAATTTTTGCATTGTTGGTTCCATGGTGTAATGGTAAGGACTCTGAATTCAGCGATCTGAGTTCAAATCTTGGGGGAACCTGAATGCTTGTTGTCCCAGCTGCTGAAAAGTTGGGACAAACAGATGAAAGACACCTGGTGGGCAGTTTTGTTGCCTTTGTCATTGATGCTTGATTGACAAGTCTCGTTGGCAAATCATGTGTTCATTCACTGGAGTTTAGAAGGATGAGAGGGGATCTCATAGAAAAATATAAGATTCTGACGGGACTGGACAGGTTAGATACAGGAAGAATGTTCCCGATGTTGGGGAAGTCCAGATCCAGGGGTTATAGTCTGAGGATAAGGGGTAGGCCATTTAGGACCAAGATGAGGAGAAACTTCTTCACTCAGAGAGTTCTTAACCTGTGGAATTTCCTGCCGCAGAGAGTTGTTGATGCCAGTTCATTGGATATATTCAAGAGGGAGTTAGATATGGCTCTTACGGTTAAGGGGATCAAGGGGTATGGAGAGAAAGCAGGATAGGGGTACTGAAGGAATGGTCAGCCATGATCTTATAGAATGGCGGGGAAGGCTCGAAGGGCCGAATGGCCTAATCCTGCACCTTTTTTTTTCTATGTTTCTATGTTGCTAACCATCAGTTACCTGTTACAAATCAGCGGAGGAGAAATCAGTTTATTGTCTAAAATGCTGCCTTTACCTGCACAATGTGTGCTGAGATTATCTGTGCAATATGCATTCAGCAAGATGCACAAAAATAACGCTTTTTGAAATGCAGGCACTGCCACTTTAGATAAAAAAAGGCCGAGCCAAAGTGTAATGTTGGAGATGATTTTGCTGTTTTTGAGAAATGTTTCAAAGATTTGGGTGTAGTTGGTTCCATGGTGTAATGGTGAGCACTCTGGACTTTAAATCCAGTTATCTGAGTTCAAATCTCTGTAGAACCTGCATGCTTGTTGTCCCAACTGCTGAAATTTAGGGACAAACAAGTGAAAGATACCTGGTGTTCGAGGGCGGTTTTGTCACCGTTGTCACTGATGCTTGATCCACAAGTCCAGTTGTCAAATCGTCTGCTCAACAATCAGTTACCTTTTACAAATCAGCGGAGGATAAACCAGTGTTTTTATCTAATGCTGCCTTTGCCTGCACAATGTGTGCTGAGATTATCTGTGCAATATGCATTCCGCAGGATGAATAAAAGCAACGCTTTTTGAAATGCAGGCACTTCATAGAAACATAGAAAATACTTGCAGGAGTAGGCCATTCAGCCCTTCAAGCCTGCACCATCACTCAGTAAGATCATGGCTGATCATTCACCTCAGTACCCAATTCCTGCGTTGTCTCCATACCTCTTGATCCCTTTCGCCGTCAGGGCAACATCTAACTCCCTCTTGAATATATCCAATGAACTGTCATCAAAAACTCTCTGCAGTAGTGAATTGCACAGGTTAACAACTCTCTGAGTGAAGAAGGTTCTCCTCATCTCGGTCCTAAATGGCTTACCCATTATTCCTGGACTGTGTTCCATGGTTCTGGACATCCCCAATATTGGGAACTGACGCGAAACATGAGAAAAGGCCGAGCCAAAGTGTAATGTTGGAGATGATTTTTTTGCTTTTGAGAACTGTTTCAAAGATTTTTGTGTGGTTGGTTCCATGGTGTAATGGTGAGCACTCTGGACTTTGAATCCAGCAATCTGAGTTCAAATCTCAGTGGAACCTCAATTCTTGTTGTCCCAGTGGCTGAAAATTTGGGACAAACAAGTGAAAGACACCTGGTGCTGTTGGATAATTTTGTTGCCTTTGTGACTGATGCTTGATCTGCAAGTCTCGTTGTCAAATCGTATGCTCTGTGTGAGCATAGTCCTGCATTGCTGAACTCTTTGCTTCAGCACGCAGTCTGAAGTTTGGATTAAAAAACAAGAAGATTGAAGTTTGGATGGAAAAGATACTGTTAGACAATGTGGTGCCTTCAGCCAGTGAGATGAGTAACTGGTCATTGTCTGGATGTTAAATATTTGAGTACCTTGTTACGGTGGGAATAATGGAAATTCAGGACTAAACGATTTGACAATGTCTGTATGTTCAGTATTTGAGTGTAACCTTGTTACTATTTAATGAGATCTGTAGGTTAAACAAGCAACATTAAGTCTGTCTGTCAAACGATTCAGAAAGCAGTTCGTCAGGATTGTCTGAATGCAAAGAATAAGAGTTCAAAGGCTTTTTCAGTATAAAGATGAGACTTTTATGGACTGTTGAGACACAGACAGCAGAGCACTGGACATTTGGAAGGTGTGTGTCTCAAGCAGCCACGGAAATCGAAGCAAGCTGCCTTTGTGAAGTGTTCTCAGTAACTTTCATACTTGGTTTGTTTAGTATGAATGTTTAAATAAAAGACCCGATCCTGCCTTTACTGCAACGGAGTGTGTGCGGGTAATTCGATATTAAAAGCAACGAAGCGAAAAGAGCAAGACAGCTGTTTACAACATTTTGGTGACCCCGACGAGATTTTCAAAAGTTCGTTAGCTTATTCGAAGACCCCGACGTGAAGCAGAAAGTTGGCTGAGTTGTTGGAAGAAGTGTTTCCCACACATCAGTTCGAGGGGTGAGCACTCTCTTAGTTGTCGTGATTAAAGGGATCTTCAGTTAGTAATGGGAGGCTCAGGGGATATTCCAGTTGAAGTCCAGTCATTTCTTAATGAATGGATTGAGTCGAAAGGGGGAACTTATGGGATAAGACAGGAAACAATGACAGGAGGATGGAGAGAGACACGGCAGTCCTTTAGTGGAGAGTGTCCAGTTAAAAAAGATTAAAGTGTTTGGGTTAAAAAGTGATAAAAAGAGAAAAGCGTTCGTGTTGCAGTGTCTCATGCTGGGGATTCAAACGTTAGGAGAAGAGGCTGAGGCTCGAGATAGGGAAGTCTCAGAACTCAGAGAGCAGCTAACAGCATTGAGTAAAGAAGTAGAGAATTGGTGATTTCAGGCACTCGGGGCAGCCAGGACTGTTCTGACACAGGATCAGCATCTTGCTGATGAACAGAAGTGTAAACAAGATCTAGAGAAAGGAATATCTAAGCTGCAGCAGATGGTGGTATTAGGTTGGCCAGCGGAGACAGCAATTGATAAAGCCGGGTGGTATTCGGAGGATTCCCCGGGTCTGAGAGTTTAAAGGGGATTAAGGGACAGGGAGAATGCCCACCGTTCCCATCCACAGCTCCGTTGTCTTCTCTGACTTCGGAGCCTCGAACCCGTGTGGTTCACGTGGCAACGTTAGGATCGGAGGCAGAGCAGTTTGATGCCTCTTCGGTTACTCAGACGCTTAACACCCCAAAACATTACACACGACCTTCCGGTAATGTGGAGAGTGGGGGAAGCACGCTCGAGCGGACAAGGCGAGAGCAGGATCATGGTTCCTCTACTCCCTGTGGAGCTCGTGAAGGGAACACGACCTTAAGTGGTTTTGGGGATACCTGGTATGAGCGAGGAGGGGTACAGTTACAGGACATGAGAGCTATCCTTAGTGAAGTGAGACCTGCACCTCTTCAGGATCTTAATAAGTTTGCCCAGTGGTGGTGTAATATTCTGGGATGGTGGCAGTCAGGGAACATATCAGAGAAACCGAGGGTTCACATGGTTCTGCGAGCTTTAGGGAATCACCGGGGAAAGGTAGTAGGTTTTGAAACAACTTCCAAGTCTCATGCTTGGTAGAATAATAGCTGCAATCTTTGTTACTCATTCAGGGCCACAGTTATTAAAGCGGCTTGCATTATTACCAGGGGAAGGACGCAGGGAAGCTGGGGAACGTATATTCCAGTTGTGTAAAAGTTTTGGAAGTAATTGGATTGATATCAGTCATTACGGGGATGGTACATATAGAGAGATCATTTTGACTCTCCTACCCCCGTCAGTAGTTCTGGAAGTAGATGCCTGGGGTGGGGACGAACGTTTTGATAAATGGTTGGCAAGGGTAGAAAGCTTGTATCAGGGAGCTGCAGGAATTTCAGTCATGGAAGTGAGACAGGGGTTACAGCGATGGAAGGCAGAAGGGCCTGAGTGGATGAATCCCGCGAGGAGTCACATAAAAGGAGCAGGACCAGGTGGTGGCCGTCAGTTGATAGAGGACAGGGGTAGACTGGCTAAAGAATTAGAAAAGTTAAAAGAAAAGTTGAAGAATCAGGAAAGAAAAGCTGGAGACACAGACAGGAATGATACCTCGGTTCAGTTGCTGAGTTTGGGGGTAGATTCCGCAGGTGAGGGAGGATCCCTATTGGGATGCCGCGCCTCAACCACACATGTCGTTCCTTTAGGACCCTTGCTTCAGGATAGGGGTGGCCATACCCTTATCGAGGCTTGTGTGGAAGGGCAGCGGCAAATGGACACAGTGTCTGCCGGACAAATGAAGGTGCTCCTGGAGGAAGGGGATTCCCCTCTTCAGAGACTGTTCCCCAACACCCCAGATACACGAGGAGCAGTTACTGAACAGTCAGAGATGAAAGCAGTGGGAGAGGCTTGTTCAGAAACATTTAAAGTTTCTGCAGGAATGGGCTGTCTCAGAACTGATGAGATGTTCAGTGAAAAGATCAAATGTGGGAGTTACAAACATGATCTTAAAGGATGTGAAATAGAAGTTGGATTTTTGCAAATGTCGAGAGAGTGAATGACAGCAGTTCCGAAGGGTGAACTGAGAGAAGGACTGGGTCTCTCGACTGACTATTCAGCATTTCCGTCATCCTTTACTGCATGTTGTTACACTTCTCCCACAAAGCAGAGGAAATTGTTAAAACCTGTGCAGAGGGCAACAGACTTGGTTGAAGACACCGATTGCGAGTTTATATTTCTGAATTTAAACAGCATGGAATTCAGTTGGAAACATCAAAAATTGAAAATTGACTTTTAAGTAAAAATGGATATGGTGATCACAGACCAACGGACTTTAAAATGGCATCCTCAGAATCTGAATCTACAAGAACCCTACTTTGACCCGAAGCGCGCTGCTATTTGGAAGAAGGAAATACGGAAATGGAATACAAAATTTCAACAGCTACAGAGTTTGAATCAAGCAATCGTTGTGGACATTAACCATCACACTGCGGAAATCGAGAAGGTTCACACAACTTTGGACCAGTTTGAACATGTGAGCTGGTGGGAGTCATTGTTGGGATGGAGCCCGACGGCAACAGGTGTGATGAACACAATGATACACCCTGTCCTTATGCTGGTGCTGGTTCAGTTGACCGTGCTGGTCATTTTGATTTACTGTGGATGTCGTGTTGGAAAACAAGGATTACAACTGGACAATGCTGTTGAGCGAGCTTGAGCCACCATGCAAATGTCTGTTACCCAGATAAGACCTGCAGAGAGGCGAGGAGAAGAAGTGGGGGAATGTGGGAGCACAGTCCCGCATTGCTGAACTCTTTGCTTCAGCACGCAGTCTGAAGTTTGGATTAAAAAACAGGAAGATTGAAGTTTGGATCGAAAGAGACTGTTAGACAATGTGGTGCCTTCAGCCATTGAAATGAGTAATTGGTCGTTGTCTGGATGTTAAATATTTGATTGTACCTTTGTTACTATTTAATGACATATGTAGGTTAAACAAGCAATATTAAGTCTGTGTCTTAAACTATTCTCAAAGCCGTTAGCTGTGATTGTTTAAATGCAAAGAAATAAGAGAATAAAGATGAGACTCACACACGCAGACGCCAGAGACACTGGTCATTCGGAAGGTGTGTGTCTCAAGCAGCCACGGAAATCGAAGCAAGCTGCCTTTGTGAAGTGTTCTCAGTAACTTTCATACTTGGTTTGTTTTGTATGAATGTTCAAATAAGAGATCCGATCCTGCCTTTACTACAACGGAGTGTGTGCGGGTAATTCGACGTTAAAAGCAACGAAGTGAAAAGAGCAAGACAGCTGTTTACAACATTTTGTAACAGGTAACTGATGGTTGAGCACACGAATTGACAACTAGACTTGTAGATCAAGCATCAATGACAACGGCAACAAGACTGCCCACCAGCACCAGGTGTCTTTCATTTGTTTGTCCCAAATTTTCAGCAGCTGGGATAACAAGCATTCAGGTTCCACAAAGATTTAAACTCAGATCACTGGATTCAGAATTCTGAGTGCTCACCATTACACCAGTGAACAGATAATGTAAAATCTTTGAAACATTTCTCAAAAACAACAAGATCACCTCCAACAGTACACTTTGGTTCTGCCTTTTCTCATCCACACCGTCAGTTTCCTCTCTTAACGCTCTGCTAATTATTGATGCAGAGCAATTCACACAGATACCGTCGAGGCTATGGGTTCTCAAGTAGCTGTTTCTGTTTCACACTGTTCATCACCCCTTGTAATTCAGTCTTGCCAGGTAAAAAGTGCATTGGCATTGCAATGCATTAATGCAAAATGCTTGGCATGAAAAGAAAATGCAACGTTTTGTCGAGTTTGCGTGTCGGTGAGTTTTGGGGTTGAAGTGCGTCGCTTTCAATCTTTGAAATTTCACCAAGCAAAGAAACGGTGAATCGAACTGTCCCTGTAAGCATTGTGTTCACATTTAATCACAGGAATATCTGCAGTCAGGAGCCGAAAAGGAATTAAAACCTAATACCGGCTTCGGGACCATTAGAATACTTCGTCACAGACAAGGCACCGGAAGGTTGGAAGGTATATCACACCGGTTGTGGGAGAGCTGGTTGGCGGTGACATGGAAGTGTCTGCAGTGTGAGGGACCAGACTGCTTCCACACATCCACGATGAATGTCCCACGCTTTTCTTGTGAAAAATAAAAATGAGAGTGGACATGTTCCATCCCGGTTGGAGCAATCTGAAGCTTTAACTGACTGACACCCTGGTTTGGGATGTCTTGCAAGGTGCATTTGCGTACGTCTATGTGGCGCAATGGGTTACCACGTTTGGCTATTAACAGAAAGGTTGGTGATTCGAGTCCACCCAGGGAAGAAGCCTTTAACTGTTTTTCCCTGAGGATTTGGTGCCGCACAGTTCCAGGTTGACATTGTGCGTTTTGGTTGCACAAACATATTCCGTTAACATTGCCAGCTGTGCTGTTATCCAGTGAGTTCCCACTCCAATACTTTTATGAGCATTCAGTTCAAGTGTCGAGTTTGAGTGTATACAGAACTGTACAGTGATATCAGAAAATTTAACAAGGCTGTGGGACATTGTGTTTTGTTAATATTGAACCACTAATATAAATAAATCCATTTTTTCGAATAATTAATTCAACACATTTTCAAAATGCTCCCGCCCAGTTTCGAACCAGGGACATTTTGTGTGAGCTGATAACCACTACATTACAGAAACACTGCAGCAATGTCAGGAACATCACCAGAGCTTTAAACTACACAGCTGGCCTATACTTCAGGAGCTGGTTTTACGAGAATAGAATGACGGTGCTATATTTAGAAAGGCTGTGAGTGTGGCAGGAATTGATCGAGTGTTTCCCAGACTTTACACATAGGAACAGGAGGTGACCATTGAGCAGCGAGTGGTTAGGATCTGGAATGCACGGCTTGAAAGGGTGGTGGAGGCAGACTCAATCTTATCTTTCAAACGAGAGCTGGATAAGTGTCTGAAGGAAAAACAATTGCAGGGCTACGGGGAAAGGGCGGGGGAGTGGGACTCACTGAGAGTCGGCACGGGCTCGACGGGCCGAATGGCCTTCCGTGCTGTAACCATTCCATGATTCTATAAGTTAGTGGCACATTTCCTATTGTGGGTGGAAGCAGAACATTGCAAAGGGACATGGATTGAGTCGGCAAAACTAGAGGTATCTGATTCAGGAGATTCAGGGGACGCGGAAATTCGGGAGTTTAATGACTTTGAAAGGAACATTTTTGTTTTGTGCAGTTTCTGTCAAAGAAATGTTTGTGAAAGGAATTTTTTGCACAGAGGAATGCAGCATTTAATCTTCTGCCTTAACACTTCTTTCTGGGTGTCGGGGTCACATTTCTTTTCGATGTCATTCTTCGAGAATTTATATTTCCTTTGGTGTTTCACAATAACCAGACTCTTGCTCTAAAGTCAGTCGCAGTGTTTCCCCAGTCTCCTGTTGATGTTACCAGAAATGAACATTTTGAACCAGACCCCGGAAACACACTGTGCAAAATGGAACATGTTTTAACAGTTAACGTGGGGCTCGAACCCACAAATTCGAGATTAAGAGTTTCATGATCGACCGATTGATCTCACGGGGCTTCTGCTCAAATAAACGTTTTTGTCACTGATTGCAGCCAGGCGCCTGTTGGCTCCGCCACAGATGTTTAAACTTGCTGTCGAGGAACTGCCAGGATCTTCTTGAATGGTGGACCAGGCTCGAGGGGCCGAATGGCCGACTCCGGCCACTAATTCTTACATGTTTATGATCGTATGACCTTTCACAGGAGAACAAACTCACCCCAGAGCATGCATGAAAGCTGCAGAAAATATTCCCGCACGGTGAACTTTCGCGTGTGAGGCGAACGTGTTAACCGCTACACTGCGGAAACATCTCCACTTTCAGCAGCCGGTCAGACGGAAATGTTAAGCGAGTAGGTGAACTGCTGAATCCCAGTTTTTAGGAGCTCGTCGTGGTGTCAAATGAGTTTTGCTTAATGATGAAAAATAAAATACGTCAGAAGTGGGATGAGAAGCCAAGCTTTACAGAGCAGATTGCAATTTCAACACAACACCTCAGCCATCCTGAGTATTAAAACTGCATCTGGCCACCGGCAGATTGATTTTGAACTTTTGTGTCCTGTCACATGAAATAAATGAGGACAGCAGGCGTATCTCTGCCTGACACCGGGAAAACAATGAGACAGACCTTGGAGCAAGGGTCTGGTTATCGTGAAACAGAAAAGAATATATTGCTTCTCGAAGAACAATATCCAAAAGAACAGTGATCCAGACCTGATTTGAACACACAAGCTTGTGATCTGGAATCAGACTCACTACCGTTGCACCACAAGGCCTACACAGGTAACCTGAGATGTTCCTCTATATGAAGGTTTCACAATACAAGGGGCTTTAAAATCCCTGCCCATTCCCACCAGGAATGAGAAGCAACGCTCAGCTGCCAGTCACCGTGTGTTTTTTCCGAAGACTTTTGTGTTGCTTTCACGGGAATGCATCATTAATTAACCCCTCACCTTCTTTTGCACAATGAAAAAAATGCTAACTGAGGGACAGTCGGATACTTCAATCATTTGTCCTGTGCTTTGGGGAGCGGGCAGGAAAGTGGACCCGAGTCCATGATCGGATCGGCCATGATCGTATTAAATGACGGAGCAGGCTCGAGGGGCGTGTGGCCGATTCCTGCTCCTATTCCTTATGTTCTTATGTTTTTGCGCATGTTAACCTATTTTACACACTGTATTTTAGGAGTCTGGTTTAAAATCTTCATTGCCGATGACACCAGGAATCTGGGGCAACTTTTGTCAGATTTAACAGCACCAGTTATTCCCACCGTGCACAGAAAATAGAATCAGTAGTGAAGATAAAATCCCATGGTGCTCATTTTCAGATTCAACGCAGTAGGATTTCAAATAAAGTGAAATAATTTTACAGTGAAAAGATTTGGAAGTGTTACTTGTATTGTATCTTTCATTACAATTTGTGGCATCTGACTCCCGTTCATGCCTCTGCTGAATAAGAAAGGAGGGTTTGACGTTGACCAGACTGCACTGCCCCTGATATTTGTGAGCTCATCCTTTATATTCAGTGGTTTCTCGCCCTTTGATGGGCGGCAGTGTAGCGGATATCACGTTGGCCTCACACGCGAAAGGTCCCCGGTGGATCCGTTTTCGCTCATTCAAAGTTATTGAAGTGAAATAAAGAGAAATTAAGGAATAACAGAGCCCTTTTGCCAGGAGAATATATAGAAAATAAAAACAGCAAATGCTGGAAACCTCAGCCGGTCAGGCAGCATTTGCCAGGAGAATAAACTCTCCTCCGATTGTTCCCTTATGGCAAGTTTAAATATAATGTTTCTGCCCTGGATTGAAACAAGGACCTTTTGCGTGTAAAGCAAACATGAAACCCACTGCACGACAGAAACCTCTGGCACAACAGCCGCAACAGAGGGGAGCTGACCAGTGAGCTCCCTCTGTGCTGATCGGGAATGTGTTGGCTCACCTTAAACAACTTCTGTCCCACACTGAAAGTTATCAATCCTTCTCCTCCTTTACAGAAATGTCACGGATCACCCAGCCACCGTGTTGACTTCCACATCCTCACAGTGGGGCCACAGAGGCTCCTACCGTCTCCCCGCGATCAGCGAACTCGCCCAGTTTACAAAATTAAACCCGGAGCACGTGCCCGGCAAAGGGCAGGAGAAGCCAGATAGTCTGTAAGCTCGGTCTATCACAGAAAGTATTGGTATTCATGGTGATTACAGCAATTATTAATCGTCTCTCAGACCTCAATTATTTTTATGCGACGAATTGATCGACAATTGAAACCAGATTAGTGCACCAGATCTTAACCCCTCGACCACCAGGGAACAGTTATGATAAATGTAGATATATTTATATATATTTATATATGAACCTGAATGTCAACGGCTCGCTACCGAGACCTCATGGTGCAACGGTAGTGCATCTAACATTGAGTGAGAGAAGTTGTTCCACAGAGACACCAATTTCATCTCTTGTTCCCTTTTAAACACTAGAAACTGAGACAGGGGGAATAAATAGAGAAATAAAAGCACAGGGATACAGACAAGAGGAAGAGAGAAGGGGAAAGATACTGTCCCCACCCAGAACTAATGCAGAAACCCCTCTGCTGCGCTCAGGGTGGCCACCCACAGCCTGAATACACTAACGGGAGAACACCAGCGGCAGGCCGTGGCCAGAAAAGGAACGGCGAGCGACCCTGGGAGCAGCTTGGAGGTCTCGGGAGACTACTCCAGGGAGCAGTGCGAACAGGTGCAGGAGGGCAGCGGCAGCGAAGAGTGACGTCATCAAGGTCCAGGTCAGTGATTGGAGCATGGGCAGATACAGCAGGAGCGGCGAGATCGGGGTGAAGGAGCGGCGAGAGACTGCAGAGGCACGTGATCGGGGCCCAGGGGAGGCATGAGTTCAGGGCCAGGGGCCCAGGGGCAGCACGGACCAGCCCACACTGCGAAATGTGTGTGCACTAAGTCCGTGCAGCAGAGCTGGTCACCAGTCGTCTAGGTTAACCCTTGCCACTGGACCAAGACCTAGCTCTGTCAAGCCCGTGTGATGGCTGGGATGCAACGGCCACCACACGTTAAAATAATCCACGCACAGGCATCTTCCATCCTTCTGGATGTCGTTCGGGTCCTTCATTGAAACACCTGTGAACTCATCCTTTTTCGGCATGGAAGCAAGTCATCCTCGTTTCGTGGGACCGCCTATGATGATGACGATGTTGGATACATTAACGTCCCAACAGCTCATTGACTGCAGGAGTGGGACCGTGCGGCGCTTCAGAAGACATCTGGAAAAGGCAAAGTCACTGATTTCGTCTCATGTGCTCCTCCGATCAAGAACAGCAACACACACTAAAAATCCTTCAATAATGGGTAAATCTTATCTCCACCTGTGTTAAGCAGTTGGCTCATTGGTCTAGGGGTATGATTTTTGCTTTGGGTTTGCTACCTGAAATTTGCATCGAAACTCTGCAAAGAAGGACTTGCATTTCTGCAGCGTCTGTCAGGAACTCCTGATGCCTCAAAGTGCTTTACAGCTGTTGAGTTGCCTTTGGAGTGTTGTCATGTGAGGAAAGATGTGCCCAAATCACCCCACACGCACCTCAACTCTTTGCAAAGAAGTCCATAGGATCATAGATGTTTACAGCACGGAAGGAGGCCATTTTGGTCTATCGTGTCCGCGCCGGCCAACATGAGGCCATCCAGCCTAATACCACTTTCCAGCTCGAGGTCCATAACCCTGCAGGTTACGGCACTTCAGGTGCACATCCAAGCACTTTTTAAATGTGGTGAGGGTTTCTGCCTCTACTACCCTTTCAGGCAGTGTGTTCCAGACCCCCACAACCCTCTGCGTGAAGACATTTCCCCTCTAAACATTCTGCCAATTACTTTAAATTTATGCCTCCTTATTGTTGACCCCTCTGCTGAGGGAAATAGGTCCTTTCTATCCACTATATCTTGGCCCCTCATAATTTTATACACCTCAATGAAGTCTCCCCTCAGGCTCTGTTCCATGGAACCCAAATCCAGCCTATCTAATCTGTCCTCATGGCTAAGATTCTCCACGCCCGGCAACATCCTCGTAAATCTCCTCTGTACCCTCTTCAGCGCAATCATATCCTTCCTGTAATATGGCGAGCAGAACTGCACACAATACTCCAGCTGTGGCCTAACCTGCCCCACCGACCCCATCTCTTGTATTCTATGCCTCGGCTAATAAAGGCAAGCATTCCATATTCGTTCTTAACCACCTTAGCTACCTGGCCTGCTACTTTCAGGGATCTGTGGACATGCACTCCCTGGATTCTGGGGAGGACCCAGCAGATTGGAAAACTGCAAATGTAATGCCCCTATTTTAAAAAGGAGGCAGACATAAAGCAGGAAACTATAGACCAGTTAGCCTAACATCTGTGGTTGGAAAAATATTGGAATCCATTATTAAAGAAGCAGTAGCAGGACACAGAAACATAGAAAATAGGTGCAGGAGTAGGCCATTCGGCCCTTCGAGCCTGCACCACCATTCAATAAGATCATGGCTGATCATTCAGCTCAGTACCCCTTTCCTGCTTTCTCTCCATACCCCTTGATCCCTTGAGCCATAAGGGCCACATCTAACTTCCTCTTGAATATATCTAACGAACTGGCATCAACAACTCTCTGCGGCAGCGAATTCCACAGGTTAACAACTCTCTGATTGAAGAAGTTTCTCCTCATCTTAGTCCGAAATGGCTTACCCGTTATCCCTTACAATCTGACCCCTGGTTCTGGACTTCCCCAACATTGAGACCTGTCCAGTCCCGTCAGAATTTTATATGTTTCGATGACATCCCCTCTCAATCTTGTCAACTCCAATGATCTCTGGATCCCTTGATTCCCCGAGACTCCAAAAATCTATCTAACGCAGCCTTGAATATATTCAGAAACTCAGCATCCACAGGCCTGTGGGGCAGAAAATTCCACAGATTCATAACCCTCTGAGTGAAAAAAATTCTCCTCATCTCTGTCTTAAATGGCCGACCCCTGAACCTGAGACTGTGCCCCCTGGTTCTGGACTCACCAGCCGGGGGAAACAACTTCTCAGCATCTACCCTGTCAATCCCCTTCAGAATATTGTGTGTTTCAATGAGATCACCTCTCATTCTTCTAAACTCCGGAGAGTATCGGCCCATTCTACACAATCTCTCAACTTAAGACAGTCCTCTCATCCCAGGAATCAATCTGGTTAACCTCTGTTGTACCACCTCCCAGGCAAATATTTCCTTCCTAAAATAAGGAGACCAAAACTGTGTGCAGTACTCCAGGTGTGGCCTCACCAGGGCCCTGTACAATTGTAGCAAGAATTCCTTACTCTTGTACTGTGGGCTATATATTAGGTACTATGGGACGAGTGCCCTGTTTTTTTGCTGATTCGATGGTTGTATAAAAAGTTATTAAAATTTGACAGTTGCTCGGCAAACATATTTGTATTTCCTTCAGTGTACTCCTTACTCTTCAAGGACTAGATTTTCCCCAAGCAGTTTTGTCGGCACACTGACCTCAAGCGCACCGACTTTGCGCGCAGGAAACGGCTCGGGAAAAAACTCGCCCCATCCTGGCCGCTGTGTACAGTTCCCGGAGTCCTGGCGTGGTGTCGATGGTGAAGTGGGGGGTGGAGCCAAATGCCTGCGCCGAAAACACTGCCGGCACCTTCGCGCATGGGCAGTAGGGAGAGAAAACTTGGCACTCTGCCATTTTTAAACAGTGTCAAACCCGATGAAAAGCACAGCAGCTTCTCAGCTTCTCCGGTCGCTCGGCGGGCTCTCCGCCCGTCCCTCCCCGAGAAAACGCACAGCTCCAGCAGCTGCAACTTCTCCGGTCCACAAGCTCACACTTCTCCGATGTGTCTTCCCTCCCCTATCCCAGGGATATAGGAACCGAGTGTAATGGAGTCAAGTTTGCTGATGATACAAAGATGGGTGGTAAAGCAAATTGTGATACTGCAAAGAAAATCTAAATTCCGGAAGAACAATATGGAAAAGAACAGTGACCCCGATATAAACACGCAGCCTTCTGATCTGGAATCAGACACACTACCGTTGCACCAGGAGGTCTACAGTGCAGAGTGCCCATGTTTGTATACATGAAGGTTCCTGAAACACAGTTTCATTGACCCTGCATTGGTGCAATGAAAGGGCTTTAAAATCCCCGGCCACTCCCACCGTGGGTCAGACAGCATCAGAAGCAGTGCCCACCTGACACTCACCCTCTCACGCCCGCTTTCATCACCTGCTGCCCGCGGACTGCAGCAAATCCAGTTCATCATCATCATAGGCAGTCCCTCGAAGTGCGGATGACTTGCTTCCACGCCGAAAAACAATGAGTTCACAGGTGTTTCAATGATGGACCTAATATTCCAGGTACCGAACTGCATGTTGAAGGGTGGAAGATACCTGTGCGTGGATTTTTTTAACGTGTGGTGGCCGTTGCACCCCAGCCATCACACGGGCTTGACAGAGCGAGGTCTTGGTCAAGTGGCAAGGGTTATCCAAGACGACTGGAGACCAGCTCTGCTGCACGGACCCAGTGCCCACACATATCGCAGTGTGGGCTGGCCCGTGCTGCCCCTGGGCTCCTGGCCCTGAACTCACGCCGCCCCTGGGCCCCGATCACATCCCTCCACACTCTCTCGCTGCTCCTGCTGTACCTGCCCACGCTCCAATCACCGACCTGGACTTTGATGACATCACTCTTCGCTGCCGTCGCCCTCCTGCACCAGCTCGCGCTGTACCTTGCCGTGGTACACCACCAATCTGCTCCCAGACCGCCGCTCACCGCTCCTTTTATGGCCCCGACCTGCCGCTGGTGTTCTCACGCAGGTCGGGGCCTCCATGCTGCTCCCAGCAAATCCAGTTACACGCCGTGTCACCGCACAATTCTCAGCTGTGATTGTAAGCTGACTATATTTAAAGCTATCGCAGAGACTGCAAACAGTGTTCCCTGGTAATCCAGTGGTTAGGTTTCGGTGCTTTTGCTGCCGTGACCTGGGTTCGATTCCCGGTCAGGGAAAGCATTTTTGCAGAGCAAGTTGACAAAAATAATTCAAGTCTGTGAGATACTGAATAATTGTTTTAATCATCATTATTCCACCCACATGTGTTGCACACTGAAGGAAATACAAATATGTTTACTGAGCGATGGCCGAATTTTCATAACTTTTTATACAACCGTAGAATCAGCAGAAAAACAGGTTATTCGGCCCATTGTACCTAATATATAGCCCACAGTATAAGAGTAAGGAAATCTTGCTACAATTGTGCAGGGCACTGGTGAGACCACACCTGGAGTACTGCACACAGTTTTGGTCTCCTTATCTGAGGAAGGATATACTTGCCTTGGAGGTGGTACAACGGAGGTTCACCAGATTGATTCCTGGGATGAGAGGACTGTCCTATGGTGAGAGATTGTGTAGAATATGCTGATACTCTCTGGAGTTTCGAAGAATGATCGGTGATCTTGTGGATATCTGAACAGAATATATGGAATTAAGGACAGTAAAGTAAACTGGATATATGAAAATGTATAAAGCCATGGAAGAATAGCTGGGAGAATGTCAGATTGCAAATAGTGCAATATCAGCACAGTTAACAGTTTTTCTCAAAGTTTCAAGTTACTAATCCTGCCAATAACATAAATTGTAACATGAAATGAGTATATGGATAAATCTGCAGAATTGCAAGGTCTCAGCTGGTAGTCACACCACTAAATTGAAACATTCAGAGGCAATGCTTGAGCTTTCGTAAAAACATCTCATATAGATTGACTAATGAGTGGCTGAGTTAGAATGTCAATCTAATTGTATATTGTTATCTATTTTCAAAACTGTATAACTGTTGTCGCTTTACGATGTAACTTCACTTACCCGTAGGGAGTGTGTACGCTCGATCGAGAAAGTATATTTTCTGTCTGATAAGTCTTGCCGGCCGGTAAAATAAAGACTGCTTTGTTCAAAGCACAAGAGGTATTCGACTCAGTAATTTTACTGAACCAGATTGAGAGAAAATAATCTACATTTACATTTGGTGTCAGAAGTGGGATCTCAACGGACGACTGCCGAAAACTTGCGAATTAAGAGCCAGACTAGCCTTGGATGAGACGAGGGGAAAGTGGCCACTGGAGTGAGTATGATTTCAATACTGCTCCAGATTCCCGCGGTTTCAAAAGTCTGAGGAAAGTTTAGCCACTCGCTGGTTCTCAGGTAGTGTCTGAACGAGATCCAGGACAATCTGGTGAATACCTTTCAAACTTAGAATAGGGATAGAGATAGGGAAATTGCGCGATGACGCAAACCAAGTGGTGACTTGGAAAGATAGGTTATAGTTAGAGCTAGATAGGGATAGATGATCAATCATGGATCCAAAAATTAAAAGGAAAGAAAAGAGACTCTTGTGAACGTCTGTTTAAATGAGAAATGCTTCTGTGATTTTTACTGTAAAAAAAAGCCGGGGAGTTGTGGTTTGTTTTATCTCAAACAGAATGAAAGTTTTCCTGTATGTGGGAAGTTTAAGAGTGTGAACCTTATTGAATTACATATATTCGGATGATAAGTTACGGAGCCAGGAAATGCACAAAGGATAGGTTTGTTGGTGGTTAAAAAAAAGGATTTAACATGCTCACTTACTTGTCGAAAGAACACATTCAGAGAAGGCACAGCAAAACAACTGAGATGGATTCAAAAGGATTCAAAAAAAATATTATATTAAATAACACGACCTTGAGGCTGGAACAATTGAGATAACGAAAAGCAGTCCACAGCCTACGTGCCAGACTTCTCTCTAGTTATGGAAAAGACAAAAAAAAGGTAACGTACTAAATAGGTGCTGAAAACAAAATGTTCTGAGATTTTAAATTATGAGAAAAATTCCACTGCAGTCTAAAAGAAAAAAATCACTCCTGTCCAGTTGGCAGAAAAACTCCATTAAATTAGGGCTTTCATTGACTGATTGGATTTAAACTGCGCAGTGACGCGAAAGGATAGGGAAATTTGGAGACGAAAAGAAATTAAATTTAGAAAATTAGGCTCACAGGGAATTAAATAAGGCTTATGGGGAATTAAATAGAGGATAGGTGTTCAAATCAGGTGTGACGTCGACCTTGTATATCACTTGGCCCGTCTCGGCACTGATTGAATTTAAATCATGCAGCAACTCGAAAGGTAAGGCTGATGCAGACGCGCAGCGGCGCTAACGCGTAGCGACGCGAGAGGTGCGGCGGCGTGAGCGTCCGGGCGAGTAAAGGAGGGCTAACGCAGACGCGCAGCGGCGCTAACGCGTGGTGACGCGAGACGTGCGGCGGCGCAAGCGTGCACCCGAGTGAACGTGGGCCGACGTGAACGTGCAGCCACGCGAACCACGAAATAACATCAAGTCATTGCTGATTTTTGTAGGTCCGTTTATAGTAAGTTTGTTAATTCTGTTTACTTCAAGTTGGAATCGCGCGGCGACGCGAGCTGCGGGGCGATGTGGCTTTGTGTTAGTTTAGTAAGTTTGTTAAGTCTGTTTCAAGTTTGAATCGCGCGGCGACGCGAGCCGCGGGGCGACGCAGCTTTGTGTTAGTTTAGTAAGTTTGTTAAGTCTGTTTACTTCAAGTGTTTTGAATCGCGTGACGACGCAAGCCGCGGGGCGACGTGGCTTTGTGTTAGTTTTAGTAATGTCTGAAAGTTTTAAGTTTGTTTAAATCGCACGACTACGTGAACGCGTAACAACACGGTAATACGAGGGACAGCATGAAAATGGGTCATCAGTTGGATAAAACAACGGATGCGGAAAGTCCGCTACAAAAGTAAAAACATCTCATATAGATTGACTAATGAGTGGCTGAGTTAGAATGTCAATCTAATTGTATTTTGTTATCTATTTTCAAAACTGTATAACTGTTGTCGCTTTACGATGTAACTTCACGTATCCGTAGGGTGTGTATACGCTCGATCGAGAAAGTATATCTTCTGTCTGATAAGTCTTGCCAGCCGGTAAAATAAAGACTGCTTTGTTCAAAGCACAAGAGGTATTCGACTCAGTAATTTTACTGAACCAGATTGAGAGAAAAGAATCTACATTTACATTCTCATTGAAACGGATAATATTCTGAAGGGGATTGACAAGGTAGATGTTGAGCAGCCAGGCTAGCTCAGTTGGTAGATCATGCGATTCATGATCTCAAAGTCGTGGGTTCGATTTGAGCGAATTATTTTCCTTAAACTTTATGTTGCATTCACGGGAAAACATCTTTAATGAACCCATGATCTTCTTTGCACAATAAAAGGAATGCGAACTGAGGGAGAGTTGATAATTTAATCATTTGTTCTGTGATCTGCATAAGAACACAAGAACGAGGAGCAGGAGTCTGCCATTTGGCCCTTCGAGCCTGCCTTCTTTTGCACCGAAACAAATTATAACCGTGTTTTTAAATTAGCAGTGCGAGATATTTAGAGGGCACCTTTCAATGCATCACAAAACTATTCCTTTCGCTACAGCCACCCGGGATCGATTCCTGGTTTGGGAAGTAAATTTAATATCACCGTTTGTAATTGAAGTGGAGCAATTTTATTACATTAGATGGATGTCCCAAAGCACTTCAGAGTGGTGTCAAAACAAATGATTTTGTAATTAAACACAACGAATGTTAGGAGTGGGATTCAAACACATGCCTCCGGAGAAGACTGTGACCTGAACACAGCACCTTAGACCGTTCGGCCATCCTAACTGTTGGATGTTCTTTTTACAAGTTATTACTCTGGATAGTTTCAGAATGGGCACTTGTTCAGTGTTGCTGGAAGTCCCAGTGACCAGGATATTCTCTTCCCTGGGGTTTTCCTCAGCCTGTGCTCGGTGTACAGGGAGCTTTGGCCCAGGCCTGAGGTAGTTTGCATCATGCATCAATGTACCCTGGAATGCTTTTGTTCAATTTTATTGCAGACATGTTTTTGTTTCAACAACAATGTTTCTGTCCGTGATCGAGCTGCAAACTTTTCACATGTGAGGCGAACGTGATCACCACTGCACTTCGCAAGCTGCTGCTTAGCTCAGTGCCCAGAGAGAAGTGTTCAGCAACAAGCTGAAATGCTCAATCCCTCTCTCTGCAAAAAGTTCCTTTCACAAACATTTCTCTGACCAGAACTGCACCAAACAACAATGTTCTCCTTTCAAAGTCAGTAAACTCCCGAATGTTCACGTCTGCAATTTTCTGGACAAGGACAAGGACTGAAAGCGCTTTGTGATCAGAAAATTGCCGGAAACCCCGGGGTTAATGACAGGGCATTTGATGGTTGATTTCCGTACACACCTTGGGATTCAGAAGAACTGATTTTGTGGTTTGAAGTTCGAGGTAAACCAACGGGGTGGAGCCAACAGTCACCGGGCAGCAATCAGCGACAGGAACATGCAACTTAAGCAGGCCCGGCTATCAACGGCATTACCATCGACAAATACCCCACCATCAACATCCTGGGGGTCACCATTGACCAGAAACTTAACTGGACCAGCCACATAAATACGGTGGCAACAAGAGCAGGTCAGAGGCTGGGTATTCTGTGGCGAGTGTCTCACCTCCTGACTCCCCAAAGCCTTTCCACCATCTACAAGGCACAAGTCAGGAGTCTGATGGAATACTCTCCACTTGCCTGGATGAGTGCGGTTCCA
The DNA here is from genome assembly GCF_044704955.1 of Pristiophorus japonicus. NCBI lineage: Eukaryota > Metazoa > Chordata > Chondrichthyes > Pristiophoridae > Pristiophorus > Pristiophorus japonicus. The sequence goes on from NW_027251144.1 coordinate 1,480,266, forward strand.
ACACTCGAGAAGCTCGACACCATCCAGGACAAAGCAGCCCACTTAATGGGCACCCCTTCCACCACCTTCAACATTCACTCCCTCCACCACCGGCGCACCATGGCTGCAGTGTGTTCCATCTACAAGATGCACTGCAGCAACACACCAAGGCTTCTTCGGCAGCTACTCCCAAATCCGTGACCTCTGCCGCCTAGAAGGACAAGGGCAGCAGGCACATGGGAACACCATCACCTCCATTCTCGGGGGAGAGGGTGAACAGCCAGAGGTCATGGTCCATATCAGGACCAATGACATGGGTAGCAAGAGAGATGAGGTCCTGCAGACAGAGTTTAGGGAAATGGAGAGAGATTAAAAAGCAGGACCTCAAAGGTAGTAATCTCTGGATTACATCCGGTGCCACGAGCTAGTGAGTACAGAAATAGGAGGATAGAGCAGATGAATACGTGGCTGGAGAGATGGTGCAGGCGGGAGGGCTTTATTTTCCTGAGGCATCGGGACCACTTCTGGGGGAGGTGGGATCTGTACAAGCCGGACAGTTTGCACCGAAACAGAGCCGGGACCAATATCCTTAAGGGGTGGTTTGCTCGTGCTGTTGGGGTGGGTTTAAACTAGCTTGGCAGCGGGATTGGAACCTGAGAATAGATTCAATAGGCAGGGAAATAATGCTGGAATTAGAAAGCAAAATTAAAGAAAGTGAGTTTGAAAGAGAGAGAAAACAAGCAGGTAAAAAGGGTAAATAAACAAATTGAAAGACACTGTTGTAGGAAGGCAAAGGCACCTGCTGAATATATAAATGTATGTATGTTTAAAATGTTAGCCAAATATAAAATGGCTGCCAGGGGGCTTAGCAAAGCATGATGGGGGCTCAGTAAGCCAAGTTAGCTAAAACTGCTGAATGAGCGCTGACCCTGCAGAGTCTGGTGCCAGGAATGTGTTGATTCAACAACTTGAGGCAAGATAGTATACAGAACACTGCGATACCTAGTACGGAATGTCCTCAAGTCAGTGACCCCCAGATGGGGTGCCTAGCAACCACGGAGATAAGTAGCTAGGCACCGGCGGAACCCATGATTAACAAAGATAAGGGGGGTCTGGAAAACATCACACGGATATGAATCTGCCCCCAACTGTCATGAACTGATTATGCAGCCTCCTGATGTACCAGGGTTAATTCTATTGGCCCATTTAAACCTATATGTAATCTATAATCATTATGATTGGATTGTGTCCAGCCGAAGTGGGCTGAGTAACTGTAATGAACTATTGTAAAACATATAAATATCGATGAATTTCTTTGTTCGGCGGAGTAGAGTGCCTGGAGTTGGACCAGAGGCTCTCTCCCCGCTGGCGTAATAAAGGCCGTTTTTGCATTGGAACCGACCCCGAGTGTCGAGTGATTCTTCCACAAAAACATTTGTGCTAACAGTGGTGTCACGAACAGGATTTCCCGGAGTCGCTGGACGTCCTTGGAAAAACCCGGGTGAGTATAAAAATGTTTTAATTATTAAGGGTGCGGAAGGTGGAGGCCGGTTGATCGACACGACGAGACGGTCTAATATCTCAAACGCCGAGCCTGAGCCTGAATTAAGAGGACTTTTGTCCCACGTGACGGCCAGGAACTAAGTAGGCGTAGGGAACGCCCTTAGACCGTGGGATTGTGATACCGAGCGACATCTCCCAGACCCAGTAGTGTGATTTGTAAATATACCCCGGAGACCAGGCGGTGCACAGCGACCAAAGGAAACCAAACCTGTGAACAGGGTCGGACCAACAGACAAAACGGTGGTAGGTCGTCGTTAAGGAGGCGTGGGGCACTGTGGGAATTGCTTAAACGCGTTTTAAGAATTGTATAAGTTTGTGTAATAGCAGAACTTGTGACCTAACAGTAGCCAGGAGACGGTCTGCTACAAGTTATGCTAGGAAGAAAGTGGATCTCTGAGAGTCGATTCCTAACGGTTCTAGTCCTACCCAGGAATGGCCAACAAAGCAAGTAATCTCGAGTGGGGACTAGAAGGGTCCCTTACCCGCCAAACTAATTGAGAAGATGATTAAGTCAGGATGGAACCCCCAGGACCCGCCAGCAAATCAACGGGAATGGTGGGAGAAGGAAAGGAAAGATAAAGACGAGAAAGCCGTGGTCTTGATTCTTCAAGCCCACATAAAATTAACAGAGGAAGTTAATCAGTATGTAAGAAATAAAAAAAACCTGATCGTGATTATCTGAAAAGAAGTATGGATCCAATAATAGAGCCAGCCAAACAATAAACTTTGTTGAATGAAAAGAGACATTTGTGAATGTGTAGGAATGAGATAAAGAATGGAGAAGGGAAGCTGTAATGCCTTTTAAAAAAGCCTGTGTCTCTGGAGGCTGCAGGCTGGGGAAGTACGCTCCCCTTTTTCCTTTGTGTAAAACCTTGATGCGAAAGCTTTTCGCTCAGGAAAGAGATTTTTAAATTGCAGATTGGTAGTACAATATTGAATTGGGATTTTGAGATATTTCAGGTGATTCTCGTTGATAAACATTTTGGTTGTATAGGAAAATCTTGGGTTTGGAAGCCTTTTTAATAAAAGTACACATACTGCATCAGGAACTGAAGCTTAAAAAAGATGTAATTAATGAGATATAGTACCACAAAATTTAAGTTACAGAGCAAAAGATTAGAGTTTTTGATCAGCTTCTAAAACGGAAGTTAGGCAAAAAAAATCCAGTAATACCATATTTGACATTTTGAAATTCAATAATAAATACAAATTCTACAAAAGTGGAGCAGAAATTAGGATGGGAACAGTGAAGAGTTAATTTTGTTGTGAAGATTTCAAGTACCACTGGTTAAGAAAAGGTGCAACAAAATGCGATACGTTTAAAACAAAAAGTTAAATCTGATCTCTTTTAAAAATTAAAACGAAAAGGTTTGGAAAAAATGACGTAATGTACGAATAAATAAGTGCTGAAAAAAAAGTGTTTGCGATGGAAAAAGACATAACTTACTAAATACTAGTTGATATTGGCTGTGAAAAAGATATTGGTTTAATTGGGAAAAGGAAAAACAAATTGGAGGAGGTAAAAGACACTCTCCATTGATAATGATTTTAAATTACGAGAAAGTTTCACTGCAGTTTGAAAAGATTTCCAGAATAGACGTTGTCCCAAACAGTCTAAACAAGCAGGAGGGTTTTGAAAATAACGAGGAAAAAAGATCTAAGCTATGCGAACTCAGCAGAGAGAGATATTAAACACAAGATTTGCCCAATGAACGGGACCGTTAAAAAAAAACGAAATGTTAGCATGTATACAGCTTGTGGAAAATTGGATTTCAGTCAACAAAATAGCTATTAAAAATGTGTGCTCTCATTTAAAAAAAAATCTTAGGCAAGTACTTGAATTAGATATTAAGGAAAAAATTGGAGTTAATCTAAAATGCTGTCTTTCCTGATGACAAGATTTTTATTATGACCACTTTACTAATGATTTCTACTGTTTTAATGGATTCCTAATTTCTAAGCAAGTTTAGAAGACACAAAGATTTGGATGATTACGTGAAGTCACGTAATGACATCAGGCCTTCTTACAAACCTGTAAAGGAGTTAACCTTTTCCATTGACAGCTGTTTTACACTGGACTTTACGAATTTGAATTTCTTACTAAAATAAAGAAGACTCACCTGACAGACTGTGGAAATGGTGGGATAGTCAGAATAAAAATAAAACAGAACTAGCTGGTCAAGAGTTAAAAGCTAAGATAAATAAGCTGGAAGAGATTTAAAAAACAGGAGCAGACGGATAGCAGTGTGCAGCCAAAGCACCATCACCTATGGCAATCGAGCCAATGTACCCCACGGTGGGTATGTGTAGTCCACAAACCCAACCTAACAGTAAAGCACACTGCGATGTTTGGAGGAATAGTGGTGGCATTGGTGTTGATTAGAGTTTGGATAATATTTAGATGGGTCATCGTGCAGGCTCGAGCACAGCAGGCTCAAATACAAAACCGACGGCAGCCCAGACAGGGACATGAAGTGATCGAGATGGTACGACTATAAAGAATATGGATAACCAAACCCTTACCTCCGATTCCACAGAGTGACCGCGACACAAGTAGACCAGAACCTAACACCTGGTGACGACCAGGCTATCTGTTTAAAATTTGCAGATACAACCATCACCGAGATGGGACCGCAGTGCTGACTTCGACTCTGGGGACTCATGATACTGGGAACCTTGAGGCCCACACAAGCACTGGATAATACAGACCGACTACGAGAGGTACAGCACACACGCAAGAAAGACACAACTGCATCAACTATGGGGTTTTGTTTACTTTGACTGATGGAATATGCATTCCAGCAGCCAAGGACTGGAGCAAGGACAGAACTTATTTTAACGCGTGGCTGCAAATGAATCCGGATAAGAATAGAGTATGTGTGCGATGCTCCATGGGTACAAGAAGCAGTTGCATTAGACGAAGGGAGGCCGGGGGGGCCCGATGAATGTACCTTTGGAATAATTTGCGCGCCTCCTGCCCAGCCACAACCGTTAGTCACCCACAAAGAGGGGGTGGGGCTGTGTGGATACTATGAGGAGATAGAGGCTGCCGCAATATCATTGTATATATGCTTCTCACCCCCTCCGACACCACGCCCCATAAGAACCACCACACTGCCCATGGAATTGCCATGTCCAACAATTACAAGGGGACTGGAAAATTGGATTGTGCTGTCCAACGAGGGTGAACTATTATATGATAATGTTAAGCATGAAATTGTGCCTGTCCTGATTAATATCTCAGGTATACAGATGCTGGAATATTGTACAGAACAGGCAAGAAATATGTATAATGTATTAAGTAAAGTTGTAATGCAGCAGGCTGCCGATACCATGGGTGCCAGTAGATTCCGAGGACAGGAGCCAGTTCATAGGACTAAGAGGGAAATAGTTAATGATGTTGCGACCGGTTTTAAGGCCGGAACCTCCATAGTAAACTCACTGGACATACAAAGGCTAAATGAAAGGGTGGAGCAGCTTAAAGGGGTGATGAACGGAGTATTAGAACGGGCAGAGTGGAATAAGGAAGTTCAATCCGAACTCGGAAGAGAGGGTGCCGAAATCCAATTGGATGGCCTCTCGGTCCTGGAAGCTCAGGCAAAAACAATCAATCCGCTTTTCGACAGAGAGAGAGAAGATACCGCAAAACTTAGACAGGGACAACTCTGTCACGCTTATGGCCTATGGATGGTGGGACAGATACGACACAACCTCGATCATATCCAAAGGGGGTAGTTGCCAGACTGGATAGACAGCCCACATCTGGCTCAGTTGGCCAAACTGAAAGGGACACTGGGTAATTGCACTCTGAAGGGACTAACCAGAGTATGCCCAGTGATCCCAAACTGCCGAATGGGCAAAGCTGCCGGAGTGGGAATAGCCCTGATGATACCTATAGTCACACATGACTCAGGACCGTTTCCCCTTTATCAACTGTAGAATATCGGGATCATACGGGAAAACTCCTCCCTCCATTACTATCTGACCGCAGCCCCTGCTGTCCGCAGAGACAACACACTCTATGGGATCTCACTGACGGGATGCAAGCAGACGGGTGACATAACGGTGTTCCCTCACCCGGTGGGACAGGGAGAACTAGTCGAATGTGGATTTAATCCAACCGATGGATGTGTATTGGAAATAGTACCTGCCCCCACACATTTTGCCAGAACAGATTACGGGGGCAAACGAAAATACTGTGTCTCTACAATGTACATTTATATTGGTACAATGGCTTACAATGCCAGATCTCGCAACCAAACTTTTGCTTCACAGCCCTACGACCTCACAATAGGACAAGCCCGCATTATCCAGGTTAGACACCGAGGCCCAAAATCATTAAAGCCATCGATCAGCTCCACGATCACCTGCAGGATTATGACGAGCCAGAGCAGGCCCCTATCCACATTTAGTTGCAGTATTAAGGGGACTAAGACTCAGAGTAGGCCAGTGTGTCAGACTCTACCACCAACTACAGACAAAGATTGAAATACTGGAGAAGGATACTGACCAAGAGTTACAAAACCAGAGTTGGTGGAGGAGGGTCTGGGACTGGGGCATGAACGTAAACATCCACCCCTGGATTGGAATAATATCACACATACTGGTAGGGATACAGCTGGTCTTAGCACTAACATGGAGAGTCATGGCCTGTCGATCCTGCAGGCATTATGCACGACAAAGGAGTATCAGAACAAGGGCTCAAGTAAATAAAGTGACTTGTCCAGCAGAGGGACAGGGGAATCTGAACTATATCAATTTGACCTAAGCAACTGGGACTTCTGACACCACGTGACTGGCCAGCACGTTGTGACAGGAAGTACCGGGTGGTACATAAAAATATAAGTCGAGTAACAAATAATGTTGTCGGTTAAAGGAGACTAGGATTAGTCCATTACCGAAAGGGGGGATTGTTGTAGGGCAAAGGCAAAGGCACCTGCTGAATATATGTCTGCATATATGTATGTGTAAAATGGTAGCCAGATATAAAATGGCTGCCAGGGATTCTGCAAAGCACTAGGGGAATTCAGCTAACAGTTAGCTTGAATACATTTTTGGGTAGCTGATGACACTGCTGTTCCATATACAGGAACACTGGAAAGAGCGAGCTCAGCAGAACGTCCTTAATCAACAAACCACAGACAAGATGTCCCAGCAGAATACTGAACAAAGAAATTCCTGTGACTGTGTAAGGATAAGGAGGTTAGGTGCAGACAGAACCCAAGGACAGTAGAGATAAGGGGATCTGGAGAATCTCACGAGGCCATGAATAAGCCCCAGCTAAAACATGAGGTGATCACGCAGTCCCCTGGTGCCTGGGGGCCAATTCCATTGGCCCAGTGGAATCGATTTTTAATTTATAATCCTTAAGATTGGATTGTGTCCAGCCGACATGGGCTAACTAATTGTAATGAACTGTTGTAAAACATATAAATATCGATGAATTTCTTTTTTCGGTGGAGTGGAGTGCCTGAGTTGGACCAGAGGCTCTCTCCCCGCCGGTGTAATAAAGGCCATTTTGGCATTGGAACCGACCCGAGTGTCGAGTGATTCTTCCAGGAAAACATTTGTGCTAACATAACCCGTGCTGTAACAGCCCTGGGAGAGATTGATGGGACAGTGTAGAGGGAGCTTTACTCTGTATCTAACCCCGTGCTGTACCAGACCTGGGAGATATTGATGGGACAGTGTAGAGGGAGAGTTACTCTGTATCTAACCCCGTGCTGTACCAGACCTGGGAGAGATTGATGGGACAGTGTAGAGGAAGCTTTTCTCTGTATCTAACCCCGTGCTGTACCAGACCTGGGAGAGATTGATGGGACAGTGTAGAGGGAGATTTACTCTGTATCTAACCCCGTGCTGGATCTGTCCTGGGAGAGATTGATGTTACAGTGTAGATGTAGATTTATTCTGTATCTAACCCATGCTGTACTTGCCCTGTAAGGGTTTGATGGGACAGGTTAGAGGAAGCTTTATTGTATATCTTAGATGGGCTGTATCTGCTCTGTGAGTCTTTGATGGGACAATATAGGGGAGCTTTAATCTGTATATAACACATACTGTACCTGCCCTGGGAGGGTTTGATGTGACAGTGTCGAGGAAGCTTTAGTCTGTATCTGCCCTCTGAGTCTTTGATGAGACAATGTAGAGGGGGCTTTAATCTGTATCTAATCCGTACTGTACCTGCCCTGACGGGTTTGATGGGACAGTATAGTGGAAGCTTTGCTCTGTATCTATCCTGTGCTGTGCCTGCCCTGGGAGGGTTTGATGGGACAGTGTAGAGGGAGATTTAAACACGTGCTGCACTGTAATGTATATATGCCCGGGTTTACCTGCCACCAGGGGGACCGACCGTCGAAGGTCATTGGGCCACAGGCACAAACATGCAACTCTTGTATATAAAGAAAGCCTCCATGTTTAATCCTTTGTTCGAGAGCTAGAAAAGTACGGTCAGGATGCACCTGATTGAGTTCACGGTAGTAAGCCTACTGAGTTATTGCATATGCAACATGCACCTGCCCCTGGAAGAGTTTGATGGGGCTGTGTAGCGGGAGATTTATGTTGTAACTAATTTGTGCTGTACATGCCCTGAGAGTTTATGGGACAATGTAGAGGGAGCTTTCCTCTGTATCTAACCCCGTGGTGCATCTGCCCTTGGAGCGTTTGATGGGACAGTTTAGAAGAATCTTTACTCTGTATTTAACACATGCTGTACCTGCCCTTGGAGAGTTTCATGGGACAGTATTGAGGGAGCTTTACTCTGTATTTAACCCATTCTGTACCAGCACTGGGAGTGTCGATGGGTCAGTGCAGAGGGAGCATTACTCTGTATCTAATCCGTTCTGTACCAGCCCTGGGAGTGTTGATGGGTCAGTGCAGAGGGAGCATTACTCTGCATCTAACACGTACTGTACCTGCCCTGGTTGAGCTTGATGGGACAGTGTAGAGGGAGTTTTACTTTGTATCTAACACGGGCTGTATCTGTCCTGAGAGGGTTTGATGGGACAGTGTCGAGGGAGCATTACTCTGTGTCTAACACGTGCTGTACCTGTCCTGGGAGGCTTTGATGTGACTGTGTAGTAGTAGCTTTACTCTTTATTTAACATTATTGTCCTTTTCAATCCACTTGTTTCACACCGAAACAAATCGTAACCGTGATGTGAATTTAACGCCACGTGATTCTTTGAAATCATCTTTAAATGATTGGGTAAAACCACTCCTTATGCCACCGAAAAACAGCTTTGATTCCAGGTCTTGGCGATAACTTTTGGAACACCATTTTTAAATTCAAAACCTTATAAAATTGATGACATGCAGCCAACGTGCAAAAGTAAGAATTCTTTTAATCACCGTTAATTAGCCGATAATCTTCTTCAGAATGAAATAAATAGTAATATAATTACTGAGGAATAGTGTTATCTTCAATCATTCATTTTCTCTTTACATGTGATGAAGTTTTATCCCTATCTCATTTACACGCTGTATGAGAATGGTTTAAAATTGTAAGTGTTTATGACTCAGTTGTAAAACCATTGATTGTGTGTGTGTCTATTCTTGATAGGAGGAGCACTTGAGACCGAAGTTCCAGTTCTATGAGCCCAAGTTTCCACACGATAAGAAACGGGTACCCCTCCGAGCTGGGTGCCCGTTTTTCGCGCCTAAAACGGTGCCTAAAAAAAACCTTGCGATTCTGGAGCGTTCTGCAGCTCCTTGTCTGCCTGGCGCAGCGCCCAGGGGGGCAGAGCCTACACTCGCGCCGTTTTTGTAAGTGGGAGGGGGCGGATACTATTTAAATTAGTTTTTTTTCCTGCCGGCAGCGCTACGCGTGCACTTTGCAGCGTTCGCGCATGCTCAGTGTGAAAAAAACATTGGCACTCGGCCATTTTTGTAGTTCTTTGTAGCTGTTTAATTTTTGAACATTTTTTTAATAAAAGCACATTGCCATCAGCACATCAGCCTTCTCACTGTCTCCTTCCCCCCCCACCGCGGGAAGAACGGGCGCCTCTTACCCACCCCTGCAGGAAAAACGGGCGCCTCCTCTCCCCTCCCCCACCCCCCGCGGGAAGAACGGGCGCCTCTTACCCACCCCGCGGGAAGAACGGGCGCCTCCTATCCCCTCCCTCACCCCCGCGGGAAGAACGGGCCCCTCCCCTCCCCCCTCACCCCCGCAGGAAGAACGGGCGCCTCCGACCCCCCCCCGCGGGAACAACGGGCGCCTCCTACCCCCCCCGCGGGAAAGAACGGGCACCTTCCCCCTCCCCCGCGGGAAGAACGGGCGCCTCCTACCCCCCCGCGGGAAGAACGGGCGCCTCATAACCCGCCCCCCGCGGGAAAGAACTGGCGCCTCCTACCCCCAGCGCGGAAAGAACGGGCGCCTCAGGCTGACTGCAGCATTCTCCGTGCCTGAAGCACTTTCACACAGGTGGGAAGATGGTTTATTTAATCTGATCTTTGCTTATAAATGTTTATTCAGGTTGGATTTATTTGTATAATATTTGTAGAAGTATAAATAAGGATTTATTGTACTATTTAATGACTTCCCTTCCGACCCCACCTCGTTCTGGACGCCTAATTTGTAACCTACGTCTGATTTTTTAATGTGTAGAACAGGTTTTTTCAGTTCTACAAAAATCTTCACTTGCTACATTCTAACTTAGTTTGGAGTACGTTTTCACTGAGGAAACTTTCAAATCAGGCGTCAGTGGCCGCACACGCCCCCTTTTGAAGAAAAATTTCTGTTCCAAATTAGAACTGTTCTACCTGACTGGAACAGCAGAAAAAAAAATGTGTAGAATTGCGATTTCTCAGATAGTCCGTTCTCCACCAGTTGCTCCTAAAAATCAGGCGCAAATCATGTGGAAACTTGGGCCCCAGAAATGTAACAATAGAATCAATTTCCACCAGTTTCTTTAAACCCAATCACATAATTTATTTCTAGTGGGCTGGATGGAGGAATATGATCCATGTAAAACATTGTTATCGTTTTTCTTGAACTGAATGCTCATAAAATATTGGAGTGGGAACTAACTGGATAATAGCACTGCTGGCAACATTTGCGGAATATATTCACGCAGCCAAAACGCACAATGACAACCTGGGACTGTGCGGCACCGAATACTCGGGGAAAAACAGTTAAAGGCTTTGTCCCTGGGTGGGGTTGAACCACCAACTTTTCGGTTAACAATCGAACGCGCTAACCCATTGCGCAACAGAGACTGATGGAAGTATAATGTGCACGACATCACAAACCAGGGTGTCAGTCAGTTAAAGCTTCAGATTGCTCCGACCGGGATGGAACTTGTCCACTCTCAGTTGTACTTTTCCCAAATAAATGGAGAGACATTCATTGTGGATGCGTGGAAGCAGTCTGGTTCCGCACACTGCAGACACTTACATGTGACCGCCAACCAGCTCTCCCACAACCGGTGTGATCTACCTTCCAGCCTTCCGGTGCCTTGTCTGTGACAAAGTATTCTGATTGTCCCGAAACCGGTATTAGGTTTGAATTCCTTTTCAGCTCCTGACTGCGGATATTCCTGTGATTATTCTTCTGAATTCCAATGAGTAGAGGCCCAACATATTCAACCTTTTCTCATAAGTCAACCCCTCATCTCCGGAGTCAACCCAGTGAACCTTCTCTGAACTGCCTCCAAAGCAAGTATATCCTTTCGTAAATATTGTAAGTGTTTGTGATCCTCGCCCAATTGCCAGACGGACGGTTTGAATCGTCCCCACCTTACGAAAGTTCGAGATGCGGGAATTATTATTCAGAGTGTAAATTAAATGAGTCACGGAAAGGGATGCTTCGGTAATAAATCATAGTATATTTATTTGGTCTAACATACACTGGCTAAAACATGCACTGCAAAACGAAATCACTGTCTCTGTGGAGAATAAAATCCCGGTTACAAACAACTTACATACAGTACAGAAATGAACCTAGTAACACACAGTAATTCCCTGGTGGATTCTAACCCCACCCCTACCAATGAATTACCCTCCCCAGAATAGCCCTGAAAAGCTTCACTTCTGAGAAAACCCTGAGCCCTTACCCAGCTGGCCTGGTATATCTGGTTACTGGCTTGGGACACTCGCGACCATGTTCACCACCACACGCAGCCGGTTTCCTTGCTCAGCTCAGCTGTGGGAAGTCACTGCCTGGTCTTCAGTCTCGGTGGCTTCTTCTGCAGTTCTGCGGCCCCTTCCTCTGGTTCATCGATCGGTGGAGCGAGAGCAAGAGCGAGAGGGGGCTCTCTCTAGACACAAGCTGCAAGCTGCAAGCTCCAAGCTTCACACCAAGCTCCAAGCTAAAAATAAAGTGGAAAGGACCCTGTTTTTCTGGGAGTCTTGCTACCCCTATCTTTCCCGCCAATCTTTAAAACCCCTTTGTTTCTAAGCACGGGTACTTAGTCAGTGATGGGCCATCCCACCCATGCATTGGGCTGATGGCCCTCAGTCTGGGCATCTCTCTGAGACTTTGTGTTGGGAAAGACCCAGCTCCTCCTTGGCTGGCCAGGCTGGTGGGTTCATTGTTCTGTGTCTCCTTCTGAGATGGAGGTGAGAAGTGCTTTTGCAAATTAGAGTGGCTTTGTCAGTGGCCCCACTTCCTGGCTGACAGCTCTTTTGTCAATGGATGACTGACAGGTCTTTGTCCCAGCTAACTGTCATGCGGGCTCTGGAGTTTTAACAAAACCAGCTTTTTCACATATCAGCGCAGGGTGTCCCCAGCACAGGGAAAATAGCCTCAGAAAAATAAAATTCACAAAATATTCTCAACTGAGTCCATTCTTTCACAGAAACTTTGCGATCTCTTCATTCTGCTCTGCTAATTATCGATCTTGCCACGTAAAAAGTGCGTTGGCATTGCAATGCATTAATGTAAAATGAATGTGAAGAAAATGCAACGTTTTGTCGAGTGCAAAACATGCAGTGTCTGCATTTCAAAAAGCATTGATTTTATTCATCCTGCGGAATGCATATTGCACAGATAATCTCAGCACACATTGTGCAGGCAAAGGCAGCATTATACAACAAAGTGATTTGTCCTCCGCTGATTTGGAGCAGATAACTGACGGTTGAGCACACAATTTGATAACTCGACTTGTAGATCAAGCATCAATGAAAAAGGCAACAAAACTGCCCACCAGCACCAGGTGTCTTTCACTTGTTTGTCCCAAATTTGCAGCAGCTGGGACAACAAAACTTTAGGTTTCACCAAGATTTGAACTCAGATCACTGGATTTAAAGTCAAGAGAGCTCACCATTACACCATGGAACCAACTACGCCAAAACATTTGAAACATACTTCGGCACTGGAAGGCTGGAAAGTCGATCACACCGGTTGTGGGAGAGCTGGTTGGCGGTGACATGTAAGTGACTGCAGTGTGCGGGACCAGACTGCTTCCACACATCCACAATGAATGTCCCACCCTTTACTTGGGAAAAGTACAACTGAGAGTGGATAAGTTCCATCCCGATCAGAACAATCTGAAGCTTTAACTGACTGACACCCTGGTTTTGCATGTCTTGCAGTGTGTATCTGTGGCGCAATGGTTTAGCGCATTCGGCTGGTAACTGAAAGGTGGGTAATCCAAACCCATCTCCGGGCGAAGCCTTTTAATGTTTTTCACCGAGGATTCGGTGCCGCACAGTTCCGGGTTGTCATTGTGCATTTTGGCTGCACGAATATATTCCGCAAATATTGCCAGCTGTGCTGTTATCCAGTGAGTTCCCACTCCAATACTTTTATGAGCATTCAGCACAAGTAAAACGAAAACAATTTTTACATGGATCATGTTCCTCCATCCAGTCCAATCAAAATAAATTATGTTATTGGGTTTAAAGGAACTGGTGAAAATTGATTCTATCGATACATATATCGAACTGGAACTTCGGTCTCAAGTGCTCCTCCTATCAAGAATAGACACACACACAATCAATGGTTTTACAACTGAGTCATAAACACTTACAATTTCTCATACAGCATGTAAAGAGATAGGGATAAAAATTCATCACATGTAAAGGGAAAATGAATGATTAAAGATACTACTGTCCCTCAGTAACTATATTATTATTTATTTCATCCTGAAAAAGGTTAGCGGTTATTTAACGGTGATTAAATGAATTCTTATTTTTTCATATTAGCTGCATGTCGTCAATTTTATAAAGTTTTGAATTGAAAAGCTGTTACAGAAGTTACCGCCCTGACCTGGAATCGAAGCTGTTTTTCGGTGGTATAATGGGTGGTTTTACCCAATCATTTAAAGGTGATTTCAAAGAATTACATGACGTTAAATTCAGATCAAGGTTACGATGTGTTTCGGTGTGAAACAAGTGGATTGAAAAGGACAATAATGACATCAAGCATTACGGTGCAGCGATGCAGCAACGCAGCGTTCCCTGGTGGTCCAGTGATTAGGATTCGGCGCTCTCACCACCGCGGCCCTGGGTCGATTTCCGGCCAGGGAAATTGCACTTCCATCAAAATTAAAACCTTAGAAGAAAGAGTTACATGCATCTCATCTGAAAAAAAGATTCATTGATTTAAACATCATTAATTAATCCATTGTAGAACTTCAAACATTTATTTTGCCCTGAGTACGTGAGGAACGTTTATCCCGACCTCATTGTATTTTAAGAACATGGTCCAGCCCCGGTATCTCCACCTGTGAAAGTAGGAAACTGCTGGAAATACACAACAGGACGGGTTGCCTTGACAAACAATTAAACCCAGGTTACAGACTCTCTCCCTTCCCCTGCCCTTTGCGGGACACTTGTTCCCCTTTAATTTTACAGACTGACTGAGTTCACTAACCGCGCGGAGAGAGTAGGTGCCTCCGCGGCCCCACTGTGCTAACATGGAAGAAAACACGATGGGGATGTGGTGTGGTGGGTGGGGATCAGTGACATGTTTGTGTAAAGGGCAGCGGAGGAGAAGGATTGACAGCTGTCAGTGAGGGACAGAAGTTGTTTAAGGTGAGCCAACACATTCCCGATCAGCACAGAAGGCATTCACTGGTCAGCTGCTCTCTGCTGTACTTCTGGTCAGAGCGGTTTCCGCAGTGGAGCCGTTATCACGTTTGCTTTCCACGTGAAAGGATCCCGTGCAGGAAGATTATGTTTAAACTTGCTGTGGATGAACAGCCATGGGCGAGTTTATTCTCCTGTCAAAAGGGCGACAGTGGCTTCTCCCTTATTCTTTAATTGCTCTTTATTTCACTTCACTAAATAGATATATTTGAGTGAGAGAAATTGTTCCAGAGTGTCGCCCACTTCATCTTTTGTTCCCTTTTAAACACATAAAATGAGGCCGGGGGAATAAATCCAGAATACAAAGCTGAGGGATAGAGACAAGAGGAAGAGAGAAGGGGAAATACTGCCTCTACCCAGAACTAATGCAGAAACTCCTCTGCTGCGCTCGGGGTGGCCACCCGCAGCCTGGATACACTGACGTCCCAACAGCTCATTGACTGTCGGAGTGGGACCGTGCGGCGCTTCAGAAGACAGGTCGAAAAAGCAAAGTCACTGATTCAGTCCCATGTGCTTCTCTGACTGACACCGGGGAAACGGTGAGACAGATTTTGGAGCATAGGTCTGGTTATTGTGAAACAGCAAAGAAAATATGAAGTCTGGAATTAAATTATTGAATGTGGATCCTGCTCGTTTAGTGGTTAGGCATTCACAGAGGGAGCCCGAGTTCAGAAAGTAACTTTTTAATTCAAACATTTTTAAATAATTACATGCAATTAATTAAACTCTGTGGGAGGTGGGGTGATTAAAACATCACCGATCGGAAAGGAATTGTCCGCGGGAAGCCTCCAACCGGAATTTTTGGGCCAATATTCCCACCCGGATTGTTTTGCAGACTTACAGTCAATACTTCAAAAACTGAACTGTAATAATTTCAGGAGCTTTTATCATAGATGATATTTTACACCCTATCTGACTTAACACACTCTGAATTTTAGAAATTGGTTTCAAAAGTTCATTGCTCAGAAGACAAGGAACCTGGGGTACTTTTTTCAATTTATTAAACAGCAAATATATTCTAAAATGATGTTTATGCCCGGCTCGAAACAGGGTCTTTCGTGTGTGAGACGAACGTGATAACCACTACACTACAGAAACCACTGCTGAACTTACTGCCCAGAGAGAAGTGTTAAGCCAGAAGTTGTAATTCTGAATCCCTTTCTGTGAAAAAATCTTTTCACAAACGTTTCTCTGACCGAAGCTGCACAAGTCAAAAATGTTCCTTTCAAAGTCGTCAAACTCCCAAATTAACGCACCCCCGAATCTTCTGGATCAGAAAGCTCTAGTTGTGCCGACTCAATCCATAAATCTGACGTTACTCACCCTGTATTTTAGGAGATTGGTTTAAAATGTTCATTGCTCATAAGACACGGAACCTGGGGCTACTTTTGTTCAATGTATTTCACAGCAAATATATTCTAAAATAAAGCACGCGCCCAGGCTCAAACCAGGGACATTTCATGTGGGAGGTGAACATGATAACGGCTACACTACGTAAACCTTTCCTTAACCCAGCCCCCGGTTCGTCATTTGTACCACAATTAAACCCAATGAGATCGGGATAAAAGTTCCTCACATGCTCATGGCAAAATAAATGGTAAATGATTTACAAAATAATTTATGTATTAATTAATGATGTTCAAGTCAATGATTCTTATTTTTTATACATGATTTGCATATAGATCTGTAAAATAAATGATCTCTTTTTTTTATAAGGTTTTTGAATTAAAAGTACAACTTCCCAGAGTAGGAATTGAACCCAGGACACAACGTTGAGAGCATGGAATCCTTACCACTCGACAACCAGGAACCTAGATACCGTTTCACTGCTGCATCATTATAGTTCATGACATTATTGTCATTTTCAGTTCACTTGATTCACACCGAAAAAGATTGTAACTGTTGTGTATGCATGCCTGTTTACTGTGTGACGTCTGTAACACTGCCATGCAACACTGAATGTACTCTTACACTGTACACACCTTATCGATACCAGAGAAAGCTGCTGCTTGAGACCGAAAGGTTACCTGCAACCCAGAAGAAAAGGAGCTCACAGCTTGTTGTCCTCACTCGATGAGCTTCAAATGAAGGACTACAGGTCCACACAGTTTAAGTATCATACCCTGCCTCGTGTAGTCATTACGAAAGGTGCCGACATACACTACAGTAAACGCCACTTTAAATCACATTCCAATGATTCACTCAATCCACCCCTTGTACCACCGCAACACAGGTTCGATTCTTGGTCAGGGAGATAATATTTGCAACACAGTTTTCAAACTAATAGCCCGATCAAAATGTCAACATGCAGGTAATGTGAAAAAATGAATTAATTTAACCACGTTCAATGAACCGATAACTTTCTTTTGCTGAATTAAAGAAATGATAATATGGTTACTGAGGGATAGTGGTACATAAGAACATAAGACCATAAAATTTAGGAACAGGAGTCGGCCATCTAGCCCCTCGAGCCTGCTCCGCCATTCAACAAGATCACGGCTGATCTGTCCGTGGACTCAGCTCCACTTATCCGCCCGCTCCTCATAACCCTTAATTCCCTTATTGGTTAAAAATCTATCGATCTGTAACTTGAATACATTCAATGCGCGAGCCTCAACTGCTTCCTTGGGCAGAGAATTCCACAGATTCACAACGCTCTGGAAGAAGGAATTCCTTCTCAACTCGGTTTTAAATTGGCTCCCCCGTATTTTGAGGATGTGCCCCCTAGTTGTAGTCTCCCCGACCAGTGGAAACAACCTCTCTGCCTCTATCTTGTCTATCCCTTCTGTCCCTTTCATTATTTTAAATGTTTCGACAAGATCACCCCTCATCCTTCTGAACTCCAACGAGTAAAGACGCAGTCTACTCAATCTGTCATCATAAGGTAACCCCCTCATCTCCGGAATATGCTGAGTGAATTGTCTCTGTACACCCTCCAAAGCTAGTATATCCTTCCTGAAGTAAGGTGACCAAAACTGCATGCAGTATTCCAGGTGCGGCCTCACCAATACCCTATACAGTTGCAGCAGGACCTCCGTGCTTTTGTACTCCATGCCTCTCGCAATGAAGGCCAACATTCCATTCGCCTTCCTGATTACCTGTTGCACCTGCAAACTAACTTTTTGGGATTCATGCACAAGGGCCCCCAGGTCCCTCTGCACCGCAGCATGTTGCAATTTCTCCCCATTCAAATAATATTCCCTTTTTCCTGTTTTTTTTCCCAAGGTGGATGACCTCACACTTTCTGACATTGTATTCCATCTGCCAAACCTTAGCCCATTCATTTAACCTATCTAAATCTCTTTGCAGCCTCTCTGTGTCCTCTACACAACCTGCTTTCCCACTAATCTTTGTGTCATCTGCAAATTTTGTTGCACTACACTCTGTCCCCTCTTCCTCGGTCATCTATGTATATTGTAAACAGTTGTGGTCCCAGCACCGATCCCTGTGGCACACCACTAACCACCGATTTCCAACCCGACAAGGTCCCATTTATCCCGACTCTCTGCTTTCTGTTAGCCAGCTAATTCTCTATCCATGCTAATACATTTCCACTGACTTCGCGTACCTTTATCTTCTGCAGTAACCTTTTGTGTGGTACCTTATCGAATGCCTTTTGAAAATCTAAATACACCACATCCATCGGTACACCTCTTTCCACCATGCTCGTTATATCCTCAAAGAATTCCAGTAAATGAGTTAAACATGATTTCCCCTTTATGAATCCATGCTGCGTCTGCTTGATTGCACTATTCCTACCTAGATGTCCCGCTATTTCTTCCTTCATGATAGTTTCAGGCATTTTCCCTACTACAGATGTTAAACTAACCAGCCTATAGTTACCTGCCTTTTGTATGCCCCCTTTTTTAAACGGAGGCGTTACATTAGCTGCTTTCCAATCCGCTGGTACCTCCCCAGAGTCCAGAGAATTTTGCTAGATTATAACGAATGCATCTGCTATAACTTCCGCCATCTCTTTTAATACCCTGGCGTTTCATCAGGACCAGGGGACTTGTCTACCTTGAGTCCCATTAGCCTGTCCAGCACTAACCCCCTCGTGATAGTGATTGTTTCAAGGTCCTCCCTTCCCACAATCCTGTGACCAGCAATTTCTGTCATGGATTCTGTGTCTTCCATTGTGAAGACCAAGCAAAATAATTGTTTAATATCTCAGCCATTTCCACATTTCCCATTATGAAATCCCCCTTTTCATCTTCTAAGGGACCAACATTTACTTTAGTCACTCTTTTCCGTTTTATATATCGGTAAAAGCTTTAACTATCCGTTTTTATGTTTGCACAAGTTTACCTTCGTAATCTATCTTTCCTTTCTTTATTGTTTTCGTAGTCATTCTTCGCTGTCGTTTAAAATTTTCCCAATCTTCTATTTTCCCACTAACCTTGGCCACCTTATACGCATTGGTTTTTAATTTGATATTCTCCTTTATTTCCTTGGTTATCCACGGCTGGTTATCCCTTCTCTTACCGCACTTCTTTTTCACTGGAATATATTTTTATTGAGCACTCTGAAAGAGCTCCTTAAAAGTCCTCCACTGTTCCTCACTTGTGCCACCGTTTAGTCTGTGTTTCCAGTCTACTTTAGCCAACTCTGCCCTCATCCCACTATAGACCCCTTTGTTTAAGCATCGTACGCTCGTTTGAGACACTACTTCCTCACCCTCAATCTGCATTACAAATTCAACCATACTGTGATCACTCATTCCGAGAGGATCTTTTGCTAGCTTCAATCATTAATTTTCTCTTTACTTGTAATGAACTATTATCCCTATCTCGTTTACACACTGTATTTTAGGAGAATGGTTTAACATTTTAAGTGCTTATTGTCATGTATTCAACCAACATTGTAACCCGTATATAATCTGACCTCAGTTGTACACTGTGAGAACAATGACCACTAGGTGGTGAACTTTTGGGAGACACTCCTAACCTGGACCTTCAGGTATGAAAGGGGATGCTCCACCCACTTTCATCACTTGAGTGTGAAGGAATAAAGGACAGGCCACAGACTGACCTTCTCTCAAGCATGGGCCTCGTGTGCATTTATATTGTATAGTAAGGATGTATCAATGGCGACGAGAAACTGGGATTTAAACCACGTGAGCATGGCCACTAGCAGAACAGACGAGAGATACTGTGTTAAGGAA